>NC_087151.1:2772500-2800000 GCF_035594125.1 Scylla paramamosain | reverse complement strand
TACCATCACCACCACCACTATCACCACCACCACCAACACAACCACCACAGACATCATTCCTTCGCTTACCTCTCTCTGTCTCTCTGTTTGTCTCTACTCTTTCCTCCTTCGTTGTCTCTGGTCTCTCCCTCTGTCGCTACCTGGCTCCCTCTCTTCCTCCTTTCCCTCCTTTTCCTTCAGCATTTGTAAATCTTATGCCTTTTATAGTTCTCCTTTGTTTCTCTTTTCTTGCTTCTGTTCTTTGGTGTATTTATGTATTTTTGTTTGCTTTTCCTCTTTTTCTTGTCCTCTTTCATTTTAAAATAATTTCTGATTTAGCTGCAGTACAGTTTACATTCATTATTATGTTTATTTATTTCTCTGTTTATTTATCTATTTATCTGTTCATATTTTTTATTTATTGTTGCTTAACCTCATCATTTTCCATTAGCTTGATATATCTTCTCATGTTAATTTAATGTATTTTTTTTTCTCCTCTTCCTTCTCCTCCTTTCTCTCACCTTATAAAAACTAGTTCTCGTATTTTCTTCTTCTTCTTCTTCTTCTTCTTCTTCTTCTTCTTCTTCTTCATTTTGTTCTTGGTAGTGCGGTTTCTATTATTCTGTTTTTCTCATTTTTCCTTTTCTTTAGCCTTCGTTTTCCTTGTCTTCTTCTTCTTCTTCTTCTTATTCTTTCGTTTTCTTCTTCTTTTTTTTTTTTTTTTTTTCTTCTTCTTCTTCTTCTTCTTCTTCTTCTTCTTCTTCTTCTATTTCTCCTTCTTATATTTCTTCTTCTTCTTCTTCTTCTTCTTCTATTTCTTCTCTTCTTTTTCTATTACTTCTTCTTCTTCTTTTTCTTTTTCTTTTTCGCTTTCATTTTCTTCTTCTTCTTCTTCTTCTTCTTCTTCTTCTTCTTCTTCTTCTTCTTCTTCTTCTTCTTCTTCTTCTTGTCTCCTCAAGTCACTCAGCCCCTCCATTCCTTGTCACCCTTAACCTGATCGTCTTTCTAAACTTTATTCTCTCTTGTCATTCCTCTCTACTTCCCTTCCTCTCTCTCTCTCTCTCTCTCTCTCTCTCTCTCTCTCTCTCTCTCTCTCTCTCTCTCTCTCTCTCTCTCTCAAATCTGTGCGTTCTTTATATTTTCTTTGTATTTGATTGTTTTTTCTTAGGGGCTTCTTCTTCTTCTTCTTCTTCTTCTTCTTCTTCTTCTTCTTCTTCTTCTTCCTCTTTTTCTTTTTCTTATTATTGTTACAGCAACAACTACTACTATTACTATTACTAATACTACTACTATTATCAGTCATATTAAGTACGACGTGTCATTTTCCTAAGTTCCCATTTCTCTTTTTAATATATTTTAGTTAGTATTTTCTTCAGCGCTAGTCGTCCGGTCTTCACTGCGTACTCTCCTTGTCCTCCTCCGGCCAGCTGTGTGTTGCCCTCCCCTCCCTGGCCTGGTTCCTCCCCGCCTCGCTGCCTCGCCTCGCCGCGCGCCGCCACTGAGCTGCTCCTCCGAGGCAACTCCCGCGTTCATTAATTTCCATTTAACACTGTCTTGCACACACACGTGACTGACACCGAAACACACACACACACACACACACACACACACACACACACACACACACACACACAATTAACACTCTTCCCCGTGAACCAATCAGCAGCACCTTCACACCTTATCGCCCACCCTAACTTATTTATCGTGTTTTGCAGCGCTTGGTCCCGAGCGGCGCGGTCCGTCACATGTCTCCTGCGGCGGTCATTCCCAGGCTAACGAGACCTGTCCGCAAATTTAATATTCGCCGAAGACAGTGATTAATTCGGCCAAGGAAAGGTGCAATCTAACGTCCATGACTAAGGGAACGCCGCGTCCCGGCCCCCTCGCGTCCCGGCCAGGCAGGAGGGCATCCGTGGAAGGCGAGGTGCTAGAGGGCCGCGGTGTTTGTGACTGGGTGATGAAGCCGCTGCTGTGGGGGAATTTTGGTCCGCGTGTGTCTTGGGGCTGAGGCGTAACACAGCAGGGTGTTGTTTGTGCTTGGTTTGGTTTGTTGATGGTTTTGAGTTGGTAATTTTAGTGGTATTTTTTTTTTTTTTTTTGTAGTAATGGTTCTTGTTACTGAGGCTTCTGTAGTTTTGTTGTTGTTGTTGTTGTTACATGTGACCAAATCTTAATATTATAATTGCTAATGATACTGTGACATTTACTTCACTTGTGTAACCAGAGACAATTTAAATAAGCAAAGCCAAAATTACACACACTACTATAGGTTGTATTCGCTCATTTACTCCTTATCTATCCATGACATCTTTTAAAATCATACCTGAAGTCTTTCCCAGGCTCAATTTATTAAGCTCACTAACCCACCCACAACAATGCAGATGTTTGGTGTTCCCTCCCTTGCATAACGGGACAATACGACAGGACGCGACGAGCTGTGGGGACGCTGAGGTGTTTTGGTGATGTCCTCCTCTCATGCCCTACGTGAGGAGGCTTAGCGCACCCTTGAAAATCATAAGAGTTCTTAGAGAGAGGCATGTTTCTGAGGCTCGTTTGTGGCAGGGAGGGCTGGGAATGGGAGTGAGGGTGGAGGGATGGGAAGGGAGAGTAAAGGGGTGGTGGAATATAGTTGCTATTCTTTATTCCTGGTGTGGGTCGTGAAGGTGATGGAGTGATGGGGATAAGGGGCAAGGTAGTGTGTGTCTTCTGGTCTTGGTGCAGTGTGTGTGTGTGTGTGATTTTACGATTGTATTTTTTTTCTTCTTTTTTTTTTTCTTCTTCTTCTTCTTCATCTTCATCATCTTCATCTTCATCTTCATCATCATCATTATCATCTTTTTCTTTTTTTTTCTTCTTGTTCTTATTCATCATCATCATCATCATCATCATCATCATCATCATCATCATCATCTTGTTCTTGTTCTTGTTCTTATTATTATTATCACCAATATTAATTATTTTGTACATCTTGGAGTTACAATCCTCAAAAGTTGGTAGTCTTGGTAACATGAACACTCCACCAGTTATCGCCGTGTGACGCTTCCTCGCCATGACGAGAAAGTTTGCAGCGTCGAAGTCAGTCTCGATAATTCTTTGGGTATGTTGTAAGGAAAAAAGGGAAAGTGGTGTACCCATAGGTGGCGGTGGGCTGAGGATGAAGGCGGCGGGTGCGGGGGAAGTGGTGTCAGGCCAGCTAGAGCGGTCTGATAGGGGACAAGGTGATTAATGGAGGCAGTCACACACCACAACACCTCCACAAACACGCCCGCCCGCCCTCACCCCTCCGCTGCTACATCCTTTTAGGTCACCCATTCCAGCACCCTCGGCAGGTAGCCTTATCGCCGCCCTTCCCCCGCACACCGGACTTCCTTCGCATTGTGTCTTATCTGCTTTATGGTCTTCAATATGAACTCTTTGCCTCTCCCTGTCCATCGCCTCTGTCATTGAGCTACATCCGCCCAAATTTGAGCGGTCGCCTCCCCTCCCTCCCTGTGTGTGGTGGTCGGCAGCGCGCGGTCAGCTCAGCGCCACCCCACCGACAGCCTCCTGGACGCGGCGAAGCCACAGAAAGGTGTCGGGAACCGAGCTGTGCTAAATTATTCACTCCGTCTTTCCATCTCATGATTGATGTGGAGATCAGGGTCCTCGGGGCTTTCTGGATGTGCTACCTCTACAGCATTTTGTGGCTCGCCGCAGCTCTATTCATTTGTTAACGTTTCGTAAATAGCACCCATTGATCACTGGCGACCCCATACATCCGCGTCTGAAGTGGGTAAGTAGCAGCTATTGATCCCGGGAAGCTCAAGTGTAAAAGGCTCTTTACCCTTGCGAATACAGCCGTGTTAGTACAGACAGGGAAGACGGAGGGAGGGAGGGAATAGGAATGAGCACCGCGTGTACCAGGGCCTGTTGTGTGGCGCTCGTGGTGTTTTGTTGTTCCTCGAGTGTGATAAGGTCTATTGAATATGGGGGGGAAATATCTGTAGCAGTTGCACCGAAAGTATGAAAATCGGCGTGATGTTTGTAATGAAAATATCCTAGTAGAGTTTTTGTTCTCTTTTCTTGTGGTGGTGAAGTCTGACTGATGTTAGGCGACTGGCGAGCCTTGAAAGCCAGGGATCAGAGGACGTCACACTCTACCCGTGGTTCCTGCTTGGTCGCCTGCAGGAATTTGAAATGACACTAGCGGATGTGTCTTGTGCAGCGCCCTTCACCCGCCGGCCGCATGATGTAGCAAGGAGGATGTGAAGGAAAACGAGAATATTAGAATGAAGTTACCTTGTTGATGTCAGGCAAGATTCCAAAATCTAACGGGAAATATTCTATACGTGTGCGTGCGTGTGTGTGTATAGATAGATAGATAGAATTTTGCATATGTGGTGGGGGTGCACACATTTTTATTGATTTCATTACAGTGTAGCAGGTAGGCAGCCCTCAGTGTGAACAATGGTCGAGTCGTGGTGGGTTCCCGAGCCAGTAGTCCTGTAGTCACGTCACCTTCCTGCCACAAAACCACAATCAGAGCCGTGTTTCAATAGACACTGGGAAACAATGTTAGACGAAGGGCACTTAGAAATTCCAGTGATTACCAAAGCCGTCTTGGTGCCCGCCAGGAGTCAGCCAGGCAGAGGCGGGTCACCAGTGCCTGCCTGGGGATGGGCATTGCCTTGGCCGGATACGGAAGGTCATTCAAGCGTTACAAGTTCCTTCATAGCGTCCGGCACGACGAGATACACACCGTGATGGAGTAAAGAGGCGCGTGTCATGGACAGCCTGTGGTCTGCGCTGCTCGCCAGACGCTTCTAGCGATAAAAAGAACCCGATCGACTTCTTTTTCGCCTCTGCCAGCCACCTTGAACTTTAGGATTAATATAGAGAGGGACTGAAATATTACAAGCTGAGGAGGGGGCGGGGATAGGAGGCTGAATAGCAATGCATAAGAAATGGAACTGGCGATAAATATTTAAAGAAAGAGGGGGGACGGAGAAGGCCGAGATGTTGGCGATATCGCGGCTGTGGCAGTGGTGGTGGTGGTGGTGGTGATGGTGGTGACGCTGGTGGCGGTGAGCAGTGGTTAGAGTCAGTATTGATAAACGTGCGTCGGATATCCTGCATGTAATACCTCATATCGGGCGGAGTGTGTGTTTAATGCCTGATTTACGGTGATAAGGTCATTGATTTATTGCGATTCTCCATAACTAAATGATTTGTGGAAGTGTTGCGGAACAGAGATACCTGTTAAAGGGGCGGCGGGTTTTTGTCTCAATAATTTACATTAATGACGTGTTCGTGCCCCAATTACCGGTGACTAATGCCATTATGACTGTATTTTCGCTCTTTGCGTTACCCGCTGCACATAATGACGCAGCTCGCCGCACTTTTTTTTGCTAATTACGTCAGGCGTGGATGAGGAGCGGGCGGGAGGCTGTGAGGAATCAGCGCAGAGAGAGAGGAAAAGACAAACAAGCAAACTCAGGTGTGAAAAACAAACAAACCCATGAACATGTACTTGAATTATGCTTATGGAGTAAATAATTACCACACACACACACACACACACACACACACACACACACACACACACACACACACACACACACACACACACACACACACACTTACACGATCGCGTCGTAGAAAAGTCTGGGGAAAAGAATGATGGAGAAACTTATTACTTGAGGAGGGAGGGATTTAGGGCGGAGGGGCTGGAGGAAAGGGAAGGGCTGAGGTGTTGTTGTCTCCGTTAATGATGAATGAGCGTCCAGGTGAGGGAGGGCTTACCTGTTCCACTCCCTTCCTCCCTCCCACCCTCCATCCCCCCGTCATCTCCCACAGGACAAGGAAGGTAATGGATGGCTTGACAGGTGACTTATATTTCTCCCTATGTCCTCAACCAGACAATACCACCACCACCACCACCACCGCCATCACCATTTCCACCACCAGTGTCATTACCCGCAACCGCCACCACTACAATCATCACCACCAACATACATAATCACCACCACCACCACAACCACAACCATCTCCCCGAACATTACCATCATTCAAAACAATATAAATTCCTGAAAATCTAAGGATTCTTGGTAGTGTTACTCAGAGTCAGGCCGAAGATGTTGACGCCTTAAACTGTCTGGCGCTAACTCATTGCTGTGTACGCGTTCTGGTCCCCGGCACCACCACCACCACCACCACCATCACCATCACCAGCAGATGGCACAGCAGCCGGGGACGCTGGTGTACTCCTGGCGGAGCTACTGTGCGTCCTCGCCTCGCAGGAAGTGATTGGGGGAGGGAAGGGGGTGAGCGCGGGTGTGGGAGGCTGAATGGGGTGGTTCAGAATAAATGGCACGATAGATGGATTGATTAATGGCAGGATGGATGATGAATGATGCGACAGGTGTCACGGCCTCGTCCAATATCCGCGGCCAGTCTTCAGTCGCCCTCTCTCCCTGCCACTCTCCTCCTCTTCCTCCTCCTCGTTCTCTTCGTCGTCGTCCCTTCCTCGTCCTCCTCTTCCTCGTCCTCCTCTTTGTTCTTGCGTCTAAAGAAAAATCTGTGGCGGGTACTGTGGGGGCGAGAACCTTCAGTCCGGAATGATCAGCTTCTCGTGACTCCCAAGTGTGGGCTTGAGGAGTGTTGCGGGAGTGTCGGGGCTGCAGGGGTAATGATGATCCGCGGGGGTGAGGGACTGCATAGAGAGAGTAATGGACAATAGGGATGGTGAGTGAGAGGAAAGGAATACTTTCTGAGGGTGAGGAAGGGTCTGGAGGGGGAGTTACTGGCGATGACGGTGCAAGACAGGAAGCCACGAGGGTGTACTGTATATTGTATGGTGTGTATAAGATTGACTACTCCTCTGTGTGTGTGTGTGTGTGTGTGTGTGTGTGTGTGTGTGTGTGTGTGTGTGTGTGTGTGTGCTTGTGTGTGTGTGTGTGTGTGTGTGTGTGTGTGTGTGTGTGTGTGTGTGTGTACTTGTGCGTGTGTGTGTGTGTGTGTGTGTGTGTGTGTGTGTGTGTGTGTGTGTGTGTGTGTGTGTGTGTGTGTGTGTGTGTGTGTGTGTGGGGCGAGTAATATTAAGCTCTTGGTTGAAAAATGCAACATGAAATGTTATCTGACGTATTTCTGTCTGAGTAACTTAGTTATGTTGCATGCTGTTAATTTTGATTATTTATATATATATATATATATATATATATATATATATATATATATATATATATATATATATATATATAGTGAAAACATGAAAATAAATAGATGGGGGGATGGATGGATAGATACAAATGCGCACACATTTAATGAAGCACAACTGCAGACTTTCGATAACACTGTAAACAAACGGTGTTGTTTTATTTCCAAGTCCATCTTTGCTTTGCTTAACTGGACAATCACTTACGAGGCACCGAGGCCGCGGCCCCATCGTCTCTCCGCGGGGGTCGGTGTGGGCGGCGGAGAGGCTCCCGCCGCGTGGCTTGCTGGCGGGTCGGTCGTCTCTGGACGCCCTAAGTATTTTACGGAAATTACCACCTTCTCGTTGTCTCTCTACGGATCACCGGACTCGATAATCGGGGAGTGTGCAGACTTCGCGGGCAGGGCTGGCGGTGGTGGGCTGAGAATTGTAGTTTGATTTTGACCGAGGCTATTTAGACGGTGGGTAATTGAAAAGTGCGCCTTGGAAGTGTGGTGATGTACTGCACCATTATCATGGCACTGGATTGTTGGCTAATTGTAGCTTGGCCAGAACGTTCGGCCAGGTTGCGTGCATGCGTGCGTGGGTTGCGTGCGCGTTTGTAGTGTGTTCAGGATTAAAGTGGGTGGGAAATTATTGACTTTGACTACAGAAAATGGGAAAATTTTATTTCTTATACGTATAGTTTGTCTCTGGTTGACATTCTGTTTCATTTTCACTCAGAGTTAAAGGTTTGCTAGTTAGAGTAGAAAGCATGCGGTACCAGTGGGCAAGATGTGGGAGGGCGTGGTGGGCGTGGGTGAGAGAAGGTGGCAGCAGTCTTGGTGCACTTGGGCAGTAGCGGTGGGCAGGCGCTCGGAAGGCCGTGGCAGAGGCCAAGTCGCGGCATGACAGCAGCCTTCAGACGCCTCGCTGAAGACGATGGCATCGGTAATGGCCGCTCGGTGATAAATGGTCGTCCATCTGATAAATGATCGGCGGTCTCGTGACGTGTTATTAACTACCGACACGCCACAAACAACCATCCGTCCGCCTGCTTCGACCACCGACACCGCTGACACGTTACGACGGCAGCGCGCGGCGGGTCGGAGCTCACCTGCGACGGAGTGCGGGAAGGCGCAGAGGTAGCGGCGGTAATGGGCGACTGCTTGCGGGGCGTGGCTATCTGTGTGGGTGTTGACGAGAGGGAAAAAGTAAAGGATTGGTGTTATTATGGACACCTGTGACAGGCTGCCGCCGTCTGGGCAGCGGGAGGATTGTGGTGTGGCTTGTAGCTTGTGGGGCTAACAACTCCCTCACCCTCTTTTCTTGTTTTCGTGTGTGTGTGTGTGTGTGTGTGTGTGTGTGTGTGTGTGTGTGTGTGTGTGTGATATTATTAGTAACATTGCCCAAGGAAGAGGGGAAGGAGGAGTGGGAGATTTGGGCCGTGTGTCTAGGTGGCCGTGAAACACCTGAGGTGAACAAACATGATCACCCTGAAGGTGCCTCAAGGTCACGGCAGGCGACACCTACATTCAAATTTATCAAGAGTATTTCTGTTTATTTATTTATTTATTTTTGCTGAGTAACTTTGGGCATTAAGAAAAATCAAGATTTTTCTGGTATTGGTCAAGTGACTGTTTGAAGCATTACAGCTTTTTTGTTTATTAGATACAAGCGAGTGTTTGCAAATGCAGCAATATTGGTACTCTGCCTGCTCCTGTCGCGGCACAGGTTAGGCCAGGTGTGGGCATCTTTCCTCCTCGTTATTCCCTGGCCAGAGAATGTTCTCATGGTGGTTCAACGAAGGGATGCTGATGAGAATAATATGTAGAGGTCCGCGTGTGAGACGGGCAGGTCGCGGTGCCCAGTGTTCCCAGCACTGCTTGGGAACCCTTCCTGCATGCTCATCTCACCACCGTCCGGTAAATGGCGCTCAAGGATTCCTCAAAGGCCCGTCATAGGACGCATTTCACCGCCGCTGCTCGAGTGTCCTCCAAGAACTGGCCTCATGAGTATGCTCTTCGTCTTCTGTTAGTTTTCCCAGCGCGGTGGCCCCTCGCCCTCCCACGCTGAAGTAAAATACTAAAAGCTCGTAGTAAGTGCCGCCTCTTAGAACACAAGGGTTGACTCTAGTGCTGTGGGATAATTTCTTGTTGATGGGACTATAAAGACCCCTCCCCTGTTTGTTGGGGCACCTTGAGGACTGCAGCGGTCCGGCGCCTTTGTGCCGCTCGCCCACCTGAGAGGCCCGCCGGGGCTCCACTCTGGGAAGGCGAGCACTCACCCGAGATTTTCACCTTCCACCGCAGCCACTTGTGCGGGCAGCTCTACTCGCCTAGGCTTTTGTTTCTCTCGCAAACAATACACACAGAAGCTGCAGGAATGGCGGACATGCGGGCCAGGTGGGCGCCAGGAGCGGCCCTCTCAGCCTGAGAGTTCTCAGCGCCGGGACTCACAGGTGTCCGCCACCTACGTGTGCACGCGTGATTACCTTCTCATTACTCATTCAAACCGACACATAAATAAACGTGATGACGAAGATAACTATGATGATTATAATCATTAACGTCGTTATCAACATTTCACAATTTCTGCCATAATATAAGTTTTTATCATCTTGTTTGCTTTTCTCAATGTTTTGGATAATTCTCTACTGCAATTATTATTTTTTATAAGTGACATTCTCAGAAAAGAAATTAGGATATTTTGTTGTATAATTACCATTTTTATTATCAGTGTTATATATATTTTACCTGAAAAAAATTCAAAAGAACATGTAATTTGTGTAGCAAATATTACTTTAAGAGCCCAGATGTTTTACTAGTAGCTCAGTGACGACTATGGGACTCTGACACCGCATGCACGTGGACATGAGGCTGCGGGGCTGGCAGGCGTGTGAGGAGTGCGGGGCGGGGCCGCTGATCGAGTAGAGGACAGAGGTGTAGGGGAACAAAGGACAAAGAATGTATGAGGAAGAGGAGGTGGGAGAGAGGCAGGAGGAGACTGGCTAGTGAGCGGTGCTTCCCCCACGATGAGATAATAGCCTCATCCAGGAGTCCCTCTGAGGGTGTTTGTACTACCCATTGTGCTTGTTTGAGGGCGACCATTATGCCGGTGAGTGAGCAGCCGAATGGGCGTTTAATAGGCCCCCAATAATGGAAGGGAGGTGAGTGGCTCGCCTTCATACACTGCTCCTTGCAGGGCCCTGGAGAGGCCCGCCCCCTCACCACCCCTCACCCCAGGCCTCCCTTGTGTTCCCTGCACGCCCCTCCCTTAATTCTCAGTCCCTTTTCGTGTCCCTTACTCCCTGATCTCAACCTCCTTACCCGCCGCCCTCACATCCTCGCAAGCGTCCCCTCCTCGCGTCGCCGTGGTGGTGGTGGTGGTGGTGGTGGTGGTGGGAGGCATGATGGCAACACAAAGCTGTCCGTTAGTTATATCATTATTATGTACAGTTTTAACAACATTACTTTGGCTTGACATGCCTACTGCTGTAACATTCGTATATAAAATTACATGTGGACCGATGCCGGGGACAGCGGGGAGGGAGGCGGCGTGGTCCGGGCGGTGGGGTCCTGGCGGCGCTGCGCTGCCTCCCTGGTACACGCGTGAGATGATAGTGTGTGTTTGTGTGTATATGTGTGTGTGTGTGTGTGTGTGTGTGTGTGTGTGTGTGTGTGTGTGTGTGTGTGTGTGTGCGAAATATTTATTATCTCCAAATTTCTTGACTGATAATTTGAAATACACATTCTTTTCCTTTGATATTATAACAGTAGCATATAATGAAATACGGTTTCTTTATTACCACTGCATGAGAAGGTCGTGTAATGGGAGCATATGGAGAAATAATGTGTCCTGTTAAAATGACTAATAGTGGAGGCTTGGTATTCGCAGCCCCGCGGTACTCGAATAGGGAGATTATTATTCCTCGTACGTGTCTCGGCAGCTTGACGAACAGGTTTCATTGAAATGTCATTGCGCCAATTGATCAATAAATCGTTAATTATTGCATCAACGTCAGTCCGGGTGGCAGTGAGCGACGCGGGTGACATAATCATCAAGGCGCAGTAGCTCGGTGGGACGACACGGTGGGGCAGGGGCGGAGGCGAGGAGGTGTTGGTGGCGGTGGGTGCATGTCAGCGGCAACACTAGAGGTTAGAGTGACACTGCTGGGGCCCTGCCAGCGGGTCAGACGTGCCAGGGGGTAGAGGAGACCCAGCTGCTGGCCATGTTAGCATTCTCATCTTATTGTTCTTATGGCGCCGCTAACATTCACTCACCATCAGTGTAAATTTCGAGGCATGAGGCATTCACAAGGCAGGTGCTCGGCGTGCAGGTGTCGCCACTTATGGCTTATTAATCAACTGGTGCACAGGTGTGGGCGTGACAGATTCCACTCTGTCAGTAACGTTGAGGTACCTCGTAGTGATGTAGCGCACAAAGCAGTAGCTGTGTAGTGCGACAGAGTATTCAGGAGAGGGATGCTTAGGGATAGGTATGTGATAGAGGGAGCACACGTGGCCACACGTGGCCACGCGCGGTCACTCTTCTCGTTATTAACAATTTTCCTGTAAAACTCATCGTTTCGGACAAACAGTTCCCTTGCTTCATAAGACTGATGTACACCAAGATGCACAATGGAGAACGCTTGACCTTTATGGTGTAGTGACTTGCTGTCCGTGTCGAAGTTTTCTTCCGTGTGTGATCGCCAGGAGTGTAGGTCACCTCATGTCACTTGCTGTCTAACAAACACGAACAGAACATCCAACTTTAAATGTGTGCATCATTCCATGTGTATTAAACTAATTATACACATTTATGATATGTCCGATTTTTTTTTACCTAAATAGTATGTATTTTTACATGGTATGTATGTATTTTCATAATTGTGGAACTGCCACCGTGGCATCATGTAGCAAGCTGTTTAGCTAAAAGCCTGTGTGTCCTGCCGCGGGCACCCTCGCTACTGTGTTTGAGATGTGGGCGTGGCGGCTCCTCGGGGGACCGGCGGGGGGCAGGGAAGTAAGGAGGGAGGATTACAGCGTTGCGGCAAGGGACTCGCTGGAAGGAAAGGAAGGAGGGAGGGAGAAGCGCATAATGACCATCTCTTCACCAACCCGTGACATTCAAAACTTACCTCACAGACAGACAAGCAAACAAGTAAAACAACCAACAAAAACCTTGCTGTAATTATGCTCTCAGCAAGATGTCCCCTGCGCGACCCTCCTCCCGAATACATTAATGAGTTTGTGGAGTCTCTGCTTGTTGCTTGTTACTCGAGGCGTCCCAGCAGGTGAAGACGATGACCTGCCACTGAGGGCAAGGACAGGTCTACCCGAGCGGGACTAGGCGGAAGTAGGCCTAACCTCCGTGACCTCCAGGATGCGGCCCCAGATTACACTCCCTCACGCTGAGCATTACCATAAAGACGGCGCGCCGCGAGCCTCGCCCCGGTGGAGGCTTAATGAGGCCTCCTGCATCGCCGCTGCCCTTTGAACTGATGTCCCCCGCCTGAAAGATGTGGGCGTGGGTGTGGCATCAATGGTGTCATCTGGTCATGGCGGGTCAAAACGGGTGGCGACGGGCGGCCTTTTGATAGTGTGGGCGTGATTGGGCCGCTGAGGACCCCTGGTGGTGTCTCAAGGGATGAGGGGGAGAGGGAGGGAAGGGGAGGAGGAGGAGAGAAGGAGGTGGAGGAGAGAAGGAGGAGGAGGAGGAGGAGGAGGAGGAGGAGGAGGAGGAGGAGGAGGAGGAGGAAGATGCTTATGCTGTGAGTTTAACATCCTCTTAGCTCAACCCGACCAATGGCAGGTTCATTCTTGCGGCAAGTCTTCTGTCTGTGCCACACCTCCTTTCTCTCTGCCCCTCCTCCTCCTCCTCGCCAACCACCACATCTCCCATACCAGCTCACCTCCGTGTCCCTCCTCCTCCCATCTTCACTCCCTCCGTACCTCTCTGCTCTTCCCCGCCACACCTCCCCGCCGTGACATTAAGGGATCAGCTTCATTGATTAAATATAACCAAAGTTGTCGGTGCCGAAGGGCGGGTCCGTCTGTCGTTATCACACATGTAATTTGGTTCCTTTTGAAGTACTACAATGTCGCGTCACATTTGTGCAGGTGCACTTTATTATATTTTCCTTTTATTTTTAACACTGGATGTAGAAGGGTTACGATCCTCAGAAAATAAACTTTATACAAGCGTCTAACATTCCCTTTTCTCTCTTCTCTTTTTTCAGGTAAGTAAGGCGAGGTGTGAGTGTTGGCAGCGAGGGGTGGCGCGGTGGAGGATGGCAGAGGCGGCAACGGTGGTGGTGGTGGTAGTGGTGGTGGTGGACGGCCATCCATCAGTCAGCGGGGTGGGCGAGGCGCCTCTGCTCCCTCCTCTACCAGGCACCGCCCGCCGACAGGGGGCGATGAAGGCTGGGGGACACTGACGGAAACGTGAGTTGATGAAACACCTCACAGCTGTTCCTCGTTCTGTGCTGGCCTGGCTTGGGGCCGCACCGAGTGTATTTTGTGCCCCTTATGTAAGGCGTCACTCATTTCCCTGAATAAAAGAGGAAAACACAGTTTTGTGTGTGTGTATGTATGTGTGTGTGTGTGTGTGTATGTGTGTGTGTGTGTGTGTGTGTGTGTGTGTGTGTGTGTGTGTGTGTGTGTGTGTGTGTGAGTAGGCAGGTGCGCGTATACACACACACACACACACATGAATGGTGGTGGTGTACGCGCCCCAACAAATGTGTCCTCGTAGTACTTCATACTAACGCAACTTTGCCGTAAAACTTGAAAGCTGGAGGTGAACACAGGTGAGCCTTGGTGTCCAGCGGAGTGTAGAAAGTGTGTGTGTGTGTGTGTGTGTGTGTGTGTGTGTGTGTGTGTGTGTGTGTGTGTGTGTGTGTGTGTGTGTGTGTGTGTGTGTGTGTGTGTGTGTGTGTGTGTGTGTGCGCGCGTGTGTGTGTGTGTGTGTGTAGGCTGTGTTATATTTATATACACAAGAATAGAGTAGGTGTTATTTTAAGCTTTCATTGGCGCGTCAACTCTGCCTCGTCCTCTTGCACAGTCCACTGCCATTTTCCGACAAGTTTGGCGCGTACTGCACGCCTCCTGACGCAGGGCTACATCTCCTGGCGAGGCCCAACCAGAGAGACGCCACTGGCCCAGCAGGTGTTTGCTCCCTGTCCATTAGTCAAGGTGTGCACGACATTGCCAAACAGTGACCGCCATATATGATGCGGCATAGGAAAGCACGACATGAAAACGCACGGTATGAGAACGAAGCATTATGAGAGAGCGTCCACAGTGCTCATTATGCTAATGATGGTGCAACTCGCGGCCAGCTCCGTTGCAAAGGTTAAATCCTCACTTTTTCTTTACCTACCGAGTTACTTAGTATATTGCTCTAGGCTCGGGGAATCTGTCTCAATTAAGCTTTACGGGAATGGCAGAAGTGTGTTTGATTGTGATCGTGAGACACGCCAGTACCGGGAACCAGCCAAGACGTGCCCGCCACAATCGCCGGCGGGGAAATGGGCGGCAGGGGAGTGGGCGCCGCTCACGTGAACACCTTTGTGAGACTTTGAGAAACGATGAGAGCCACTGACACCTCTCTATGTATGTGTGTATGTAGAAATACCCTATGCTCATACACACACACACACACACACACACACACACACACACACACACACACACACACACATTGAACATCTGCATCATTTCCATTATTATTTCAACTTTCCCTTTCTACATCAACATCCCTAACACAACTACACTATCCCCACCTTAGTCCTATCTCCCCCACAACTCCACATCCATCCACTCATTGCCACATCACTTTGACATCACCACTCTCTCTCTCTCTCTCTCTCTCTCTCTCTCTCTCTCTCTCTCTCTCTCTCTCTCTCTCTCTCTCTCTCTCTCTCTCTCTCTCTCCGATGAACACACTGTTGGTCTAAAAGCTTCGATCTCGGCATCAGGGTGAGTGGAGCGAGGCAGGCCATTTGCACTTTCTCAGACCGACACTTTCTGTCACACTTACGACTTAGCGAGCGATTAAGCGCATAGGGTGGGAGTGTATTGTGTCGCTGGTCTGTGATTGGCCGGTGATGAGCGATCATTTACCTCTGTTCGACGGCATCCCAGGCAGGTGGCTCTAGATCGACCAGTCACCGGAATAACTCTTTACTGCTGCAGGTAGATGTTTTTTTTATAGGTGATTCCTCGAGAGAGAGAGAGAGAGAGAGAGAGAGAGAGAGAGAGAGAGAGAGAGAGAGAGAGAGAGAGAGAGAGAGAGAGAGAGAGAGTCTTGAAGTGGGGAGCGCCCGCGGGAGATTTTTCGAAGTATTTTTTTTCTTCTCCACGTGAGGAGGTTTTGTGGTCCGTTATAGTTCCGGTTCAGAAAAAAAAAAAAAAAAATTGTAACCGATTTCCTATGACATTCTCTTTCTTGTTTTTTTTTTTTTTTTATTCACCGGCATGGCTTTTGAGGAGGTGGCTCTTACTACTGGCTTTATGGTCCCAACAAAACATTTCTTTACATGTAAATGAATGAATACACCCGTGAGGTTCGATCCACCTTGATGACGCCCCTCGCTGTACCGCCGCAGTGGTTGTTGTCCCTGGAGTGTGTGTAGCGCCGAATGAAGACCTTGAAACACTCCTTGAGCCATTTTTTTTCTTTTTGCGTGAGTAAAAAGTAAAAAAGAAAAAAAAACAGAAATAGTAGATGAATGTAGTAGGTTTAGTAATTTTGTTGGTAGTGCAGATTCAGTTTATTGCCATGGTTGTCTTTGGGTAACATTCTGAGCAGTACAGGAGATTAATTTGCATGAGCATATAGAGAACAGAAGGAATAAGAGGTTCATTTTTTATCATCTATGCTACAAAATTAATTAATATACTGCAGTACAATAATATGTGTCTGAAAAATGCTAAGGGATTATGAGAAAAAAAAAAAAATGTCCAGCACTTAAAAGATTAAAAAATGAAATAAATTTATGATACGGATAATAGATAGTAAAGGCATGTATGAGTAAGTTTTGTACAGGAACTACCACAAGTAGACCTGATGGCTTCTTGCAGCTTCCCTTATATTCTTTATCTTTTATTCTTATGTGCTTCTTTTCGTGTGCTTGAGAAATTTGAACTTTATATACAGTTAGAGGGCAAAGCCAAGGAGGAATAAAGTACCTGAAGTACCTGAAAAGTGCCTCTGCATTTCTCAAGACGAAGTCACCTAGGAAAAAGGGCATCTAAGTGAACCTAACCTAACCTAACCTAACCTAACCTAACCTAACCTAACTGAACACAAGAGCCTCAAAAAATGTCTGTGTGAATGTAGAAGAAGGCCATGGATGAACAGACCATCTATAATAAACATTAGAAGTTCAAATAGTGTTTCTGTGACTCTTAACACAAACCACGAAGAAACACGGTATGTAGAGTGAACTGTAGATTCTCAGTGGTCCCATGGCTTGGAAAAGGCCGCCTAGAGTCAATACGAAGGCCTCAAAAATGCGATTCAGTGACTTTTAATACTGTGCCACGTTGAAAAATTGTATATAAAGTGAAAATTAGAGCCGCAAAAGAGTTTCAGTGACTTAAGGACAGGCCACGCACTGCACACGGTAGGCTGGCACTCTCGCCTTGACTGGGAGGTCCGTGTATCGTCAGAGTGAAGGGGAGGCTCATCCATCGTCGTCTTCGTCACGCGTGATCCTCGTGCCGTCGTCCCCTCGCCCGGCCAGGATTGAGACTGAGTGTACTCTTTTATTTTTTTACTTTGATTTTTCCTCTTTGCGCTTTTTTCGTCCTGGGCCCCGCAGTAGATGAGAAGGGTGAGCGAGGACGTGTGCTGTAGAGCAGAGTAAGAGTCGCTTCTCAATTCCAGTCAAGTGTTTGTCTAGACGCCTGTTCTTGCCTCCTTCACATCCTCCCCAGCCTCGGCCAGTCCTCACTTGCCGCTCACTCCTCTCTTAATTCTTTCTTTCTTTCCCTCTTTCCAGCTTCCTTTTATATACATTTTTAGTTTCAGGGTTCTTTATGAATCGCATTACTCTCTCTCTCTCTCTCTCTCTCTCTCTCTCTCTCTCTCTCTCTCTCTCTCTCTGTTCACTTAGTCAGTTCGTCTTCCCTCTAATTTTTCGTTCACTCTCACCCTCCCCTCTCCATGCCCCACTTTTCTCACTTTCCACTCCCTCTGTCGCAACTCCCTCCATCGCACACTCTTTCCTTCCATCCTCGCCTCCCTCCCTCCTTCCCTCCATCTCGCTCCCTTCTATCCCTTCCTCTCCCTTCTCCCCACTTCTCTTCCACTGCTCTTTTTCTTCGTCTTCGCTCTCCCTCGCGTCCACCCCCTCACACACACACACACACACACACACACACTTCCTTTGCGAGTAATGATTAACTAAGGCAGTGTGTGAGGACAGTCGGCGGGTCGCTCTCGTGTGTATGTATGTGTGTGTGTGTGTGTGTGTGTGTGTGTGTGTGTATTTAGTATTAAGTCACATTTTCAGTCTCTTAAATATGATGAGTTGGAACACACACACACACACACACACACACACACACACACACACATGCATTCACAGGCAGTATGTTTATATACATCTTGTATGTATGTATAGACGCACGTGTTCATCGATCTAATCACACACACACACACACACACACACACACACACACGGCATCAAAAGGAGTTCCCCGCTGAGGGTGCGAGATCCTGCGTGGAGGGGACTTTGAGGGGGTGAGGTGCATGGGTGAAGCAACACTAGCAAATTAAGCAGGTGAGGGTGACGGGGGACTGAAAAGGGACGAGGGGGCGGCGGGTGGCGGGTGGCACTGGGCGGGGATGAGTGAGGGTTGGGGGGAGATGGTGTGAGGGGAGAATTTTGAGGAGAGTAGTGAGTGGGTGACTAAAGTAAATTCTTGAAAGAGGAAAGTAAAGAGGGGAGAATGGTGAAGTGAGTGAGAGCGGCGGAGAGAGTGAGTAGCAAGGGGGCAGGTTTTAGAGGGAGTGTGAGCAGCGGGGAGAAAGAGAGCGAGAGGGTGAGAGTAGTGAGTGAGCGAGCGAGAGCAGCAAAGAGAGAGAGGAGTACTGAGGCCAAGAGAGTTGTGGAGTGAGTGAGGCGCGGCGAGAGTAGTGAGGGGGAGAGTAGCGGCGGGAGAGGCGGCGGGGGGCGTGTGGCCGAGTGTCCCCTGAAGCAGCCGAGGCGGCGGCGGCCACCCAGGCCTGAGTGGCACCGCGGCGCCTCCAAGCGGCGAGCCCTTGAACTACTCAGTGTCTCGCAGCGCGCAGTATTGACAAGAAGTGTTCGTCTGTTTGTCTGTCAGGGGAGACTTGAGCGACCTGATTTATTACGTCATAATCTAGAGCTTGCGTCTGTTTTTGAAGAGAAACTCTGTCCCAGAGGGCGTATCCCCACCGTTATTGCCTTCAGTTCTTCCGGCCGGGAGACATAAGAGCCAAAATGGGTCTGGCAGTGTCAACTACGGCAGGATCCTACTTGGTGTCTAGCACCCGGGCAGTCGGGCAATTATGAGCCCTTCCTCAGGAAGACCCAGAGGCGACAATTGCCGTGCGGGAGTCCAGTGGGGCCCGATAGTGGCAATAAATGCAAGCCGGGTAAATGGGCCGGGTCGCCGTGATCTGTGGATGGTTCATACAACTTGCCTTAGGCCTAATGACTCCAGACAAGCCCCGGGCCTTCAGCCGCGCCACACCCGCCCATAAAGATACGCTGGTGTTTACTCGACGCCCACCTGCCACCCATAAACCCCTACCCCACACGCCCACGCCCATACCTTCATCACCCCGCCCCACTCTCCCCGCAAACCGCCCCAACGCGCCCCAACCTGACGCTCTCCCCTCACGACGAGCGGCGTCCGGCAGGCTCTCTTCCCTCCCCTCTCATCGGCGCCTTCATAACCATTATTGTTTTATTTATGATACAAATGCGTCACCACTTTTTCTTTGTTGTGAGGGACAGATATTTCACTCCCGACGTCAGACTATTTCCCACAAGTATCTCTCTCTGTCATCAGCAGACAGACGCCTGACCCAGTTAATCAGAGCCGTCAGTAAAAAGTCAGACTGGAAGTGGGAAAATGGACGGGGTGGTTGGCGGGCCGTGATTGGAGGCGTCCAGCGGCGAGGCAGCCGTAACAAGGGCGAAGCTTGCTAACCAATAATGCATCAGCAGCAGCGTGACGTCCGCTCCTCGCTGACACCAGGCTGCTCGCTGGCTAATGATTTCCTCTCCCAGATTAAAGGCTTCGCTTGCCAGTCGTCGCGGCCGCCTTAGAATTATGATCCCTTGAAAAAATAATGTTTGGACGTCATCGTGGCCGCGGGTGTGAGCGCCAATCAGGGCCACGGGTGACGTGCAGAGTCCCCCGCGTCACGTCGCCGCCACTCCCTCCTCCCACGCTACAATTCAATCAACGTGTCAAATTAGTCTAGATTTTGTCCTGGGTTGCTAATTCGCTAATGGTTAAAATGTTATTATGAGACATTTTCCGGCACTCGGGTTACCGTGTTTCAAACTAATTTCATCGCAAGTTAACACGGGATCCGGCTCATGTACACTCGCGCCGCGCAAATGTGAGAGGCGGATGTTGGTCGTCTTTATTGAATTAAAACCTGCCGTGAGTTTTATTGACGGATGAATGACAGATTTGTGACCGCGTTCTTCTGCCAGGCACAGCCGCAGCAGCAGCAGCAGCAGCAGCAGCAGTAGCAGCAATACTGCACGGCATAGCACGGCACGGCTTGCACAGCTGTTTTGATGCCGCTGCACACCTACACCTGAATTCCGGGATGAACGCCACACCTTTAAGGACACAACAAGACGGTCTCGCCAGATTGATCTCTCTTCAAAAACCTTTACCGGACCAAGTCATTCTCTCTGCCTTTGATTCCCGTCTTGGAGGCGCTTGGCGTTCCCTGCCGCCTTGGCGCACTACACTTACACTACACCTGCCTTCCCCCTCTCATTACCAGGGTGTTAATGTCACCTGGCCTTCGTGTCCCCTTCGATGCCTCCGCTAGGAACCATTTGTCAAACCATTACGTCCGCGCCTTCCTCCCTCTCACCCTAACTATGAGCACTGCGCTCTTCCCCCTCCGCTACCTCGCTTGTTTTATTCCCTTACTGCCCCACCTCCTCCGTCTCTCCTCCTGTCTCATACGTATACCAACCCCTGTCCTTTTTCCTCCCCCGCTCCTGGCCTCTCCTCCTCCTCCTCTTCCTCCCTCGCAGCTCGCCCCCTTACATCTGCCTCCATGCCTCCCTGCCTCCTTCCCCCCCTCCCCCTGCAATGTAATCGGACTCAAAGTGAACTCTTGCGCAGTCTGCCCTCGTGAAGTGCTGGTAAATTATAATGCCATTTGTATTATTTATGTCAGTCGGGACGGGACGGAAAAGTGCAGCTCCGGGGATAAAGTAATGACAGTATGCAGGCGGAGTGTGGCTGTTACGGAGGGATTTTGAGCGAGGGAGGGAGCGAGGGAGGGGGGGGAGAAGGAACGAGGATGGGAGAGAGAAAGAGAGAGAGAGAGAAAGAGAGAAGGAGGGTTGGAGTGAGGGAGGAGGAGGAGAGGGAGGAGGAGAGGGAGGAGGGAGGAGGAACCTGTGTGGGCCTCGAGTGGGTTGGAGTGGGTTGAGGCAGAATTATGTGGTGGTGGAGGTGGTGGTAGTTGTAGTGGGAGTAGTAATAGTAGTAGTGGCGGTGGTGGTGGTTGTGTTAGCGAGAGAGAGAGAGAGAGAGAGAGAGAGAGAGAGAGAGAGAGAGAGAGAGAGAGAGAGAGAGAGAGAGAGAGAGAGAGAGAGAGAGAGAGAGATTCAGACCAAAAGAGACATTGATAGACAGACAGACAAATATAAATAGACAAATTAACACACAGACAGACAAGTAGACAACGCGGAAAGACAGACAGAGAAGAAAGGAGGGAGGCGGATGAGGAGTAGGAGGAGGAGGAGGAGGAGGAGGAAGGGAAGGTGGGAGGGAAGAGGGAGGGAGAGACAGCAAGATGGACAAGGAGATAACCAAGAACAACAAAAAACAAAGCAGAAAAGAAAAAAATAAATAGTGGCTACAAAAGAGAAGGAAAACACAAACTTAATAGTGAGCTGGGAGGAGGAGGAGGAGGAGGAGGAGGAGGAGGAGGAAGAGGAAGAGGGAAGAAAGGAAGTGTAGGCCTTTTGCTCACACCTGCCTGGCTATCTGTCTCGTTGTGTCGTTAATATGTATTCTTATATATTAATTTTTCAACTCTCAGAAATTTTCCTTTTGTCGTGAATATAAAATGAATGAATTGATTATGTAGTGTGTGTGTGTGTGTGTGTGTGTGTGTGTGTGTGTCTGCGCGCATCGCCCTCTAACCCTTTCCGTATCTGCATTCAACTCTTTCCCTCACTCGCAATGTTCTTCTTCCCTACTTTTGCATACACTCTCCTTCCTCCTCCTCCTCCTCCTCCTCCTCCTCCTCCAACTTCCTCCTTCTCCTCCTCGTCTTTCCCTTCTTATTCTTTCTCTTTCTTTTTCTTCATCTTAGCCACCCAAGGTATTCTTCTTAACTTATTTGTCCAATTTGGTTAAGATTCCTCCTCTTCCTTACTTACTTCCTTCCTTTCTTCCTTCCTCCTCCCTCTACTGCTACTACTATTCATCCTCTTTCTGTTCTTCTTCTTCTTCTTCTTCTTGTTCTTCTTCTTACTTACTCCTCTCCTTCTGCTTCGCCCTTGCTTCATTATTTATGCCTAATTCTGGCTATTCTGCTCCCTACATTTAGTGCCTCTTTCCTGTCTCCTTTATTCTTAACTTCATTCCTTACTGACCCATTCATTCCGTCCCCCTTCTTGAGTGCTATAATGCAAATACCGGAGTGATCCTTCCTCCTCTCCTATCTCACTCGTCTTCCATTCTGTTTTAATTCTGTTCTTTTCTTATATGTATTTCTTGTGTTATTTTTATTTTTTTGTTATCTTCGATTTCTTCTACTTCTTCTTTTTCTGCTTCTTTTTTTTTATCTTCTTTATCTTTGCCTTTTCTATGGTGTATGTTATCGTGTGTTTTTCAGTTATTTTGTTCGTGTTTTGTTTTGTTTCGTTTCGTTTCCTTTTGTTTTGTGTATTTTTTTTATTGTTTTTGTAGTGTGAATTTTTTTTTTTTCCGATTTTATTTAGTCTATTTTTTTTTTTTGTTGTGATTTATGTTTTTGGGTTGCTGTTTTGTGGCTTAGTTTTATTTTATCTATTTTTTTTTATCTTTCTTTATTCTGGTTTTTGTTATTACACTAATAAGTTTTCCTTCCTGTAGAGATAATGCTTGTTGTTGTCTCTCTCTCTCTCTCTCTCTCTCTCTCTCTCTCTCTCTCTCTCTCTCTCTCTCTCTCTCTCTCTCTCTCTCTCTCTCTCTCTCTCTCTCTCTCTCTCTCTCTCTCTCTCTCTCTCTTTCTCTCTCTCTCTCTCTCTCTCTCTCTCTCTCTCTCTCTCTCTCTCTCTCTCTCTCTCTCTCTCTCTCTCTCTCTCTCTCTCTCTCTCTCTCTCTCTCTGTGTGTGTGTGTGTGTCAGTCTTCACTAATAAAAGTGTTGTTGCTTTCTCATTTTCTCATTTACTCATTTGTACTTGTGTGTGTGTGTGTGTGTGTGTGTGTGTGTGTGTGTGTGTGTGTGTGTGTGTGTGTGTGTGTGTGTGTGTGTGTGTTTCTACTTACTTTTTACTTTTATTATTTTTTTTGTCTACGTAGTATGTATCTATTTCTTTATAAAAAAAATAAATAAATAAAAATAAACATATGATTCTGTATGTGTATCTGTCTATCAGTCTACTTATGTATGTATGTATAAATGTGTGTGTGTGTGTGTGTGTGTGTGTGTGTGTGTGTGTGTGTGTGTGTGTGTGTGTGTGTGCGTGCGTATCCAGTCACACACATTCCAACATTTAATACAGTTTGTTAATGCTTCCTCAAATCTTTCTCATTAACCAGCTGATGTTTCATAAGTTTTTACCTCTAAACTTTCGCCTCGTCCCTTTCATCACGCCCTCCTTTCTTCCCTTCCTGCCTCCTTCCTTCCCCATCCCTCCGTCGCCGCCTCCCTCCTCTTTGCTTCCTGCTTTCCTTCCTCCCTTCACTTTCTCTTTGCTTTTTCGCGTCTTAATTAACTCTTTGCGTAATTTCCCTTCCCCTCTTCTTCTCTCTCTCTCTCTCTGTGTGTGTGTGTGTGTCTCGGTCCCTCTCTCTCTCTCTCTCTCTCTCCCTCTCTCCTGTGTGCATTCTTCATATCTTCTCCTCACTTCTCGTCGTCTCTTTCTCAATGTTTCTCGTCTAATGCCATCTTCACCTCCTCTCTCCCCTTCTCTCTAATTCCCCATTACTCTGGCCTTCCCTTCCGACCATGCCTCCTTGTCCTTCTCTTTCTTCCTCTTTCTTCTTCTTCTCCTTCTCCTTCTTCTTCTTCTTCTTCTTCTTCTTCTTCTTCTTCTTCTTCTTCTTCTTCTTCTTCTTCTTCTTCTTTATTTCTATCTTTCATCTTCTGTATTTATTTTTTCTTATTTTTCTTTGTATTTTTTTATTTATCATTTGTTTCTCTCTCTGTTCTTGTTCTTGTTCTTGTACTTGTTCTTGTTCTTGTCCTCGCCCTCTTCCTCGTCATCGTCCTCCTGCTCCTGCTCCTGCCCTTGTTTCTCGTCCTCTTCCTCCTCCTCCTCCTCCTCCTCCTCCTCCATCCCTTCTCCCTGCTCTCTTCCGTTTCTCCCTTTTTCTCTACCTCTCTCTCCCTCCCTCTTTTACTGAGCTGTTCATGTGTTCACTGCTCTCTCTCTCTCTCTCTCTCTCTCTCTCTCTCTCTCTCTCTCTCTCTCTCTCTCTCTCTCTCTCTCTCTCTCTCTCTCTCTCTCTTCGTTAGTGTGTGAGCTTGCCTCCTAAACTTGTCTTTTTTCTTCCTTCGCTCCTCTCCCTCCAAGTTCACTCCTCCCTCGTTAGCACCCTCCTCTCCCTCCCTCCCAAAGAGAGAGAGAGAGAGAGAGAGAGAGAGAGAGAGAGAGAGAGAGAGAGAGAGAGAGAGAGAGAGAGAGAGAGAGTGTGTGTGTGTGTGTGTGTGTGTGTGTGAAGTAGATAGACAGATGGACAGACAGACCGACAGCCTCGTATTGTATCTCTTTCTTCCTTCCTTTTCTCTTCTTTCTATCTTTTCTTTTTTTTTTTTTTGTTCTCGCATTATATTTCGTCTTTCTTCCTATCTGCCTCCTGTTATTATCCTCCTCCTTCACCTTATCCTTTTCCCTCCTATGTATTATTTCTTCTTCCTCTTATCTTTTCTTCCTGTGACCTTTCACCCTTTCTTCCTTTTTTTTATTTTCAATTTTCAACCTCCTCTCACTCTTTCTTTTCCTCTGTATGTGTGTGTGTGTGTGTGTGTGTGTGTGTGTGTGTGTGTGTGTGTGTGTATGTGTGTGTGTGTGTGTGTCCATCCATCCCCCTCCCCCTCCTCCTCCTCCTCGTCACTCTGAAACCTGTAACTTACCTTTATTTAATTGTTCTTTACCTGTTCTGCTTCACTTGTATCTGTTTATCTGTCACTTTTTTTTTTTTTCTCTCTCTCTCTCTCTCTCTCTCTGTTTTTCACCTGCTTTCGTACCTGTCCTGTCTTGCTGCCTGCCTCTTTTCAGTGCAGTCTTCGTATTTGTCATATTTCAAGGCCTCTTTTGCTTTTTCTTTTTTTTTTTGTGTCTGTTCTGCTTTAATTTTTGCCTCTCCTTGATCTTTCCTGGTGTCTTTCTTCCCGCCTGTTGTCCGTCCGTTTGTGTGTCAGCCTTTCCATCAGACATTCATGTTTGTATGACTGTCTGACATCTTAACACTTTCATTCTTGCTATTTTCTTTCTCTCTTTTTGGACTGTCTTTGCTTCATTTCTTTTTTTTTTCTCGTTAGTTTTTTGTTTCGATTTTTTGCGAGTGTCTGCCTATAAGAATGTGTGGCGTCTCTCTTTCTCTCTCTCTTTCTCTCTCTTTCTCTCTAGCGCAGCGTATATAAATGTGTATCTTTTGCGTGTATAATGTATCTGTATGTATTTTTTTCTTTGTTACTCTGTGTGCTCGTGTGTGTGTGTGTGTGTGCGTGTGTGCGTGCGTGGTCATGTCCTTCACGCCCCGGCCGCACACTCTCCCCCATCCAAGTCACCCGCCTTGATATATCTTCTACGTAAGCATCAGCGATTCACTTAGTTGCAGCTGCCGCCCCCCAACTGCCGGCCTCCCTCCACTCCTCTCTTTCCCCTCCTCCTCCTCTTCCACCTAGCCTGCCCTCCATCTCCTTCCCTAATCCCATCACGACACCCTCCACCTCCTCCTCCGACTACTTCTTCACCTATTTCCTCCTCCTCCTTCGCTTCTTATTTTTTTTTCCTTGTTCTTGTTCTTGTTCTTCAGTTTGATCTAATTATCCTGTGTGTTTTCTTTTCCATGTACTCTCTCTCTCTCTCTCTCTCTCTCTCTCTCTCTCTCTCTCTCTCTCTCTCTCTCTCTCTCTCTCTCTCTCTCTTCCCCCTCGTGTGTGTTCTCTGACTCGACTCGTTACTTAATTACCCAAATTACCACTGTCTCCTCCTCCTCCTCCTCCTCCTCCTCCTCCTTCTCCTCCTTCCTTTTCCTCCTTCTCCATATTTCCGTTTATACACATCCATAAATGAAAGTAATTAGTGTGGTCTCTCATTTCTCATGCCTCTCTCTCTCTCTCTCTCTCTCTCTCTCTTCTTTACGCATTCCTCCCTTCCTTTCTTTTCTTTTGTTTTCCTTCCGTCAGTTCCTCCATCCTCCCTTCCTTCCTTCCTTATATTTTTTTTCCTCTACTCCCCCAAGACTTGCCTCATCCTCTGCTTCTCCTCGTGTCTCTGCCGCTTCATCCTGTCTCGAAATTTATCCCGAAACTCTGCTCCCTCGATTAAAACTTAGGGCTGTAGGTTCCCGTCATCAGGGCGTCTCGGCGGCACCTCTGGAAATGCTGTTGTCAGTCCGGCTGTGTCGCACTCCTCCTCCTCCTCCTTCTTCCTCCTCCTCCTCCTCCTCCTCCTTCTCGTCCTCATCCTGCTTCCCTGGTTTCCTTCCTCGTGCTTTTTTTTTTTTTTTCGTCTTCGCATTTATTTCTTTCTCTCTTCTTTTTTTTTTTCATTCCTTTCTTCTTGTCGTCTTGCTGCTCTTCTAACTGTTACTTCTTTTTCTCTTCTTCCTCCTCTGTTTTTTACTCCTCCGTGTTGAAATGGTGGTGGTGGTGGTGTGTGTGTGTGTGTGTGTGTGTGTGTGTGTGTGTGTGTGTGTGTGTGTGTGTGTGTGTGTGTTTGGAGTTGTGTATCAATTAAATTAATGTGTAATTATTTTTTCTTATATTTTTTCGCCTTTACTTTCCTTCTCTATTCTAAACATGTGTGGTCAATAAAAGAAGAATTTAGTGAATATTCATTCGAGGAGAAAATGCACAGGAGACACCAGCACCTCCCTCCCCTCCCCCCACCTCTGCCGACGGCGGCTCTTACAGATAACTCCAGGGCAGCTGCACGCAACACTCCGCTCCTCCTCCCGTGGCTGTGATGGCCGTGACGGGCGAGGCGCCATAACGCGGGATGACCTCAAGCCCCGCTGAATATAAGTGAAGATTTATTCTCTCTTAATTATAATCCTGCGAGATATCGTGTGACGAGCGGCCTCGCAACGCATCTGACTTCGGCGAGGAGACTCACGTGACAGCTGCGCGCCGGGCTGGAACACAAGACTGTTTGTAATGTTTCCTAGAATGTATTGAAGTCCTCAAGGCATCAGTGGACCTTGGAGGCGCTCCGCGGGGCCTCTGGCGGTGGCTTTTAGTAACCCTCCCCCTTCCACTCTCATTCTTCGCCGCTCCCTCGCCTCCCTCCGCCCCTTCGTGTCCCCGGGGGCTTCCCAAGGACGCGCTGGGTTGCCTCATAATAGGTGATTGATGAGTGTCATTCAGGAAATAGTTTGACTCGGCCGTAACATCCAGTTGGCGGGTCCTTGAGCGGGTTAATCTCGTTTTTGGAGGGACGATATTTATCCCGACGGTGGGGCGGCTGCGGGGCGTGGCTGGAGGGACGCTGGATTGCTTTATGAGGACGTGGATTTGTTGGAAAAGCGAGGATTGGCTGGGTAAGGTCCAAGTCGAGGTAAGGAATGTGTGTGTCTCGAAGGACATGGTAATGAAAATAAGGCAATAAAGGCGTGGCCACTCGTAAATAAAGTAGAAAGGTAGGGATGGGAAGGGGGGCAGGGTTGTGGCGGCGGCGGCGGTGGCGGTGTGTCGTGGGGGAAGACGCCCGCGTAGGCAGTCTAA
>NC_087151.1:2755000-2767500 GCF_035594125.1 Scylla paramamosain | reverse complement strand
AATTACCTGTGTTTTATGATCGATGCCAGAGAGAGAGAGAGAGAGAGAGAGAGAGAGAGAGAGAGAGAGAGAGAGAGAGAGAGAGAGATTAGTTATATGAAAAATGGAAGCATGAGAGGAAAGGATATAAAAATTGTAAGAAAAAAAAATAAGACATGAAAGAAATGGTGAAGAAACTGAGAAGAAAAACGTAGTTCGTGGTGATGGGAGTGTGGGAGAAGAGGAGAAGGAGGAGGAGGAGGAGGAGGAGGAGGAGGAGGAGGAGGAGGAGGAGGAAGAGGGAAGAACAGAGAGGAAAGAATGAAGGCAGCATGCGATGGTATTGGCGATGATGATGATGATGATGATGATGATGATGATGATGGTGATATTGAGGGATAGTAATGGTGATGTCCAGATAGAAATGGGATTAACTTTGACGACGGAGAGAAGGAAAAAAAAAAAGGTGTTGAAAGATTATACAAAAGCTTTCATCTTGGTGACAACGGTGATAATTGTAGGAGGAGGAGGAGGAGGAGGAGGAGGAGGAGGAGGAGGAGGAAGAGGAGGAAGTGGCAGTGGTGATCTTAGTGATGATTACGATGGAGGAAGACCAAGAGCAGTAGTTACATAGGGAGGAGGAGGAAGAGGAGGAGGAAGAGGAGGGGGAAGGGGACGTGAGTGGAACGATGACTACAAGAAGAAGGAGGAGGCGGAGGAAGAAGAAAAGAAACAGTAGGAGAAATAAACAAAGCAAGACAAATATAGAGATAGAAAAAAAAAAAAACAGGAGTAGGAAGAGGAGGAGGAGTAGTAGGAGGAGGAGGCGGCAGCGGCGGTGGCGGTGGAGGCGGCAGAGGAGGCGGAGGAGGAGGAGGAGGAGGCGGTGGCGGTAGAATTGGTGGCAGTGCTGGTGGTGGGAGGAGGTGGTGGTGGAGGTGGTGGTGGTGGTGGTGGTGTAGCGTGTTGGTCCAAACCCGAACGACAGCCATAACTCGTGGGCAAGTGGTCTTTAGGGTGCAGGAGGAACGGCCAGGACGCGGGGAGCACCGCCAACTCCACAAGCCCTCAAGAATAAGAAAGAAAAAAAAAAAAAACATATGAATTAAAGAATACGAAATTTAACACGGGGCCCGACAACTCCAACCAGAATCCGGGGAGGAAAGAAGAGGAGGAGGTGGTGGCGGAGGAGGAGGAGGAGGAAGAGGAGGAAGAAGTGGAGGAGGTGGAGGAGGAGGGTGGGGGTGGTGTGATAAGGGGAGTGGAGGGCGAGGAAAAGGAGGAGGAACTGCAGGATAATAGCGACATAAAGTTACAGTTGTTGAAGAGAAATAAAAATTGGGTAAATATAGTTGTCGTGAGAGCGAGGGCGGCGTGAGGTGGTCTGGGCGGCCGTCATGAATCACTCATCTCGAACCAAATCGGAGGGATAATAGACCGAAACCCCGAGGGACAACGCGGGGCTGAACTACCAATTATATTACCTTGTTATGGCCAGGCAATAATGCGCCTTCCGTCTCCTCTTATACTCTCTTCTTTCTCTCTCTTAGTCTTCCTCGCCACATTGCAACAAGTCTTCAGCTGCGGCGGGTGGGCGGGGAGGAGTCACCTGGGGAGGAGAAATGGGCCTTCAGGGTGGCGTGGGTGGTGAAGGTGGTGAAGGGGGAAGAGAGGGTGGGGGACTTGGGTGCTCTTGATACCGTCACGATGGGTGTGCCTGACGAGCGGGGGTGTGGGAGGACTCCGGCCCCGGCAGCGGATGGAGCCGACGCCTCACGACCCGACAACAGTGACGTGCTCGACTCCGCGGCCCCTCCAGCTCTCGCGCAAAAATTCTCATACATGCTTATTTGGGGCTGAATAATGACAATGATTCCGGGTGTAAGTGTAATGTAACTAGCTTTGGTGACCAGTGTTTGAGGGCCATAGCCTGTGAGTTACGGACCTCCTGATGAGTGTCTTTGGCGTGTTTCTGGCAATCCGTCTTGAATATTTACGGGGCGAGTCACTTGATAAGCGGTCATTATGGGATAAACACGGAGGATCGAAGGATAAATTTCAGTGTTCATCTTGATTAATTATCCTCCCCTCCGCGAATGATAATGGAACTGCAGACGTTCAGAAAGCAGACCGATTGAATTCAAAACAAAGCCTACATAAGTAACCCCCTTAACCACAGTCCGAGTCGACCTTGCACTGGGGCTTTGAAGGGGCGGGTTGGGGTGTCGGGGCGAGGCAGGTCCGCCCCTTTGGCCGCGCCGCCCGGGCACCGGCTCACGCGGACTGCTAGTTTTCAAATCCGTATATGAGCGTTTTCTTTTGTGTGGATATAATTGTGATTTGTTTATGAGAGTTACCGTAACAATTTTCTTCTCCCTCGCTCTCCCTCTGTCTGTCTTATTCTCCCTCTCTCTCTTTTCTTGTCAGGATTCTTAATTCACTTTCTGCAACCAAGAAGAGAAATAATAATCCCATATTAGCAGCGAGATTAACCTCGGACCTCCAGGTGTCCTTCCCGCGCCAGGCCGAGGGGCGACACAGGAGGGTCACGAGTGCTTGGCCCGACGCGAGCCTGCATTCTTGTTCTATCGCAGCTGGCATTCGAGGAGGAGGAGGAGGAGGAGGAGGAGGAAAAGTGAGACCAGTTTACAATTTTTTTCATCAGTTGATAGTGTGACGGAAATATATAAATGTGTTTTTCCATCAACAACCACGCTCGGTAAACGTTTGCTCAGGGAAAGTGACGGGTCGGCACGAAGCTGCTGCTGCCGAGCCTCAGGGCAGAGGAAGCGCGCTGGTGTAGCCGTCTGTATCACTGACATCCCTTAGGTAAAGCGAGGCGGGCGCTGGATAAACACAAGTAAGTTACACGTGGCTCAGTGATAGTGATCTCCCGCTGAGAGACTGCTTGACATGATCCCGCCGCCTCTCCGCCCCTCATCTCCTCTCGAAACTCTCCAGCCATCGTTCCTTACCCTCTCCTCGTTATCCGTAATCAGCTGATCAGTACTTCCTCCGCTGCCTCCCACCTCTTTGGACTACAGTCGGCACGAGGGCGCAGTTTCCTGGTCGGGAGATCCACAAACAGCTGTCCTTGTATCCTACTGCCAGAACTCCATAACCATCCTTTCCCTCCACTTCCTCTTGCCCTACCTCTTCTTCCTCTTCTTCCTCCTCCACTTACACGCCTCTCCTCTTTACCTCCGACTGCCTCCTTCTACTCCTTTTATTCTTCGCCTTCCTTCTTCTCTCCTTCCTCCCGCTGCTGGTGCTGGTGTGCCGTCCGTCCCTCCCTTCCTCTCGAATCTTTCTCCTTCCCTCCCAAAGTTGCCTCTGCTCCCACTCCTTTCCATCTCTCCTTCCCTCTCTTTCCTCTGACAGCTGCTTCTTCCCTTTCACCCCATTCCGCTCACCCCCTTATGTCCCTCTGTCTTCCTCCTCCTCCCCTCCTTCCCCTCCCTCCTCTTCGTCCTCTTCCTCCTTCTCCTTATCTTTAAACAGCTGGCCGTATTCCCTCTCCTGATCCCCATCCAGCCAAGCACCGCACATACACAGGGACAACGGCGGCAGGTTCCAGTTAGTTTCCAGGAGTTATTCGCAGCTTTATGGGGCGAGCTAAATTTCCAGGGTAGACAGTGAGTGCTCTCCCTGGAAAACTTGCCATGTACGCTGATGAAGCCTGACGCGGGGCTCAAAAACTTCCGCCTCCTCGTTTTTTTTATTTTTTTTTATTTTTTTCTCCCTCTGTGTATGTATGTTTGTATGTGTGTGTGTGTGTGTGTGTGTGTGTGTATGTGTATGCGTTTGTGCGTGTATGTGTTTTTGGGTCCCATTTTTGTTTCTGGTGCTGACCCGAGGCTGTGTGAGGGGAAGGGGAGGGGAAGAGGGGAAGGGGAAGGGGGCTTAGGACGGAAAGGAGGGATAAAGGAAGGGGGGATCATGAGGACGAGCTGGGGAGGATCATGAGGGCGACCTTGTTTACTGGTTACGAGGGTCAACTTGTAGTTTTCCCCGCGGAGGATAGTTATCACCCTCGTCCCCCGTGTGATCCCCTTGTCTCGCCTCGCGCCCCCCCACCGTCGCCCCCCAGCGCCCCCCACATAACCTTCCCTCGCCCTCAGCCTCCCGCGCGACGTCTGGCTCATCGTAGTTTACAGTGAAGACGCGCTTGACTCCTTCATATACACCGGCTCCGTTCAGAGATGCCCGCCGTTTGCGTGAACTCATGTGGAGCCTAAATCTCGCGTGAAGTAAGACATAATTCCCCGAGGGTACACTTTTAAAGGTACGAGCGTCTGGGAAGCGTTCTCGTCTCCGTGGTATTTTGCAGCATTTTGTGTTTCCCATCATGTGGAGGTGGCCATTGTGCGTGATAACAGCCATCCAGATGTCAGAGTCCAGGCCTCTTCATTCCTGCCTTGTAGAGTCGATTTCTTGGCATTGTATTTCGCGTAAATTGTTTCCTCAGCGGCCATCTAACGCCAGCCATCCTTGTAGCCGGCCGTTCCCCACAAAGTTTAGTCATAAAGGCCTGGCAATGGGGCAATAAAGGAGGTTATGGCACATACGTGAAGACTCAGGATTCTGGAAAACTGGAGCATTCCGGGCATCATTCGAGCCCCTTCTTAAATCCTGCACAACCTTTGCTGTGTTATATCCATGACCAGGAGAGAGGCGACCTCCGGACCCCCGCAGCAGCAAGCCGTTACCACCTCTCTGCCGGAACACAATAATGCTTAATTCCCCGCGTCTCTGTGTTGCTGCTTGAGCCTCGTGGCGGGCGGAAGGTGATGTCTGGTTGTGTTACAGACGCAGGGAAATGTCATTCACTGACCAAGGCCACAGAATAGAAACACGCTAGTTAGCAGGCCAGGGGCTCTTGGGGGCCTCGTTATGAATCTCTCCCTGGGAACGCCGTCAGCGTTGCCAGGGGCCAGGCCATCACGCAGGCCCCCCTCTTCCCTCCTCGTGCCGTGCCGCGCCCCCCGGGTTGTCGCTCACCGCCCCCACTGTCATAGCAAAGTTGTGGCGCTGTCACGATGGCTTACTTTCATCTGCCATGTTGTGTTTACTTCTTAATCAAGGAATCCAAATTCTTCACATAAACACTGATGTGCGGAAATCTAATTTACCAAGAGTATTGAGAAAATAAAATATTCGTATCCATTATGCAAAGGGAACAGAGAGTGCGTCTCGGCAGGAATATTCCCGTATAATATCACGTCTCGGAGAGCTTCCTATTAAAAGAAAGAGCAGCAATAAGCGCACTCGGCGAGGAGCCCCGCCCTCCGCGGAGGACATAACAGAAGAAAAGTCGGAATTGCTGGTGCCTTGGTGGCATCCTTGACGAGGACCCGCCCGCCGAAGACTTGGCGGATTATTGTGCATTTACCCGGCGTGCTCATGATGCCTCGGCTTGACACCGCACCGGCAAAACTCCGGCGGGAGGATCACCGTGATGAGCCTGGACGGCGGCCCTCCCGCCCTGCAGCGTCGTGGCCAAAATAAAACTCGCTCTTGCTCCTCCGGCCTTCCGTAATTATGGAGCTTAAGGTATTTATAAATTGCTGGGTTCTGTCTCTGTTGCACTGAGCGCTTGTGTGTGTGTGTGTGTGTGTGTGTGTGTGTGTGTGTGTGTGTGTGTGTGTGTTAGCCAGCGCGTGCACTTATGGCTACAAAGAATGGAAGTGTATACAAAAAAATATGTATGTGCAGTACGTGTGTGTGTGTGTGTGTGTGTGTGTGTGTGTGTGTGTGTGTGTGTGTGTAAGGATATTGTTTACATGAGGCCATAAAGGCTACCCCTCCTACACACAAACGCGCGCGCGCAACAAAAACAATAGCCTGCGCGAGAATGTAAGAGGAGGCGAAAACCGCGCGAGCTGGGAGGGGCCGCCGAGGAGCCACAGTGAACCCTAATTAAGTACGACCCAAGGACCAAAATTCCCGACACCTTGAGAGTATTTCGCGTGTGGAAAATTAGACGCTGATGCCAGGGACATGTGCCGTCCTGGGTTACGTATGATCACCATGCACTTTTGTTTTCTCTCTTCTCGTTGTTCCCACGCCTGCGAGTTTTTATTGTGGGCGAGAAGCACGCTATTCCGACGAGCAAACAGCTGGGGCCCTGAAAAGTGAGATTAGCTGATCATATACCCTCAGGTTTCGGGCCATTTAATGAATTTTAAGTCACCCCAGATGTAAGTCTTATTTTCTCTTGGCTCGGCGCGGCGGCCTCTTGTAAATATTGTTATGGTAATAGTTTTGTTTTGCTTTGTGGCCCTTACGGAGCCGGAGCCGCCGCTACTGCTGCTGCTGCTGCTGGTGCTGGTGGTGTGGTACTGGTGAAGTGGGTGCTTCTCGGGTGCTGGTGAGGTGCTGGTGTGCTGGTGCTAAAGTGTTCTTGCTGTGATGCTGCAAGGGTGCTGGGATGCTGCTCTGGGGTGCTGCTGTCCTGGGGTGGTGATGGGTGAGGGTGTGTGGGGGAGGCAGGCAGCGGTGGCTTTATGCTTCCACCTGTTTGTGTAGATGGTGATAATAGCAATGATAATGATAGTTTTTAGTACTCTAACTAATTCTATTGTTACTACTACACTACTATTGCTGCTGCTGCTACTACTACTACTACTACTACTACTACTACTACTACTACTACTACTACTACTACTACTACTACTACTACTACTGCTACTACTACTACTACTACTACTACTACTACTACTACTACTACTACTACTACTACTACTATTATTATTATTATTATTATTATTGTTATTGCACAATAACAGCAACATCAATATTAACCGGTTATCATTGTTTTTGTTTACAATCCTGTCCATCAACCGAACCACCTGTGCGTGTGTGTGTGTGTGTGTGTGTGTGTGTGTGTGTGTGTGTGTGTGTGTGTGTGTGTGTGTGTGTGTGTTTGTGTTTGAGTGCGTGCGTGCGTGCGTGCGTGCGTGCGTGTCTGTGTGTAAAGCTATGTTTAAGGGGAAATTCTTCTCGTGGTGTGAATGGGAATTACATTTGATACCGTAATTATCGACAATTAGTATTCATGAAGCTATTAGGAAGATGGCGGCGCCCTCATATTTTTGATAAGTTGACGTGTGTGATGGTGGAGGGAGATGGGTGGTGGGGAATGAGGAGGAGGAAGAGGTGGAAGAGGAGGAGGAGGAGGAGGAGTAGGTAGAGAATAAGGAGGAGGAGAGGGGGCAGCAAGCAGATTTAGCAGGTGAGGGCGGCTGGTGACTGGTGACTTGCGGGGAGTGAGGAGCTGGGTAGGGGCAGATGAGGGGAAGGGGTAGAGGTGAGGGGCGACAGGTGAGGCAGGCATAATGACCCGTTGTGATGTAGTGATGCAGATGTAGTGTGTGTGTGTGTGTGTGTGTGTGTGTGTGTGTGTACCTTTTCGTCTATGTTACCGTCGCTATATAATGAAAGATTTTATCATATATCTGCTACTATGACTCTAATTTAGTACTAAGATGCTATCAATACTCTTCCAACATTATTATTATTATTATTATTATTATTATTATTATTATTATTATTATTATTATTATGATCAACATGACTGTCACTCATTTCTGGGTCGGGGAAGCACCTGTCGGGCCCCCATACCGTGCCGGGGTGGCGTGGCCGGGACGGGTGCGTGGCGGCGGTGAGCAGGTGGCGGGGCCTTGCTACACTCGTATTAGTGATCATGTTGTGTGTCTGTCTGTGCGATAATGTCTTATTTATATTGCACCATGCCTCATATACTTCAACGAGAGAGAGAGAGAGAGAGAGAGAGAGAGAGAGAGAGAGAGAGAGAGAGAGAGAGAGAGAGAGAGAGAGAGAGAGAGATCCCTACATTACCTCTTCATTACAGGTGTAGGCAGTGGCGTGAGAGGACCAGGGGTGTCTTCATGGGTCATTCTCCTCCATCACAGCTGGGGGTCAGGGGCAGGGTGGGAGGTGAGGGAGCAGGTGGGCAGTGCAGTAGGTGTCCGTGGTAGGGAAAGGGGTTATGGAAACATTCGGAAGTATGTGGTCGAGGCATCTGTTTGTGTTTCGTTTTGTGTGTGTGTGTGTGTGTGTGTGTGTGTGTGTTCAGTACGGGGTTGGGAGATTGAGCGGGGCGTATTGTGGGAATGGAGACATTGCTGGTATTGAAATAAAGCCACTTCAGGTTTCGTGCAGGCGACATGTGTGTGTCACTTGTGCGGGCAATGGTGTCTGGTACGGCACAAGACTGATGGTGTCTTGAGGTTTTCTCTTAATCAATCTTCACTCAAGTGCTCCATTGTGTTGGGTGTCAATTAGAAGCTACTTCTTTTTTCGTGGGAAACTTGAGCGTTGTGGGCGCGTCTCCGCCACCTGCCTCCCGTATCAGTGTCTGACCATCAGTGGCCGAGACCCGCCGCCGCTTCTGGTGATAATTATGGAGCAGAAAACACCCAGCACCTGGACAGTTCTCTGACGACGGCGGCGAACCGTAAAGGTAATTACCTGGCGCGGCTCCTCCACCTTACGGGTCAGCAGCACCTGGAGGCCGCCGTCCCCAGCCTCACCTGGAGTGTGGCACGAACTCGACTGGAAATTGGAATGTTTTCCGGGTGTGTAACTTACATCGTAACGCCTCTGGTTACGGCGGTGGGATGGGCCGCGTGTGCTGCCGCGCCTTGGTCCGTCTCCGCGGGACAGCACCAGGGAGGGAGAGGGAGGCTTCTCTTTTACTTTTCTTTGGTAATAAGTAAATGTTGCTGCCGTTGTGTGCCTCCACTTACACGACCCTCCAGCATCTTCACATTCCATGATGAGAAATAGCGCCTGGAGCTTCTAATGAGCCCGGCATACCAAAAGATGGTTCGTTGGTTTTGTCACCAGATAACCACAGCAATGACATGCCATAGAAGCTTTTACCACCGAAGATCATTGCATGAATAAATATTACTCAAGACGCGCAGGTTAGTCACTCCATAGCGGAGGCATGTGTGTGTGTGTGTGTGTGTGTGTGTGTGTGTGTGTGTGGAGAGAGAGAGAGAAAGAGAGGGAGGGAGTGGGGAAGCTTTTGCCTGGCCCGGGAATTTATCATCGGCCAGAATTACTTCACAAGTCAATGTTGAATCGATTTCATATAAAAGCCTCTTGAACCTGCCGTGGGGCGCCGCAGTGCAGGCAGCGGCCCCCTGAGAGGTGTCGGAAGTGCTTGCTGTACATCAAAGTTTGTCAGGTAGAGGGAGTGGAATGACTCACATATAAAAATCGAGTCTTCCACTTTTTGCCGGGAAGGTGGGCAGGGTGATGGATGTAGTGAGTGGTTGTGCCCCGAGGCTACTACTGGATAGTTTACACCCTAACTATCCCTTACTAATGGTAAAATACGAGCTCGCGTTCGAGCCCCACCGTCATGAAGTGTAATTGTAGTTATATGCGGCAGTCAATTGTCGGGTGTGACTGTGGCTGAGGGGGAGGGAGGGGGTGTGAGGCCGAGTGTTTGCGCTGGGGGAGGGGAGCATTTTTTGTGGCTATCGAGATGGTTGTGATGGAGCGTCGGTGAGCAGGAGCTGGCCGGGAGGAGCAGGGAGCGGGGATAAGAGGAAGGGTCACCGTATGTAGACATGATGTGGGGAGAAGAGTGGCGCGCGCTGTGTGTGTTGAGGGAAAGGTGTGAGGAAGGTGCGAGTTGTGCTGTGGTGGCGTAGTGGTCCACCTGCTGCTGCTGCTTGGCTTCAGGAAGGCTGCCGATGAAAGTGTCGCGCGTCATGCACCGAAAGGAAAAGTTTGCTTGATGAATATTATATAATGAGCCATGCATAGTGAGACCTGGCATCAATATATCAACGTCCTCACCATGAAATTGTGATATACTTGATTGTTATTATTATTATTGTTATTATTATTATTATTATTATTATTATTATTATTATTATTATTATTATTATTATTATTATTTTATTATTATTATTATTATTATTATTGTTATTAATATTATTGATTATTATTATTATTATTATGATTATTATTGTTGTTGTTGTTGTTGTTGTTGTTGTTGTTGTTGTTGTTGTTGTTGTTGTTGTTGTTGTTGTTGTTGTTGTTGTTGTTGTCATTATTCATCTTGTTCTTATTCTTGTTTTCGTTTCTCTTCTTCCTCCTCTTCTTCTAGACTTTATTGTTGTTGTTCTATATTACACATCTATTCACCTCCTTTTATCACTATCAAAATCTGAACTAACATGAGCGCGTGCTGTGATGATGAGCGTGGGAGGGAGGCAGGAAAGCAGGAAGGAATGGACGAAGGAAGCGAGGATCATAAATAAATCTAGTGAGGCAAGGCAAACTTTATTGTGACACGTGCAGCGAAGGAGTGCATGGAGGCTTCCTGCAATTAATGTGTTTGTGTGTTGCTGACTTATCTCTGAAGGGAGGGGACACTTTTGGATGCAATATTTGTCCTTGAATGATGCCTTTTCTTCATACCCATCACCACTTCTCTCTCTCTCTCTCTCTCTCTCTCTCTCTCTCTCTCTCTCTCTCTCTCTCTCTCTCTCTCTCTCTCTCTCTCTCTCTCTCTCTCTCTCTCTCTCTCTCTGGTGGCGTATACCCCGAGTGGCTTTGACTACGGGGAAAAAATTACCATAAGCTGGAAGTTTTTGAGATAGTTATACATTTTTGGCGTGATGAAACGAGACTCTTTTTTATGCAGTCTTTGGACCAAATTTTGCTCTTGAGTTTTTGAAGCGACAGCGGAAGCGGGGGATGTGCAGAGGGACAGGGGAACGTTGGGGAGGGGGAGCAGGAGAGGGTGCTGCAAGGGTGCGGGCACGCATGCACTCTTGTGGCATCCACCTTTCTCTTTCATCAACGCTACCTCTGTCCTCCTCCTCCTCCTCCTCCTCCTCCTCCTCCTCCTCCTCCATTTTTCATCTTTTTGTCTTTTTCTGGTTCATGTTCTTATGTTCGACTATTTTATCTTTATCTGGTTGTTGTTGTTGTTGTTGTTGTTGTTGTTGTTGTTGTTGTTGCTGCTGTTGTTGTTGTTGTTCACTATCGTCATTACAATCATTACTATTTTACGTTGAACCTGCAAGTGGTTAGCAGCTTCACATTTAAAGAAACTACGTGCACACATTTACGCAACACATATCACACACAGCACATATCACACACAGCACATATCACACACAGCACATATCACACACAGCACACATCACACACACACACACACACACACACACACACACACACACACACACACACACACACACACACACACACACACACACACACACACACACACACACACACACACACACACACACACACACACACACACACACACACACACGAGGGCGGGGATCGGTGGCTACTGTATTTTTTTGTTGAAACATTTACTGCGTGTTTGTTTCCTTCACAGCCAGATATTAGGCTGAGCATTTCAACATTTAACAAATCTTTTTACTACCTTCGTCAGCGAGAGGCATTCTGTTTTTTGTTTCTGTACATATATGTATATATATTTTGGCTGGTGCGAATACTCTGGATTAGCAGGTCAGTGGCCAGTCACGAGTTGGAATTAAATGGATCAGGAATTTGATTGGTCAGCGGACTGGCTGGCACGATAGCAGAGGGTCAGTGAATTTGTTCATCTACGCACCAGTTAATTGAGGTGTCAGAACATTTGGTATAGAAATCTAGGCTGTCTGGCGCCGGCCGACCCGCCCTCGCATAGACGCAATTGAAACTGAATCCCGGCGGCGGCGTGAGCACCGCCGCCCCTCTGTCACCCGGCGACGCCTCCTGCTGTTGTTTTATTGCAGAGCCTCTGCTCCGCCGAGGACCCTTGGCTCCCCACCCCGCCCCTGGCCCACCCTCGCTATTTTATCGCTAATGCGTGTGTGTGTGTGTGTGTGTGTGTGTGTGTGTGTGTGTGTGTGTGTGTGTGTGTGTGTGTGTGTGTGTGTATATATATATATATATATATATATATATATATATATATATATATATATATATATATATATACACACACACACACACACACACACACACACACACACACACACACACACACACACACACATACTATCACCACCCCTCTCACACACGCGGCGCAATACACTGACTAGCGGATCGCGCAGTGCCTCGCTAAGCAGCACGGGAGCGGTGTCCTGCCGGCAGGAAAATGACTGACACGTCTACAACCTGTAATTATCTTTGAGGAAGATGTCAGTTCCTGGGACGAACGCGTTTTGTCGGTGATGTTCTGGTTAGGTATTCATTCCCTCGTCACTCGCTGTATTATTTCTCTACGCATCGTTTGACGTGTTTTGTTTTCTGTTTTCATCTTTTTGGAGGGACAGGTTTTGCTTTTATATTACGGTCTCGTTCAGTGTGTTCAGTGTGTGGTCTTTCAAGCGGCGTCACCGCGGGGTTCTCTCGAATAAATTATTCAAGAACATTGGCTTCGGATGGGGAAGGCGAGAGAACGACGAGCAGAAGATTGGGAGGGAGGGCGTCCAGAGGAGGATGGCTTG
>NC_087151.1:2717500-2750000 GCF_035594125.1 Scylla paramamosain | reverse complement strand
CGGGTACCTTAACCAATCAGGGGAGTTTGATTTAGAGGCGGCGGGAACTACCCCTTGCGGACTCCCCTAAAGGCTCCGGCGTCGACCAGCCCGGGCGCCTCCACCCAGAATATTTATCACTTGCCCATCATTCGCCATTAGATAACAAAACTAGAAACCTTCTGAGTTATGACCCGCCACGTGACAGCTCCATATCACACGTTGGTTTGTCAGTGTCCGGGGCTAGTTTTTATTATTATTTATTTTGGTCAGGAGCTGATGGTTACCTTGGGAGGAGGAAGATAGAGAGAGAGAGAGAGATGGCGGTGGTGGTGGTGGTGGTGGAGATGGGGGTAGATGAGGAGGAGGAGATGAGGAGGCTGAGGAGGAGGAGGAGGAAAAGAAGGGTCGTAAGTGGCTGTGTGACTCCCCGCCTCGCCTAATAAGAGAAGCGTAGTGTGGATGCGCGACGTGAGTGTGATATCTTAGCGCCGTTTTGATGGTTCCTCAGACGGCTCTTGTTTTATCCTTTATCGGGTATGCTAATTAGAAGGATTTTTTTTCCTCCGTGGCACCTTTCTTGGCGAGACGGAGAGAGCGAGTATTTATCAAAGTTGAGGGAGAGATAAGAGAGGAGAGATAAATATGTGAGACACAGGTATAGAGGAAGAAACCACATTAGAGCCCTGTTTTATCTATAGGAGTGAACGTAAAAGCGAATGGATAAGAATATTATGATGAAGCAGAGTGGCATCACAAAATATTGGGCTGTGCGTATAAGGAGATTACTGATGGAAGGGTAACGAGAGAGAGAGAGAGAGAGAGAGAGAGAGAGAGAGAGAGAGAGAGAGAGAGAGAGAGAGAGAGAGAGAGAGAGAGAGAGAAGGACATTCAGACACTCAGGCACTCACACAGACAAGGGAGAGAAGGGTGGATAGATGGAGGAGATACTGAGGCGGCAGAGGTCACTGGTGAGGCAACGCGAGACATTAAAAATCACCCTCACTCAAGCTTCATATGACGTGCGGCTGTGGGTCACTCCATGTTACTGTTCAGAAGGAGGAGGAGGAGGAGGAGGAGGAGGAGGAGGAGGGGGGAATAGAAAGAAGAGAAAGAGGAGGAAGAGGAGGAGGAGGATATAGAAGTGAATGACAAGTCCCAAACAAAGTAACATTAGCGGAGTCTACAACTTGCAATAACTGACAAAAAAAAAAAAAAAAAAAAAAAATCAAAGCAGCATTACCAGCTTCACCTCAGCTTACGTACTCTTCACATATGAGGAACAAGACACCTTGCCACTACTGATGTTGCTTAGGCCAGTGTCTTAGATTTCCATTTTTTGCCCTCCCTTCTCTATTATATACATTTTTTCCTTGCCTTCCCTTCCATTTCCTTCCTTTCCTTGTCGTTGCCTCGCTGTTCCCTGCACCGGGCACCGATTATAGCTATCGCGGCCGTCGACCCAAAAGTGCGATTACAGTGTCTTGGTGATCACCTCCACCTGAATGAGCCATGAAACTCGTGATTAAGCCGGCCCGGGCGGGGAGGAACTGCCAGTAACGACGTGCTCGGACCGCGTATCGGGGCGTCAATCCTTTATCGGGTCGGGGGTAAACACGCCCATCATTCAGGAGGTCGGTCAGTGTTTGGGGCGTGGGGAAGAGGAAGAGGAAGAGGAGGAAGGAGGGAAGGAAGAAAGGAAGGAGGGAAGTAGGGAATGAAGGAAGGAAGGAAAGGGAGAGCTGTAGGAAGGGGTAGCAAGAGGGGTCCAGCTCTTGGTTTATTGAGGGGATGGAAGAGAGACACCGTGTCGGGGGAGAGGTGCAGGTGGTTTATTGAGAGGATAGACGAGGGGGATAGGTGAGCCGCGGGGAAATGGAAGAGTCTGGTGGCTTGAGGGGAGAGCTGAGGGAGAGGACCGAGGCTTCTGACGAGTGTGAGGGAAGGGGCACTGATGGGCTTTTATTGGAAGAAGGGAAATTGCCTCCTCCTGGATATGGTGTCAGAGCTGAAAGGAAAGAAGTGTCAGTATTCACCTTCGAGGGAAAAGATATTTCACAAAAAACAATATGGGTCTTCTGCCTTTGAAAGTTCGGCGTGTTGAACGTTTCTCACCTGGAATGACGTGCAGGGCTGTGACGTTAATGAGGAGGCATCACCGAGGGAGGAGGAGAGAGGGAGAGGGGGGAGGGAGGGAAGGAGAAGCACCGCCAGTCCAGTAAGTCAGTGGAGCCGAGACTCGCGCCCTCAGGTCATATCTCCTGCCCTGACTGCCAATGACATGGACGCCTCGCCTGATGTACGTACATGTTTGCGTACGTGGCGGATGTGAGTGGCTGGCTTGTCTGTTCCGCTGCGTGGCTGAGTGGCGGCGTGCGTGTCTGCCCCTACCCTTGCGCCTTCAGGAGGTGAGGGAAGGGAAGGGGAAATTGGGTGGCGGGGGAAAGGGAGGAGGGATGGTGTAAGTAAGCGTGAGGGACTTGAAAGTAAGGGATGCTTCGCTGTGTCTTCAGTGTGACTCATTGTACCTGCTTTGCCTTGAGTTTTGGTGGTTTTGCTAATATTTTTACTCTTGGGGTAGTACTACATGTTCCCTCTCCTTTACACCTCGCCCGCCTCGCCACAACTCGCCGCCAAGGAGTGTGTGTAGTGCAGCGCCGCCGCCTCCTCGACTCCCGGATGAATTAGTGATCATAATGACAAGCCTTCCCCTTTTTTGCCGAGTCCGTGCGTCAGGTATAGGCTGGTGTGTGTCGTGGCGCGTACACAGGTGTGGCGTGACTGATGTGGAGAGGAGCTATAGCGTGTTTCTCTCTCTCTCTCTCTCTCTCTCTCTCTCTCTCTCTCTCTCTCTCTCTCTCTCTCTCTCTCTCTCAAGCTTTGTTTATTTGCGTGTGTGAATATGTGTGCATGTGTGTGTGTGTGTGTGTGTGTGTGTGTGTGTGTGTGTGTGTGTGTGTGTGTGTGTGTGTGTGTGTATGTGTGTGTGTGTGTGTGTGTGTGTGTGTGTGTGTGTGTGTGTGTGTGTGTGTGTGTGTGTATACAAGTAGTGTGCGGTATGCCATTTTTTGTGCGGTGGGGAGTGTTGTGTGCGTGGCAGCCTGTAGTCATAAATCACGCACACTAGTGAGAGAAGTGCACGCGGCAGGTGAAGGTAGCGGGGAGGCGGCAGGTGTGTTGCAGGCTACAACCACCACCACCACCACCACCACCACCTCCACGTACTGGGTGGCGCCGCCCTCGTCAGCAGCGTTTGGATGTCCTCCCTCACACGTCGCCGCTGATATGCTGTCAATGGTGCTGCTGTCTGGTACCGTGTGCGGGTGTACTCGTTGCGTTCTGAGCCCAAAGAGAAGCAGTTGTGTGCTGTATGATACGTGTGCAGGCAGATCAGCACAGAGGCGGGCAGGAAGGTGGGTAGGTGGTAGGTAGGGTGCTTAGGTTAAGGGATGTTGGGGACAAAAAAGAAAGAAAAAAGAGAGAGGCCTGTGATGGAGGTGGCCGTGCCGGTAGAGCCAATTGTGAAGGTAATTAGATGCTCCAGGCCAGTAATTAAGAGTTATGAATGGGTTTGAGTACAGGCGTGCGTGAGTTAAGTGTCGGATAACTCAGCTTGATCACCCCCTCCCGGTGCGCCCCTCTGCTGCGCGGCCCAAGTGCTGACTGACGCACGCAAATTGAAACCAAGAACATATATTGCTGCTCTGGTGGATGTCGCCGGTGTACGGTGGTGGTGGTGGTGGTGGTGGTGGTGGTGGTGGTGGTGCCGCCTTGTCTTTGGCGGAGTGTTTCCACCGAGTGTGACAGACATTCATTCGTCACTGTAATGAGATGACAGATTTATGAGTCTTTAAATAATAATCAAAAACTTATTACTTTTATAGTTTTCTGGTACCGTCATTGAATTTGGCAAGAACTGGTTTGCAGAGACATAATTCTATTTTATTTGATAATGTCAAATATATCACACAAATTATGGTTTAAACAGCACTAAGTGATTCGTTGACCTGAGTGAGGCGGCGTGTGGGCGTGGGCGTGTGGGCGTGCACCCCGTGAGATCCTTTGGCTGATTACAAGTGCAGCAGACTGACACCAATAGTTTGTGATCTGGTTCCTGTATTGTTCTAGAGAGGCCGCCCGCCGCCCCTCGGATTGGCCACTCCCACGACACGGGAAGGCAGCGCCTCACGCGCCGTTTCCATCAGACTATCTCGCCCATCACTGAATATACGAGTACGAAGGCGAGACTCGTGCGCGCACACACACACACACACACACACACACACACACACACACACACACACACACACACACACACCAAAAAAAAAAAAAGTATTTATTTTAAAGTATTCATTCAGGTGATTTACCCGAGACAAGAAACTCTAGAAGAAGGCGTGTCAGACCAGCGGCTCAGCATGCTGTCTCTCTGTAAGGACGTCGCCCGGGCGTCACTAAGTGTGAGCCTCCGCGCCTCATGCGCCTCCCCCGCACCGGCCGGCGAGCAGCACGCGGCAGCTCTGAATAATCAGACTCCGATCGTTGATGGAGCTGCCGATTTGATATCTCGATGATTGACGGCGTTAGGAAGAACAGAGAGCAGTAGTACTTTGAGGGAGATGGTGCGCCTTGATAGCTGCGTGATTCATGGAACACTGATGGGTGTGAGGCCGGCTTCTGCGGGTGGCCCGTGTTCTCATCAGCGGGTTGTTGCATCGCCGGGTGAGAGGCGGCCGTCACACCTGCCCCTCGCCTGCTTGCACTTTGGGGAGGGAATGTTGCTTGGTCGTCGTCCTTTTCTTATGAAGACATGGATGGCTCGGGACATGACAGACCGTACCATTTTTCATTCTTTCTTGAAACTTACATCACGTCAGGCGGGACCACAGGTTACTGTTATCTCAGGGGTCTGGTACCGCGGTGCTGCGGCGCGTCGCGGTGTCACCTGCACCAGGGGTTGGCCAGCGAGGGGCAAGATGAGACTCGTGGTGTTACGAGTAGTGCACGTGATGGTCACACTTACAGTTTAGTATATTTTTTTCACATTTATAGGAAGCTGGAGTGCTGGTGTCGTTAGCAGCGTGTGATTTTATATGTGTATTTTTTCCCCCTGCAATATTCATGGTCCCTGGGCGAGGAGGTGCGTGCGCGGGGACGTGGCCGGCGGCGTGTAATGGACCAATATTCAGCCAACAGGAGAACGCGCTCACTTACTCCTGATTACGTTTTCCTCGTCACCGTTATCCAGGTGTGAATTGCCTGTATTTAAATTCCAATCGAGAGCAAGACGCCGCGATAGAATTAAAACCTTTAATGCGTTATAAAGGATAAGGAACGACTTTTTAATGACTGCAGATGTTCCCGCCCACCGCGCGTGCCGCCTGGAAAGCTGTTCGTTGTCTGAGGTGCCTAATGGGAGGTGGAGAGTTTTTTTTCTTTCGCTGTGTTGCTGACTTACAGAAAACGTCAGGAGGAAAGGGAGAAATTCCAAGCGGGTGGGGGAGTAGTGGCTGTGACCTGGACGAGATTTCCACAGTACCGGGACAGTCAGCGAAGAATAAGAAGGAAAGTCTAGAAATGATGGGAATTTAATCTATGCGCACACTAAGGCAGATGAGAACGGAAGATTATTTCTTTTGTCACATCTCTGAACACCACCGAGAGAGTGGCGGAGGGAGAGAAAGGACACAGTGAAGGGTTTTAGGAGACTGCCTGAGACTGAAGTATTGAAGGGCACAGCGATAGTCAGCAGTCGATTAACGTGCTGCACTTACCTCCACTGTGCTTAGGCTTCCATCAGTCTTAAGTCCTGTAAGCTGTCAGTCTGTAGATCAGTGGACTCGGGCCTTTCACTGATATACGCAAGTCACACCACTAAAAGCACTATATACGATCTTTACAGGCACCTACAAGGAAAAGAAAGTTATTAAATGGATAGATATTTCCTAATTTCTAACGAGTATAATGTTAAAAAAATACATCAGAGTGGCCTTTTAATAAACCACATCTCAAATACCAGCAAAAGGGGTTAAGATTAAGATAAACCACGAAACACGGTGGAAAAATAAGTGTAGCAGGTTTGTAGACTTGCAGCCGTGACTTCACATGGCAGGAGCACGTGGGGTGACTTCTGGTGGCCAAGAGTACCTAGTGTCTTTGATGCGTAGTTGCAGATGAATGTATGAACCGTCTCTTGGTGTGGGGTGGGGCTGCCTCCTCGTCCATCTGCGTGGAGGTCGGTGTTGGCTTTGTTGGGGGAAGGGCAGTGGTGGCGAGTAACTTTCCCGCAACTTAGGAGCTTCGTCGAGGTCAGAGTCAGCGTGTCCTCTTAGATGATTTTGTCAGGGGAGGTTAAAAAGTGACACCACCTGCTAAATTTACCTTGAGGAGTTGTGACTGTGAGAGATGTGTCGTTCTTCCCGCTGTTTTTTTCTTCTTTCCTTGCTATCATTCCTTTCTCTCTCTCTCTTCTGTCTTCCTCTTTCTCTCTGTCTCTCTGTCTCTCTGCTTCTCTCTCTCTCTCTCTCTCTGCTGTGCTTTTCACAATAGCTCGCATCACCTACCTCCCACTTCCCGTGCTACAGAAATAGACAAGGCTCGCGTTCCATCATCCTGTTCCTCAGCGTCCCGTAGGTATAGTTTTTCCTGACTGACAGAAGGCGCAGGTGAGGGGAAGCAGTGCCAGGTCGTAGAAACAGGAAACTACTGTGTTTACTCTCGTCTTTTCCGTCAGTGACAATATTTCATGCCGTAAACACCTCGACAGCCGGACTCGTTTAGCTCTCAAACTGACCTCAACTCTTAAGGCGGAGAGCACGTATAAAGGCCAAAAAAATAAACGTTACCTCCTCAAAATACTTCTCCGGGTCATAAAAAAAATTCCTACAAGTGGAAATGTGCAATAAAAGCCAGTTGTTGTGCCCGTCTGAGGTGTTCGTCACTCGCCTTCCCCTCGCTCTGAGCCCAGCTGCGGGTGCCAGGGGGAGGAGGAGGCAGGGGGAGGGGTTGCAGGGTGCCCACGCCCGCACTGATATAAGGCTGATCTCGAAGGGGTCACATGGAGGGTACGAGACTCACTCTTCCTAAAGCGGCTCCACAGGGACCACTGACGACCCACTCCCGGTATGCAAAGTGAGCCCAAGTGTTGCATAAAACAGCGCCAGTCGAAGTTTTAGATCTGCAAATTATAATAAGCAAGAAGCATTACAAGACGAGACGACTGCGATTAGACACACAAGTAGGAACTTCTCCAGTACCAGCGCCAAAAGAGGAGGAGGAGGAGGAGGAGGAGGATGAGGAGGAGGAAGGAGGGGAGGGAGGAGAGGGGAGGGATGAGGGATGAGGGAGAGGAGGAGGGGGTAGGAGGAAGAGGAACAGAGGTAGCAGGTGGGGTCCGTCAGGCCGTCAGCCCGTCACCCCAGACACTGCCAACTCCTAATTCGTAAAGTGCCTAAATATCCTCCCTGGCACTGGCCTCGCAGCTCTCTACTCCCGCCATTGTCAAGTGACGAATGGTGTTTTTTGGCATAATTTGGGTGCAGCTGTTTACAGGGAAGTTAGATATCAAGGCCCCGTCGCCCACTGGCAAGACTGCACCAGAGTTAAGATCGGGAGGCGGAGTGAAATACTGACGCGAGGAGTGGCAATGCGTCAGGCTCTGGCGAATGGATATTCTGCTCTTAATTGAGGATTTTAGAAAACACTTTACGAACGGAAAACTACTGTTGGATTCCGGCCACTTACAGCTGCAGCAAGAGGAATTATCTCGTGAGTTAATATGACACTAAGTGGGACGGACTACATTAGCGCTATCTTGGACGCCAAACTTGCAGGGAAACAAGAATGTGCATTTTTCCCCGTTCTGTCGTGAGATACAGGAACTGTGTGACAACCTGTTTACCTCTATGTCTCGTCAGCGTCGTTTGTTCTTTTGTTACATTGCGAGGCACTTATATCATGCAGATTTTTTACTTCAATACATTGCCAACACACGTTTGTACTGTTGCTGTTCACCATGCGCAGGTCACTATCGCTCTGACACTGTAGGTTCCCAACTTTTCTTGGCCACCTTGAGTCAACACCTTGGTGAATGGGGCGCGTCCTCCGAAGGCTTCTGACCGTCGCTACGCCACTCATTCGCTCATGCCAGCAAAAATTTCTTCAGTCGCTTTCCGTGCCAGATGCCCTGCGGTGGGCGTGTGGGCGTGCCAAGTTAGTGGTGGGGAGGGAGCGACTTTACGAGCACCCACTGAGCTGCACGACCCGGCAGGAAGTGGGCGCGAGACCACATCGTCTCTCCTTACAAAACAATAATTATTGTGTATTGGGAAGCCTTTACCGGTGCAATGATTTGTGTTTTCTTGGGATATTGAGAGCCGAGGAGTATTGAGCGGTGCGCCACACAGCCTTTCCTGCAGGAGTACCGGGGTGCGGTAGGCCTACCAGATACAGGTGGAGGTGAAGGGTGGAGGAGACCACGCACCTGCCCGGGAGGCGCCGTGACATTTTCTGGCCCAGTAAGAAGGCGCGGGAGCTTTATGGCCAATATTTCTTCGCCTCACCCACTTCTATTTTTCCTTTATTAGCATGCTAACCAAAATAATATCTCACATACGTAAACACACACACACACACACACACACACACACACACACACACACACACACACACACACACACACACACACACACACACACTCAAGCCTTCTTTGTAGATCTTTCTATGCCCTTCAAAAGTGTAAAGTGAAAGAATCTGTTGCATTTTTCTTCCGTTAAGCCGAATACCTGAGAGGGTTGTGATGCCTTCGACGACACCCCAGCCTCGCTCTGCCCGCCCCTCGCCCCACCAGGAGGTGCCACTGCTAGCGTTGCACTGCCTCCCTATATATATTTTTTTGCTTACATTCCTGAACCGTGTTCGCTTTTCTAGGCCTCGTGCAAGTAGGCGTCTTAGAATAACAAAGGAGAAGATATCTGCGCGGTATGAGGCTCGGCACTTAGAGGACTTCATCTAGGACATCCGCCTAGTCATGTGCACTCTGAGCTGCTGACAGGGAGGTCCGAGCAGGCCCTCCACCACCACCACTACCGCCACCGCCACCACTACCACTGCATGCCCTGGTGAAGTCCCCCACATCGCCACAGGCAGCTACACTTAACAGCTCTTTTTGTTTTATTATAATCAGCCGTAAGATGGCGTTGCCGACAACACTTGCAATATCACATGTGACAGCTGGCAGCCGCTATTACTATGCTGTCGTTGTGGCATAAAGATAAATAACCACCACTCTGGGTTGACCTGCGTCTTTTGGTCTGTCTGCTAATGGCGAAATTGAACGATTCATTGTAGCAGCTCCTATTCTTGCCTCAGCCAGGTGGTCTTTCACATTATTCTTCGTCTTATACTTACTTCGTCTTCACATTAGTCAGCGCAGCTTTTACACACAATGATCTCGGTGAGGCGCCACGAGGGACGCCGCTCCTCGGGCCACACCTGTCCCGGGGCAGCCGGTAAACACCTCGATTATGCATGATAATTACAATGAATATGTAATAAACATAAATCTTAGACGTGAATTGCATTTTAATTCGCTTGCTTCTTTTTATAACATTCATAATAATAAGAGACGATGATTATTTCCCACATGAAAGAGGAATGAGAAGCCACTTTGTCAGTCTCGCAAGGGTTGAAAGCAGCTATTTTGACGTTAGAGGAATCGTGAGACCGCCATCATGAGGAAGGGAGTCAGCACAGTAAGAAATAAGTTTATTTGACTTCACGTGTGTTGGTGTTGTCATTCCAGCGGGGAAGAGAGGTTGGGAGGGAGAGGCGGACAGGAGGTGTCTCTGCCGGGGGAATATATGGCGCAGGAAATTGAACTGTGGAAGACTGACGAAGGACCGACACCCGGGAGGGGAAAAGAAAGAAGGAAGCATCGGACGAACATCGACGGCTGGGGCTGGAGACGCACCACACCTCGAGCGCAGACGCGGAAACTGACTCCCCCTTGAGCGGCGCTTCGACAGGGCGGAAGGTAAAAATAGGGAGCGTGAGATATTAAACACGAACCCCACAAACAGTGATAAACTACCACCTATCCGCGCCGCACCTGTTGGCCGCAGCCGTGGGCGTCGATGCTTTGATCTTTTGTGATAGACGGGCGGCGTGGGTGTGCGGCGTGACAACATGTGGGCGTGGAGGAGTGAGGGGCGAGCCTCTGGGACATGTACGGTGACGGGAAATGCATCAGGGGCAAGTTACTATTATTATTAGCACTTTAGATATTTGTTTATTTATGTTTTCTTTTTAAGAGAACTGAAGAGACGTGCGGATCCGGTTACTCAATGTGCATGCTTACGATCTTATCCGGCCGAGCTCCCTCCCGCAGGGCGTCGCCTCGGCAGCCGGGCGCCGTTAGGGGGAGGGGGGGAGGGGGCGGTGTTTACTGCGGGAGCCGGGACACAACTCTGCCTCGACGGGCCCACAGCTCGGCCGCCTCCCCGTTTACGTGAAGCTGAAGCGTCGGCATGTGTCGCTGTGCCCGTAAAACACTGCGGGCGGCGGAAGTTTAGGGCTCGGTGCTGCGGACGGCGGCGGCTGTGGAGCTGGTGGTGGTGGCGGCGGTAAGGGCGGTGGGTGGGAGTGATATGTCTGTGGAGGTGATGGCGGTGATATGTTGGTGGCTGCGGCAGGAGGGGACGGAGGCCCGGTGTTTCGTCTTAGCCCGTCTTCGTTTTCTTCCTTGTTACGGAGCCATTGAGTGAAATACACGGCGCTGTAGAGCGAGGCTTACACTTTTCTGCAGCGTCGCCCGTCTGCGCCTTCGGGTTATAGTATACAAGACGAGGCCTGTGCTTCCCAATATGGTTATGTGTTCACGGTCACAGCTGCAGCAATGAGTGATAAGAAGGAAGCTTCAACTGAAGTTTATTCGAGCTCAACCAATAAGATACAGTTACTCTTGCTTGTGTTGTGGTATTGTAGACACGAGATTGTCGCGCTCCGAGGCTCATCAAACACTTGGAACTTTCGACAACCGTTTGCATAGTTTTGTCTGCTCTCTTTTTATGTCCAGTTAACTTGCGCTGCTTCATTGTGAGTGTGGAAAAAAATGGCCAGTAAAAAAAAAAAAGGAAACACATTAAACAAACAAAACACACACACACACACACACACACACACACACACACACACACACACACACACACACACACACACACACACACACACACACACACATCACGCCGCAGTGTCGTGCAGGAAGCGAAGCCCTGTGTGGCGTGCAAGACGAGCGAGGTTGACACACACCTGCCCAGAAATTAAGGCTCATTCACTGACTCTCGAGCTCAGGTAAAAGGAAAGGACGGAGAAGGAGAGAGACACAGAGAGAGAGAGAGAGAGAGAGAGAGAGAGAGAGAGAGAGAGAGAGAGAGAGAGAGAGAGAGAGAGAGAGAGAGAGAGAGAGAGAGAGAGAGAGAGAGAAAGAGATACCTGGAGGAAGGAAGACGAAATGAAGGAAGAAGGAAGTGGAGGAAGAGAAGTAAAACACTGACATCAGAGGTGGAATTCAGGAAGACAAATACAGAGACGAAACCGAAGCGGCGTGGTGCTTCGAGGGTAACGATGACCATTCTTTTCCATTTGCCATGATTGGGCCACTGAGTGATTGGAGTGAATGCTAAAGTCTGCCTGATAAATGTTAATGATCGCGTGATATATGGCTGGCGTGCGGGGAGTGGGAGGGTGGAGGAGTGGGAGATGGCAGGCGAGGGACAGCACGGGGTATAGGAATTGAAAAAAAAAAAAAAAAAAGGTCACAGCGAAGAGTTAGGTTTTAAGTGAGGTTCCTCTTGATGATCTATACTTGAAGTGGTCTATGGCTCCTGGTGACCCTCGGGTGACTGCAGTTCATCTCTTACCCTGACACGTTCTTTACTTGTAACGCCTTCCTACAGATTAATATCATCGTAACTTGGACACGCGAGCAGTGCAGTATATCTCATGTGACGTTTTGCAGAGTGTCTTTAACTTCACACTTAATGGTAAAACTCTTCCTTATTGTTAGTATATACCAGACCGGCGGCGGCCTCAGTGTGGTGGTGGTGGTGGTGGTGGTGGTGGGAGGAAATAGATGCTGACAGCCAGAATCCTTTGTAAAACGCCTATTTGCATATTATTTTAAGATTTTTTTTACTCATTATAAAAATTAATATAAAAAGTGTGTGTATGTGTGTAAGAGAGAGAGAGAGAGAGAGAGAGAGAGAGAGAGAGAGAGAGAGAGAGAGAGAGAGAGAGAGAGAGAGAGAGAGAGACCACCACGACCACGACGACGATCATCACCACCACCACCGCCACCACCATGAAAGAAAGCAGAACATTGATTTAATTTTACTGAGCTCAGTTTGTAACCATCTAACAAGAGCGAGAAAGTAGACCAAGCAATGTACTTACATATCCTCTTGGCGTGTCCCAGGGAAGGTGTAGCGTGGCGGGGGGTCGGGGTGGCGTGCCAGGTGCGGTGGAGGAAGCGTGGAGAGGAATAGGTGGCGTTGTATTAGCTCTTATGTTTTTCACTCTTCCTTGTATACACGGTCATGAGTGTTGGTATTAGGGAGTTATATGGGAAGTTGTATGCCTCATCTCTCCTGAGTGTTCTTTTGGGTTTTCCGTGAGTGTTGGCAGGGCGAGGAAAGCTGCCTTAACTCCGTGGCTGCTGTGAATTGCCCTCAAATAAAGTGTTGTGTTGCAATTTTAGAATATAATTTCAAGATACCACTGACAGCAAGAAGAATTGTTAGCTACTTTAAATGCCACAAGCTCCTGCAGTTATATTTTTATTCAGTAAACCCATCTAGGATAACTCAAATATCAATTGTTATATAATCATTAGCTATCACAGGGATAAGTATAGCGCTATGTGCATTTCTGGAATGTAAGTGAATATCTAATCTGAAAATACAGGAAGTGCTTGTACTTACCTGACAACTCGCCTTCCTCCTCCTCCTCCTCCTCTTCCTCCTCGTTCAGAGCTTCAAAGTGCCTGTTGCCTCCCTCAGGGGTATTGTAAACCGTTCAAACAAGTCTTATCTTTCTGTACGGCTGCAATTCTGTTGTGTTAATATTTGGACTCAACCCTACACCTGTACTTTCCTCCTGCGCAGCCAAGGAGCACCAGACATAGCGTGAAAGCAAAGATAAAAGCGCGGGAATTACAGGCTGCGTGCGTGGTACAGTAGGCGAGGAGAGAGCCCTGTAGCGCCGGCCGAATCAAAGGTCAGAGTGGGTGTAAGGAGTGAAGAGCAGAAGGAGCAGAATGAGTGGCAGAAGAAGGGGTGGAATGAGTAGGTGGAAGAAAAGGTGGCGGCTGGAGAGGGGAGCGATCACGTTGCAGGACGGCACCGCGGAAAATGTTGGAGCGACATGTTGCCTCAAGACTGTGCTCCGATGGCACAGCTTGTCGCGCTGCCTTTCGCTTTCGTGCGTATGTATCACTCTTGCTTCTCCTTCCCCACGCCCTTCACGCGGCCAGCCCGATGCATGTCTAGGGGCGTCGGTGCATGACTCGGCGCCTCATTGCCGTCGCGCCTTTAACCACCGAGAGGCGAGGCGGCGCAGCACACAGCCAAGGGCGAACATTTAGGAGAACTGGTGTGTATCGCGGGTTCTGGCAACACAACTGTCAGACGATGTCACCCCTTGACTGACAGACGGCCGACACCGACATCTCAGAGGCTGACAACCGACGGGGATAAAACACGGCTTGCACCAGACGCGGCTTCAGGTAGTGACTGTCAAGGGGTTGAAAATGGTAGAGGAGTGGAGAGGGAGGCGAGGACGACGCGTGAGGGAATAGTGTAGAATGGGAGGGTGAGGGGAGTGAGTCAAGGCAGTTGTGTGAGGAATTCTAGTGTGAATTGTGAGTGAGGGGCAAGTTGTGTGTGTCACGAGGGTGTGTGTGTGTGTGTGTGTGTGTGTGTGTGTGTGTGTGTGTGTGTGTGTGTGTGTGTGTGTGTGTGACCCTGAGCGTGACGTCAGCTTTAGAGAGAGAGAGAGAGAGAGAGAGAGAGAGAGAGAGAGAGAGAGAGAGAGAGAGAGAGAGAGAGAGAGAGAGAGAGAGAGAGAGAGAGAGAGAGACGGACAGATGGAGAAAGACAAAGACCTAGAGACAGAAACAGAGGGACATAACGTGTGTGTGTGTGTGTGTGTGTGTGTGTGGCGGCACTGCCCTCTCTCACCGTTGCCACACAGGGCTCAAGGGGTCAGTCACCACTGCATCCCAGAATGATTTTCTTGGACGTAATTGTGTGTGTGGGTCGCCATCATCACTCGGGGCTGCAGCAGGACGCCCTCCTCCCCAGCGCTCGCTCCCCTTGACGCAGGCACAAAAGACTTCACGTAAAAATTAGATGACCCGAGGAAATTTATAGCTCGGTGACGGCACATTAACACGGCCATACGTTTGGTGATTTGTGCGTCTCTGAAGGCAGCTCCGGGAAGGGGGCGGCGGTGCTGAGAGGGGAGCGTGCGAGGGAGAGGAGAGGGAGGTAAGAAGGGGAACGCGAGGTGAAGGCAGCGACACATTCACGTAAAAGATGAGGAGTCGTCGCCTGCGTACACATGGCGCAGGCAGCGTTGCAGTGACGGACTTAGAATAGCATAAACAGAGGTTGGCGTTGTGTGAGAGGCGCAACACCGAGTGCGCCTGACACCCTCACCCCTCACCGCCTTGGTCTGCGCCCTCACCACCCACTTATCTCACGCCCGACTTTGATCTCCCTCGCGTTTTCAGGTCTCGGTAAGAAGCTTCGCCTCCCCGACACTGGTTACTGCTGACGGATCGCTCCCTTCAAGCTTTTCTTTTCTTTTTTGTTATCTTGAATCCACACTCTTGTTGGTAGATCACGTTCTCCGCGTCGCAGCTTTCCCTCCTTGCCTCCCTCCTTCCCTCCCTTCTTCCCTCCTTCCTTCCCATCCTCGTGGGTTCCCAAGGAGGAGGGGAGGGGAAGGGCAGGCGCCGCAGGTTAATCATGACGTGAGGAGAAGGAAAAACAGATATTCATTCTGTTAGTGTTTTTCTTACCTTAGCAATCATATACATCCGCTCCAGCAGACTTCGGCAGTAATGAGGACACAGTGTTGCTCCACTCCTCTCTCTCCCTCTCCTCGCACTGTCTGGCTCCTCCCTCTTGCGTGGAGGAGAGGAGGGGAGCAAAGGAGGCAGGGCAAGAGCACAGCGAGGGTGTGCCGTGCAGTGCCGCTGGGGTAGGGCAGTAATGTCTCAATAGCGTGTGGCACAGGTGGACGGCGCCGCGGCGAGGGATGGCACGCACGTGTGGAGCGCTGCCTGACGCGCCCCCCTTCACTTGGCACCCTCCCGCACCCCCGTCACCCCTGTTGATACTGTGGCACCCCAGCTCGCGCGGCGGCTTCCAACTCACTGAAGATTTTTTATTTGATACTTTTTTTTTCACTTTGATTTACTTTTATGCGAGTCTCGTCCGCCTGTTCCCCCACGTCACGAGGAGTGGATGTTCCAAATTGATTCTCACTTTTTTTTTCTTTCTTGTAACTTTTGTTTTTAAGTTTATCACCGTGATTAAGTGGTTATTGACTTTCTCTTCCCAGGAATAATTAGTATATTTTTCTCCCCTCTCGCTGACCTTCTCTTTGTTGCATCAATCAAACTCCCTTTCCAGCAGCGGCAGCAGGTTCTTGCGACTCTGCGCGATGTCAAGTAATCTTATGTTGCTCGGCTTTGTGTTTTCTCTCCTTCCGCTGCCGTCGCCACACAGGGCCGGGCGGGGAGGGACGTGTGGGGAAACTTGAGAGACGGATACTATTTGCTGGGGACTGTGTGGTTGTGGTGTTCTTAATAATTCTAAGTGATGATGTATATAGTTTTTATCTGTTGCTTAGATGATAATTTTATTACTTTCGTGCCGTCTCCTCGAATGTCATGTTTCTTTCTTACCCTTTTCCTGTATTTCTTTAACTCCCTAACAATTCCTTCCCGCGTATCCTCCTATAGAATTCCACACCTTGTGCCGCTCCTTGGCCTACCTGCCCCTCCTTCCGTGCCTTGCTGGCCTCCCTCCTATCCGTCCCTCTGTAGCGATATACCTCCGTCCCTTTGTCATGTACTCTCTCTCTCTCTCTCTCTCTCTCTCTCTCTCTCTCTCTCTCTCTCTCTCTCTCTCTCTCACCCAGTGCCGTCATCCCTACTCACTCCCTGCCATCCCCCTCCTGCCTGGGAGTGGATCGCCTCGGAGTGCATTTCTGCGATCCAACGCGCCTCTCTCTAAATATTTATGTCGTTATTTATGTTTCAACTAAAACATTGCTGATTTGCTGGCTTTTAAAGCAGAAAATACGATATTTATCTCCACTCGTGTGCGGCTCCTTCTGAATTCAGTGACTGGTTGTGGCGTTCTCTAGTGTGTGTGTGTGTGTGTGTGTGTGTGTGTGTAGAGGGGGTGCAATGGGTGCAGGCTTGGTGATCGAGAATGAGGGGAGGCGGGAGGAGCTGAGATCGAAGGAGGGAGGGAGGGAAGGAAGGAGGGAGGGAGGGAGGGAAGGAGGGAGGGAGGGATGGAGGGAGGGAGGGATGGAGGGTATGGAAGGCTGCCTCTATTTAGTACTGGAAAGCGATGACGCAGACTCGTTTCTCTGAGTTCCATCGCCTCTAAGTTGAAGTGTGTCACCATTACTCCTTCATGCGGCGGCGGTAGTGATGGTGGTGGCTGGCTTGAGGGCGCCCCACTCTTTGTGACTCGCTGGGCCTTTGATCGCTCTGGTTTATTTAATTAAGACCGAAAGGGTTGACTGCGCTTAATACAATGTGTAATGTACAAGAAGTGCTTACATCTTGCATTCGTGTTGTTCTCGCGTCTTTGCTCCGAGCCATTGCATACTGTACCATATATTTGCCGATGCATTATTTTGTCTTCAATCACTACATCATTGAGGGTCATGTATATTGATCGGCATGAATATATGATTATTAGATCGTAATGCGTAAATGATGAATACATTAATTAAATCCTTGATAAGAGTGATACCAGTCATCTCAAGCTCCGCCAAATTCATAGTTTATCAGCCTCACGATGTCAGACTTGATGTCAGAGTAAATATGTGAAGCTAATTAGTGATAGGGTTTGAAAGGAACAAGAGACAAAGAGGAAGAGGAGGAAAGCGATGGAGCAAGGCGGTGTGAGGGTGGGAGTGTCGCCCCAGGCCGGCCGTGGGGCGAAGAGAGGGTTCGTAAGATGAGAGAGAGAGGGAAAGGAGTGAAATAAGGAGGGAGGGAGGGAGGGAGGGAGGGAGGGAAGGAAGGAAGGAGGGGTATGCAGAGGAGAACTAAAGGATCGTGACAGCGTCGGGTATGTAGATGACGGGGGGACCAAAAGCAAGGCAGGAGAGACTCCGGCAGGAGCCACTGGAGGACAAAACCTGCTCTCTGCCGTATAAGGGCGAGGCGACGCTGCCGTATAAAGCAAGGGCTTGCCATTCGCCGTGTTAGCGCTAACGGACACAGCTTGTCGGTTAATTGTCTGTAGATGTGTGAGGCTTTCAGTGGAGTGAAGCACTTCAGACCCCTGCTACCCCCGCTGTCTGCGCGGCGGCGGTGCTAACGGTACGTCGTGTTCTGATCTGATCTCGACGTTTTGCTTCCTTAAGAAGAGTGAGTGAGAAATGAAGGTGTTTGTGGCAGCGAGGAAATCCTGTTAAGAGTAATTTTGTCTGGTGTGGAGCAGGGCAGTGGTGTGGGGGTGACACGTCCGGCAGTCCAGCTGTCTCAGTCCATGGCTCCTACAGTCAGACTTGAATTCTGGCCAGTAGAGGAAGCCGAATATTGCTTGCTTTGCTGCATCCCCAGGGCCTCTGACCGGCAGCGTCTACCCATGCAGTGTGCTCAGGAAAAGAGTTGTCTAGTCCCTGCATTGTTCACATGTGACAGACACTACCAGGTCGACTTCCTGCACGTGTTGTATGCTTGGCAGGTGACATTGCAAGACGCCCTAATGTGCAGGTTTCCTCCTGAATGGTAATAACAGCGGCAACCAGACTAGTCAGGCTTGACGCCGCCTTCCCGTGTCCGTTCATTGCGACTAATAGGTAATAAGTCCAGATTCAGCCGTGGAGTTATCACTTACTCTACCGCGGATGACCGGTTCTTCAAAAGTTTTAATATTAAATCCAATTAAGGTGTCAATATTAAATGTTTTAGCAGCTTATATTATAATAATAGCTAACAAATTTCCTCTTCCTGCGGCCGAGGTGTCGGAGATGGTCGTAACACTGAATATATGATTTCCTGCCGGTTGTTGCTCCACACCTGGGCAGGTGAGCAGGGTGGCTGGGCGCCGCTTGTTGCCTTGCCACGCTGCCGTTGGCGATCGTTTCAGCATTCCTTGCAACAAAATTATTTCCGCGAAGAACTATAAATTAACTGCAGTTTGAGAGTAGATTTACCTTTGTTATGGCTCCTGGTTTACCTTTGTCTGTCGCCTCAAAACACCAGGTTCCTCCTGACACTCAGCTCTCCTGCGTCCCGCCTCCCTCATTATTGAGTTCTTTTACTATCACTCGTCCCATTAAATTTAACTCGAGGTCAGCTTCTCTAAGCGTCTTTGCAAAACCTCATTTATCCCTCCATAAGCTCCCCGGTTTACTATTACCTGGCGCTGCTCCTCCCTCCCCACCTGTCACCTGGCCCGTCGAGCTGACCCGCCCTTGTCACATTCCGTCTAAACCCTTAGCAATCCCCGCTAAACCCGTCACAGTCCGGCAGGCCTTCATAACCAGCCCCGTGCTGGGCTGCAGCATAGTTTATCCAAGGCATTGCTACAGGTTCCTTAAAAAGATAATGGAAATTTGAGCCATCCGAGAAACTCAGAAAGAATGACGTTGATCCTAATCATATTGCGAAAACAGCAGTTCTCCATTTGCAGTTGGAATGACAGGTATTGCCTGGGCCATCAGCCGTACCTGCCCAGCCAGGGTTAAACATTTCAATCCAGTGAGTGCGACCTTGCTGGCCAGACGCTGTCGACCCCTCTCCGCCAGGAAAGATTGGAGGGCGGGAGGGAAGCTGGGAATCTTGACTGGAAGTTTTAGCGCAGAGTTGCAAAGAAATGGCTCACCAGAATTGCCGCTGGTCTGCGAGTACTACTTAAGATTACACTTATAACAAGTATCAGGCATTTCTTGCTAGTCAGGGTATTTCAGGTGGCTAATTTCCCTGGATATTGATAGTCGTTAATCTATTCTTTCCAGACGAAGAAATTCCAAAAGACTTTTTTTTCTCTGGGTAATGACAAGCTGCCGTCATTGGTCACCGCTGGCCTGGAGCCACACCTGTTGTTCGCTAATGAGAGAAAAAAAGGAAGGTGGTGGTGTGTGGGCATGTGCTGGGTGCTAATTAGCACGTGGGCTGAGCCACAATGACGCACGGTTGGGTCATACATACCCAGCCGAATACAGACCGCTCGCCCGCCGCACCACCGACCGACCACGACCATAAACTGCGGGTGGGAGGTAGCCGGCAGGTGTGAGCTGGGGGTGGTGAGAGGGGGAAGTTTATTGTAAGGTTTACCGATATTTATTGCAGGATAGAGGTGGCGAGGGAATTCGTTGCCATTGCTTAAGCAACCCAGGGCAGGAGGTTGGGCGTCCCGGGGGCGGGTGCTCGAGGCCCCGGGGATGCCAGCACCCGCGAGCCCCTCACCTCCTCCTTCATGGCCTGTTTTTGTGACTGTAGCAAACTCTTGCAGGGTAAACAAAGCTGTTGTCATGTGTTATTGCTGGCGGAAAGGACAAGTACATTGGTTTTTAGAGTAGAAGAGGAGGAGGAGGAGCAGGAGGAAAGAAGGGGAGGGGCATGACACTGAGGTGGAGGGAAAAGGAGAGGTGTTGCGTGCCGCTGACAACCTGGGAACACATCATCGTGTTTTTTTACTCTGATATCTCGTCCAAGAACTGTCGAGAAACTCCTCCGTACGTTGAAAGAAAAAAAGAAAAAGAATCTGTCAACTGGTGCTGTTGGGTACAGCACATGTTATTAATGTTGACTTTAACTTTTGTTCAGTCACTAATTGCATTTATTTTCTTTTCAGGTAAGTACTCTTGTGGCGGTGATGTTTGCGACGCCTTCTCACCTGTGGCTCCCTGCTTCCCCCCGTCCATGTCCCCGGTGGCAGTAAGTACAGCTCCCGCGGTGGTGCCTGGCACCCCCTTCCCCCTGCCCGTGGAGAGATAATGACGACAGTAGCAGTATCAATAATGATGAGAACAATGAAATTAATATATGAATTGATAATAGAATTTTAGTATAATTGATATCATTATTATCAATTAGCATTAATGGTTATTGTTAATTATTTTGTCATTAGATAACTTGCCCTTAACATGTGTTGCAACATCCACATACAAGGGTATTAGAGGCTAGATCACGCCCGAATGGTGCACTGCCATAATGCACCCAGACAGGAACACGAGAGCACTCAGCGGCAGGTGGCGGCAAGCTACCTGTCTGACCGGCAGTGTGAGGCCGCACTTGAGGACTGGCCAGGTGCCTCACTCCCCTCTTCCGCTTCTTTTACCGCGGCCGGCCGGAGGCTGGGGCGCCGTGTCAGCGGTATTGATCGCTCGGAGCTCATCATCATGGAGCCGCTATATTGATGTGTGCTTGCCAGCCGACCCTCGTCATTATGATCGATAATCACGTCTTCAAAATAGGAAACGCGATGCTTCACTGTTAAAGGAATGTATAAAAAAGGTAAAAAGAAAAAAAAAAAACACTCGGAACTTTTGACGTTTGTTTTTTTATTGGTCGGTGACGACAGCGTGGTGATGGCTTGTGATTGGCGTGGTGGAGCTGCATGGCTGCCGGGTCATGAAAAATTCATATCCGTACTTACTAGGGTCACGTGATTAACACAAAAGGTTACTCATGGTGCAGCAGACTTAGCCGCGGCCTTGTAGGGGGAAGGAAATGGCCCTTTTGAGCCGGGAATGTAGGGGTTGATTTAGAATGCAAATGTATGCGGGGTTGAGTTACCCTTTGTGGCAGATAACTCAGGTGAGGCGTAAACGTGTTAGTAAACCGACTTGATCCCGACAAATAACCAGAAGAGCTCTTTCTTTAGTGACTCGCAAGTCATTTTGAACCTTAGGCCCGAACGGATAGAGACGCGCCGCCTTGATGACACATCGGCTGATACGCCCATACACTCCCACACTTATTGTTTGCTTAGTATAATAGTGGACTTGTTGCCTGCACGAGAGACACTGGCGACGTGGACCCGGGACGCGGCCGACGTGCAGCGGCAGCACACGTGGGCTGGCCGCGGCGGGGAAAGTGTACGACGGAAGTTGTGTTGTCAGCGTGGTGGATGCAGCGGTGCGCGGCAGCGAGGGGCGTCCCTGACGAGGCCGTGCAGGTGTGTGGGCTCCGCGAGGTGAGCGTAGCGACGGCACACCCGGCGAGAATGAGAGATGAGTCCTGCGTCACTAGTTATGGTAATGAAGGAGCCTGGCAGGGCCGCTGGCCACACCAATGTTGATAGAGACTCCGAATTATGTGTTTAATGGCGGTGCTTCTCGCAGGTAAAGCAGCGTCATGGCCCAGATTTCCTCTTGAGCAGAAATGGTCTCTTTTGGTTTCTTCCATCCTGCACCCTCCAGCCGTCGCCGCCCCTGGCCCTCCTCCCCTCCTCAGCACAGCATTCCTCGCCCACTCTCCTTCCTTCACAACAGCCCTCAGCCCTCCTCTGCGCTCCTCCAAGCCTCCCTCCCTCACTCCCTCACTCCCTCCCGCCCTCAGGCCCGCACTGTTTCCCCTTATCCGGTCCTGCCGTCGTTAGCGTCTGGTCGTCTTTTTCTCAAATTATCCCACTTTTTATTTCTGCCATTTCCGTGCATAACAATTAGCAATCTTATCTTCCATAATCACGATAATCACCAACATTCTTGTTCTCCCTCCATCAGCGCTCCTCCTTTTTACCCATTGCGTCATTTTTTTCCCCCTCTGTATGTTTTGCCTCCTCCTTCTGTTTGTCTCCTTTGTTTTAGCTCTCGCCTCGCCTCTCCTCCCCGTCTTGTTTTGTTTTCCTTTCATCAAGCTCTCGTTTTGGGGTTCCATTTGGTCTCCCTTTTTTATTGTCTTTATTATGTTCATCTTCTTCTATTCACTCCCCACATGAATCGTCGCTATTGTTTATTTATCTGTATTTCTTCTTATTTCTCTGTATTTCTCAGTTTTTCATCTTTTCTTTCCCGAGAGATGTAAATTCTTTTTTTTTTTTCTTGTCTTCTCTTCAGGGACGTTTTTCCTCCTAATCCTTGTGCTTTTACATTTTATCAGCGTAGTTTTTTTTTTTTTCTTTGTCTTCGTTGTGTTTGTATATTCTCTCTCTCTCTCTCTCTCTCTCTCTCTCTCTCTCTCTCTCTCTCTCTCTCTCTCTCTCTCTCTCTCTCTCTCTCTCTCTCTCTCTCTCTCTCTCTCTCTCTCTCTCCTGCGTATACAGTCTTGGCACTTTCTGTTTCGCTCTGTCATTCTCTCTCTCTCTCTCTCTCTCTCTCTCTCTCTCTCTCTCTCTCTCTCTCTCTCTTCCCTCCTGCTCTATCTCCCTCTCCTTCCTGATTTATCTACTTTTTACGTCGCTCTCCATTTTACATCCACGGCCATACCTTCCTTCCCTTTCATTTGCCCCCTTTTCATCTTTCCACGTTTACCTGCGGGTCGGGTCCTCCGCCTCGCGACCCTCGGGCTGCTGCCTCTCTTCTCGCCGGCGGACATTGACGAAGTAAAATGGGCAAGAGAGAGCGAGGGGGAGAAGGGAAGTAGAAGAGTAAGTCCCCTGGTCAGCGGCTGATGTTTTGTGACCGCATTTTAATGATGTGGCAGCAGGAGGGGGCAGACGGGAAAATGTCGCTAATTTGTCCCCTTCAGGAGTGTGGGACCCTCAGGCGCCCAGCGACGCCCCACAAGAGGTAAGGAGGTGGAAGGAGCAGCTCTGATGTGTGGTGGCCTTCTGACGGCTGCTGCGTGTTAATGATTTGTACGTCGTTGGCAGGAGCAGTGTAGCCATCAGGTTCACTGCCGCCTTGGGGAACGACGACTACTGCCTCTACCACCACCACCACCACAAACACTTTTACTACTACTACTACTACCACTACTGTTACTACTACTACTACTACTACTACTACTACTACTACTACTACTACTACTACTACTACTACTACTCCTACTGCTATTGTTACTGCTACTGTTGTTACTGCTACTGCTGTTACTGCTGATGCTGCTACTACTGCTGCTCCTACTACTACTACTACTACTACTACTACTACTACTACTACTACTACTACTACTACTACTACTACTACTACTGCTGCTGCTGCTGCTACTACTACTACTACTACTACTACTACTACTACTACTACTACTACTACTACTACTACTACTACTACTACTACTACTACTACTACTACTACTACTACTACTATAGTTATATTCACTAACGCTACCAGTATATTACACACACACACACACACACACACACACACACACACACACACACACACACACACACACACACACACACACACACACACACACACACACACACACACACTCATTCCAATAAACACACGCCATAATGTTTTCTTGATATTCGAAAAAAGTTCCCTCGATCATGACGGCTTCCCTCTCCCTACGCCTCCCGCGAGTCCTCTCCCAGGGCGTCTTGATCGCTCTTCCCGCGAGGTCAGCTGCGCCCCTCCACGCCCGATGCAGCAGCAAAGTTTTGATGACCGCGTCTTCTCGTGTCCGGGTTAGTGACGGAGGATGCCTCAGACGTGCCACGGGTTTTATTTCTCTGTTCGGAAATAAGGTTCAGAGTTGAGTAATATCACACAGCTGTTTAGTTACGCTTGGAAGTGTTGTTATTACCGTTATTGTTGTCGTTGTTGCTGTTGTTGCTTCAATGGTAACTTTTCCCCGCAAGACCTCCCCCTCTCCCTCCTCTCCTCCCATCCTCCCTGCCACTGGTCTGCCGGGTTAGGGCTAAAAGTGTCATCCTTTTGGCCTCCTTTTGGTCGCCTTTTGGTTTCTTTCGGGGTTCCTCGAGAGGGTCGCGGGTGACAAATTCCTGCCCGCCACGACCACGACGCCCTCGCCTCCCCCACACACATCACCCGCCCCGGCCGTCAGCTGGGCGACGTTTGGGTGTGGGGAGCCTCTGACTGAGGTGAGCGAGGAAGGAAGAAGGAGGAGCATGTGTAGGAAGAAGGGGAAGGTGCTGATGGAGTCGAGTGAAGAAGAGGACGAGGGTGATGATAGCTGAGGTGAGGGTCGTTGTAATAGTGGGCCTCTTTACAGTGTGGGTTTCTGGAAGTACTAATGCAAACAAAAACTGCAATGGAAATCTGACGCCCCTGATTTACATTAACTATTCAAGAGATGGAGGGAGTTAACGCTGGTCGGGGAAGGCATTAACATCCGCAACTCAGTGTCCACCGGTGGGCGGCGGCGTAACACAGTCCCAGTATCTGTCACCTACGAGCAGGCGGGCGACCAGTGCTAGGGAAGAGGGGGGTGTGAGGAGCGGCGTGACGCGAGACAAATGTGGTGTCTGGGCCAGGGCACCGGTGGCTCTTGTAATGACTGCATTGTGGCCTACGTGCCTAATAGATTACCCCGGGGACCGTGTCTCGGCTTCCAAGACCTCCTTTCAGGGATCTCATCTCAGATCGGTGGGCGGGAGTTCGTGCAGGCGCTTTCTCCAGCCGGCCCCTCTAAAGGCACGCCTTGTATAGCAGCCTGCACTCAAAGGCTTACCTTCGCTCTCTCTGCTAAAACTTACGACAAAGTGTAGGTCAGATGTGCGAACGAATGAGTGAGTCAGTTAGGGAAAGAGGGAGAGGGTTGGTGAGTGAGTTAGTGAGGGAGTGTTTGGGTGAGTGAATTGGTGAGGGGAGGAGTGGGTCGGCGAACCAGAGAGCGAGTGAGCGAGCAAACGAGTGAGTGAGTGGAGCCAGGGCTGCGAGAGCGGGCGTGGATGGGAAGGGTGGTGAGTATCTTTCCCTGCCAGTGACGCTGTCGGTCCTCGGGGACGCGCTCCCTCGCCCTAGAGCTGAGGGCCGGGGGGAGGCGGTCATGTGTGCGTGTGGGTGGAAATATTTTTGGGTTTGTGTGTGTGTGTGTGTGTGTGTGTGTGTGTGTGTGTGTGTGTGTGTGTGTGTGTGTGTGTGTGTGTGTGTGTGTGTGTGTGTGTGTGTGTGTGTGTGTGTGTGTGTGTGTGTGTGTGTGTTTGTACGCCCGTTTGCTTGCTCTCTTTTAATACTGAAAACCAAACCCAGCATCTTTTTGCAAGACACCGTGAACACCCGCCGAAAAATAAATATAAAAAAACCTGATAAACAATAACAACCCACAAAAAAACAACACACCCATGCTAAACACGAGAACCAAAACCGAGACACAAATCAGCACGTCAACAACCACACGGATGAATAAAAAACACACATTAGCATGCCGACGGTGCGGAGGTCGTCGAGTAACAAGTGTATCTGGTATGGGGCGCTCTTAGGGAGGCTGCCGAAGCATTACCCTGACGTATGGGGGTGATCAGATCCGGAGGTGACCCAGCACTCACCCCCGAGACGCCACCGATAAGGGGAAGGCCCGCCCGCTTGAGGGATGGTGAGGGGAGGGGATGGGGTAGTGGAGGTGCAGGAAGAAGGGTGGACAACAAGAGAGGAGAAATGAGAGGGGTAAGGTAAGTAAGTAAGTAAGTAAAGGAGGTGTCATTCCTCAGAATTTCACGAGTGTTGTTATGAAGGTTGAGTAAATGTTAAGAGAGAGAGAGAGAGAGAGAGAGAGAGAGAGAGAGAGAGAGAGAGAGAGAGAGAGAGAGAGAGAGAGAGAGAGAGAGAGAGAGAGAGAGAGAGAGAGAGAGAGAGAGAGAGAGAGAGAGAGAGAGAGAGAGAGAGAGAGAACGTCAGAGAAAAAGAGTGAGTGTACGACTGAGTGATGAGTGGAAGGAGAGGGTGGGGTGCAGAGGAGGAGGAGGAGGGGAGAGCAGGAGAGAGGGAGGGGAGAGTAGAGAAGGGCAGGGAAGGGAAGAGAAGGGCGAGGGGGAGTGAGTAAAGGGTCGGGTCAGGAGTGGATGACGTTGAGTGATGGGGCACCTCAAGGACTCCCTCCCTGCACCCCCCCTGCTGATGGATGGACGGGCCAGGGCGGACATTTACCCATCATGGACAATGGCCCATCAACGGCACTGGGCCTCCTGGGACACCCACACTAAATATGGATATTTTCCCTCCACCCGAGCCTCTGAATCTCTGCCTCTCATGTCCTCGCCTCGTTCACGGAGTCAGACGCGAGGGACATTACTTTTTCCCTGCTACATTTAGTCTATCAATACTATTTATGGTTAGACGCTAATTTTCTCTTCTATGTGATATTCTTAAGGTCTGCCCGAGGGACTTTCCTATTCTACTTTATGTTTATCTGTAGTATTCATGGTTAGTTTGTAGTTTTTCCACTTTGTAATATTCCTGAAATTTGTCTTTTTGTTCGCGGCTCAGAGGGGGAGAGCTTGAGGTCACGGACAGAGGAATTTCAAAGAACATGGTGGTTTGCGAGAGATTCGAGAGGGCCGAGTTTCCTCCCTTTCTTGTGCCCAGTTGAAATGCCTGCAGTCAAGGTCTTTAAGGGAAGGATGGCTATGCACACGCCCTGAAAGCCATACAAAGAGAAGAGTCCATTAGTAGATAAAACCACATTGATTACTAAGGATTTGCTCTGCCAGCACTCCGAGTGAGAGAAAAAATTGGAGTCTGAAGCTTAAACATCGCAGAGAACATTGCTAACAGATTTATGGGTCATTTGTTCCGGTTACTTTAGCTTCGTCCGAACAGAGGAGGAGCATTTGGGGCGAGGCGGCGAGATCCAGCTACCCTTCCCTTGCAGCCCTCGCCCCAAGACCACCTCCGCCAGGAAACAGGAAATGGCGCCCTTAGAGTCAGTTGATACTTCCCCCTTCCCCATCAGTATTTTTTTTTTGTTATACCCACGCTTGATATATTTACGAGGTTACGAGGGTACTGCTGGTCTTTGCTGCGGGGGGATAAAGGCTCCGGTTCTGTGCTACCTGAGTGAATAGACATACGCACATAAATTGTCTGGCGGCGGCCCGTCTGTAATGGCCCCAGATGTGACGTCGACCTTTCACGAATTTATGGCAACGGAGCGTCACGGGTCCCGTTCGTCATAAGGGAGAAAAGGAACAGTAATGTCGTCAATAAATTTCCCTTCCGAAACAGACCAGAGCAGACTCGATGGCTTGGGGAAGGGAGCGAGGGATGACTGGCCGGCTGCCTGGGAACGGTGTGTGTGTGTGTGTGTGTGTGTGTGTGTACGTAGGTGAGCAGTTGTGTGACTGAGTAACTAGAAGACTGTATGGCTGAGTGGATGTGCTATGACTCAATGATTGGTTGCTATTCACACACACACACACACACACACACACACACACACACACACACACACACACACACACACACACACACACAACCATACCTGGACGTACACACGCACATACACATCCCCACCTGTCTTGGAGTGATTTACTGCTCGGGCATCTTTCCTTTCCCTCCAGACCTTAAGTAGGAATCTTGACATCTTACTCAAACCTGTCTGTCTGTCTCCATGTGTGTGTGTGTGTGTGTGTGTGTGTGTGTGTGTGTGTTCAGGGAATGGGAGGAAGGGGCGTCTTAGGCTTACATTCCGAAACGTCTGGTGAAGTGAGAGAGACGTGATCCATCGCCGAGTCATGAAAGTGTCCAACTCGACGGGCTGAAGGCGTCAGGACCGATGAGGCAACGCGCGGGAACAAACGTGGCGAGAGAGAGAGAGAGAGAGAGAGAGAGAGAGAGAGAGAGAGAGAGAGAGAGAGAGAGAGAGAGAGAGAGAGGCAGGCAGACCCAATCTCTGGACGCATGACAGCAGTACCCAGCCTTCGTGGGCGACACTCACAGACGTACTGACGGAAGGGTGAAAATGATCCTTACGTTACCCTGCGGCATTTAGCACCATCATGCCGCCGGCCCTACAGTAGATATACCGGGTGGAAAGGTTAGCCGTAAATCTAATGTGGCTTCAATGGCAGGGTGTCCCCAGCTGACAGGCCCGCGCTTGGCTCCAGGGACGGGGTCTGCTGCTGCACGAAGCGTCATCCTCACTGTCGTCGTCGTTAAATCTACATCGACTCTTGACTATCACACCAAACGTCGTTGTTGAGTTTGATGTTAGTTTAGTAAGTTCTGTTCCTTATTTTTCTTGCACTGATCCTTTCACATTCCTGTTATACTTGAGGCAGAAGTAGTACAGACTGGAACTAGCGGTAGCATTGGTGGTTTCGAAGAAGGAATGCCGTGGTGATGTGGATTATGCAGGGTGATGCCGATATTACGAGCAGTGTGATGCGTCGAGATGGCATTGCGATGGGAGTGACGTTGGCGGCTGGATATGGGAGTAATAGTTATTGTGGTGACAGAGGATGTGGTGGGAGGTGATGTAGCAGTCGTGATGATGGTGGGGGAGGTGCTGGAAAAGGGAGTAGCGATGGTGATGAAGGTGGGGATGGTGAAAGGGAGCAAGGGAGGGAAGGAGGGAGGCAGTAGTCGTAGTGGTGATGGTGATGGTGGGGGTCGTGAGAGTAGGAGTCTGGAAGGAAGGGAGGAGGAGGTGTAGTGGTGGTGGTGGAGTCGTAGTGGTGCCTCGATTGATGGTAGTTTGAGACTGTAAAGCCATCTATTAGGCCGTAGAGAGGACGTGTACTTGGTGAACTTTGGTCGTCACTCGCGTCGTCTGGACCAACTCGTCTGGCGCAACATCAGGGAGAAGCCGTGTTGTTGGCCCCAAGTTGAGTCGTCAGTAACCCGGCTTCGGAAAATTCTGGCCGTTGACTGCGACTGTTTGAGAGTTGAGTTTGAGCCGCCAGCCAGCCACATTCACATCCACCCGCCCGGCGCCCTGCTGAGGTGGTGGTTGGGGGGGGTTAGTGTTGGGGGACATGTGTGGGGAAGGGGGGTTGCTATTACTGCTGCTGCTGCTGCTTCTTGTGTGGCATCAATCCTTCTCGTGAACGGTGCAAAAATATTTACCTTATTCGGAATGCATAATGAATTTGGTTAGATGGATGCATCACTTGCTGAGTAATCGTTGAGGCATCGCCGTGCAACCCACTGAGACCATCAAGACCTCACACGTTGATCATGAATTCTATAAATGCATCAGTGAATCTCGCGGTGGCTGCACTCCGTATCTGCAGCTCATTCATGAAGTGTTCCATCGCATCCACCACCGCCCCGCGCCCCTCGTGTCCGTACATGAACCTCTCCTCTTTTTTCCTTGTTTCTCGATGCAGTTTTTGTGCTGTTTTCAGTCGGCCATTCTGAGAGTCGGTCGATATATTACAGCTGAGTGAGTGACGTGGAATGGCCCGCGGCACCCAGAAGATCGCCTCTATGAACGGCAATGGCAATGGCGAAAGTGCTCTGCGTCCCGAGATAAAAACTTTTCGGGCAGGTCCCTCAGCCTGGAGCCTACAAATCACTTGACATGGACGTGGTTCCTGCTGGCCGGGACCCGTCGAGGGGCGGCGGTAAGCGGCCCAGGAACACTCGCGGCATTTAGAATGGAAGCGTTATACTCTCCCCGCCGGTGAGATACTAAGCGTAAAGTGCAAGGAGAGTCAAGAGTTTACGAATTAATGCAGAGGACGCTTTAGCAGATCACCGAATGTAAAGTTGTGTGGCGAAAACTGCGGGACATTAAAGAAGAGTAACATTGATACTTGTGTAGTAATGTTACATGTCGTTGATTTTTATTTCGTGAAGTGTGAAGACCGAGTCAGTATTGCATTTAGTTACAGTGGTGTGGGTTTTGTATTGAGCGCGGCGCCGTGAATGTCTGCCTTACTGATGTATGAGGAGCGATCAAACAGGAGAAGTTTGCTCCCTGATCCCGGCACAATGAGGCCTCCGTCTCCCAGCCAACATCCCCGCCGCCCAACAAAGGTCTCTGTTTTCGTTTCGGCCATTTATGTCCAAAACTATAATTAACTGCGGAGGGGAAAATCCTCAAAATGTGTGTCGGCCGGAGCCTCCTGGCGGGGGTTGCTTGCAGACGGTGACACGGTGATGGATGCCTTCCCGGGCACGCCACTTTCAAACGCCGCGCCTGGGGGTCTGGTCAGCTGCTGCTCTCGCTCCTTTCCTCCCTCCATCCATCCCTTACCGCTCCCCACTCCACCCTCCACCCCCGCCCGCCTCCCTGGTCTCTAGTTGTCGTTAGGAAGTATTCGCAAACCGCTGTAATGGCCATGACGCGGGGAGAGGACCTCATTAATGGTCAGTGTGAAGCGCTTCTTCATTAATCACAAGATATCAAGAATGTCTGCCGCTGCGCTGTATCCGAGATTTTAAGATGCGGTGGCGAGGTGTGGCGGCGCGGAGGGCGGGTTAACCTCTTGACCATTAATTCCCCGAGTAGGGTTACCGGACCTGTCTGCTTATCAGTAATTTCTATGCATTTGTTTGAAGTCTTAATGGTGAAAGACGCGATGTTTGACTTTCAAATTGGAGGCTCAGGGGTGAAGTAATGAAGGGAGGGGCCTCATCAGGGTCGTCACCTTCCTGAACCCTGCTGCCTCACTAACCTGCCGCCCACCCTCCTCCAGGCCTCGCACCCCAGCCTATCCTGTGTCACTGGGCTTCTCTAGGCAACACTAGAGGTGCTGCATCCCATTAGGGTCTCACCTTCGCTCTCCTGTGCTTTGATTAAATTGATGAATATAATTTTGTATCACTTGTGTACTACAACGGTGTGGTACTTGTTCGGGGTGGCGGCGTGGGGGCGGGTGGAGGAGGTGGCAGGTACGTGTTATCATAAGCACCACTGGCAGATGAGTTCCGGGACATGTGGTGATAGAGATGTTGCGGGCGGGGGCAGAGAATAGCAGGCTCCACAAGCCGTGTTGCCTCAGCCTCCTCCTCGAGGGACAGCAGCTGCCGAAATGCCGTATTGGGGAGCGACCCAGGCCCTTCTGACTGTTTGACGGCCGCATCATGTGTCCTGCGATGAAAAATTAATGACCAAATGCATTCACCAGGCACCCCTCTTTGCCGGGCCCGCGGACTACACCCGATACGCGCGCCAAAGTAAATTCAACCAGTTGGCACCTCACTGTAAGGGTCGATGAGAAGTGCGTATAGGCCGCGGGTTAGTCTTGTCTTGTGGGCGTGCTGTGTCAAGCGACATAAATCAAAGAACAGGGCCAATAGTCTTGTTTCGTCACCTTCTACAGCCGAGGTTGGGCGTAGCGTTCCGTCGTTCATTGAAGACGTAGCGGCGAGGCGGCCTCACCATTACTCATGACACCGAGGCTGTCAGCGGGACGACCGCGGTGCCGCCCCGTCCGCTCTGCCGGTACGTCCCGACACGCGGTCCTGGGGAGCCTCACTATTATTACAGGTGAGCAAGATGTTCGTCACCTGTCGACCTGTCGGGCCGCGCCAGCTTTCTGTGCCAAGACTCAGAATGTGCGACGTGCGAGGACCTATTACCTGCACGGGAGGTGGAGCGTCGCGGAGGGCTTCCTGCAGCCTCATTTCGGGAATGGTCGGGGGTTGCTCTTTCCTGTGATAGATAATTCCACGTGGGAAGACACTAAATTATGGAGACAGCAAACAAGGAAGTGACTTTAGAATATTTACGTGAGCCAGTACTGTCAAAATATTCCTAAAGTTAGACTGCTAGTACTACACTATAAATGCTACTGTTACTATTATCACTACCACTACTACGACTTCGAGTGCCAGCTCCATTACTACTACTACTACTACTACTACTACTACTACTACTACTACTAACAATGATAATGATAATAATAATAAAAATAATAATAATGATAATAATAATAATAATAATAATAATAATAATAATAATAATAATAATAATAATAATAATAATAATGCCACTACTATGACTAGGTCCAGCACCTCTGCTACTACTACTACTACTACTACTACTGCTACTACTACTACTACTACTACTACTACTACTAATACCGCTGCTACTACTACTACTACTACTGCTACTATTACTACTATTACTACTACTACTATTCCTGAAGATAAACTATTAAAACTACTCTAAATATTACTATTACTTTTATCACTACCACTACTAGGACTTCCAGTACCACATTTATTACTACTATTACTACTGTTACTACTACTACTACTACTACTACTACTACTACTACTGCTGCTGCTGCTGCTGCTGCTGCTGCTGCTGCTGCTGCTGCTGCTGCTGCTATTACTACTACTACTACTACTACTACTACTACTACTACTACTACTACTACTACTACTACTACTACTACTACAATACCACTAACACTACAACGGCAATAACAACAACAACAATAACAACAACAACAACAACAAC
>NC_087151.1:2680000-2712500 GCF_035594125.1 Scylla paramamosain | reverse complement strand
AGTAAATAGCACCTTTTTGCGGCGGCCCATTACCTCCCCTGCTTACACGGGTCGCTCGCTTCATTAAGAGACACTTTAACACACTGTAGCCGAGTCGTGTGTAAGGAATCGGGGGAAGGTGAGGCAAGCAAATCACAGCACACCAGACCCCCAGCAGAGCATGTGCCTCGCTAACTTATCATTACAGCGTCACTATAGCGCAGCGCACCACGGTACAACCCTCGTCGTAAAACATATCCTCTGGCAATTACAGCACGCACAAGCACAGCGCACCAACCACAGCGCCACGACGTCAGCCAGCAGGAAACACATATCATCACACTCGCCATTTTTCACCTCGTCCAAGTAATTCATGGCAATATTGACGCTGGTGATGTATTAAAGAATTAACCTGTGTCCTCCAGGCTTTTGGCTCGCCCCCGTGTCCAGGGTGGTGAGGCTTGATTATAGGAAGCCTGGAAGAATAGTGATTTTTTTGGACCTCCCAGGTGTGTGTGTGTGTGTGTGTGTGTGTGTGTGTGTGTGTGTGTGTGTGTGTGTGTGTGTGTGTGTGTTTTGAGGTCTCAATATAAAAATCATCGATCAAAGTTATTCTCAGTTTTATGAAAGTGATGACTGGTCGAGGTTTGAAGTGCCTGCACGAGTGACCCTCTTCCATTACTTTTCTCCTCTTCTCCCTCCTCCTCCTCCTCCTCCTCCTCCTCCTCCTCTTCCTCCTCACGTCCCCCCTCGCCTGTCATCACTGTCATCACGTCCACTCCTGACGCCTCGACCTTCATCTGTCTGCCCTCCTGTCCACTCACATCTTCCAGCCTGACCTTCATTTCCTCTCACCCACCACCACACTTCGCCAACCTCTCCCAAAATTTCATCCCCTATCTCACTCTCTCACTCTCTCTTTCTCCCTTTCTCCTCCTCTCCCTCACGCCTGTACCTTCGTCCCTTCTTCCTTCATCCCTCCATCCCCGGTCCCCCTCTCACCTCCCGTCCCGCCTATCATTCTTCTCACGTCTCCTAACTCGTCTCCTTTCCCGTCAGCCTACAATTAGAGCAGTTTCTGGAACATCGTGGCAAGCGGACCGATGCAGCCATAGAAGGGTTGTTGAACTCAGCGTGGGGTCTTGAGCGCTTCTTCGTCAGTCGTCAGTGCAAACAGCGTTCACTCGTTAAATATTACCTCTGGTTTTATGATCCTGCTGCCTACATGTTCAATTTACGCGCTATATCGTCTTCTTTTTTATTTCACGGTTGTTGATCCTCTTCCTGGCTCTCCTCGTTATCTTTCTTTTTTTTTCATGTTTTTTGTTGTTGTTGTTGTGGTTAGCGGTGGTTCTGATCTGCCTCGGTGGCGTACTGATCACTGCTTTCCTTTAGTCTTCTGCTGCGCCGCGTGACCCTCAAGCATACGTGCTGAAACTATGCTGCTACTGTAGACACTCTTCTGCCTAACCTTCCTGTGCCCTTCCCACGTCGCCGTCTTCACCGCCATCACCACTATACTACCACCACCACAGCTCACCACCCGCACCCCTCCCGCCACCACCACAGTTAATCGCGTACTTATTTTTACACAAGGCGGTGTTGTTGGGTGTTAGTGCCATAACTTTATAATTCTCATATCTATACATCAGCTTAATGTTTAGTGTTAATCTCCATAATGGTTGACACACACTCCGGTAACAGACGGCAGTTCAAAGTCGCCCTCGCCCAGTTGCTCGCCGGCAATAACTCAAACGGAAGAATGCAGTTCGAGTTGTGGCCGTGGAGGAGGCGAGTGGCGGCGGCGGGGCGATAAGAGCCGCTAATGATACACGGCCGACTCCTGAATCCACCTCGTTTACACCGGACGGGAGGCGGGCCGCAGATTTATCAGACTGCTCAGCTAACTATCGCTCCGTCGTGGAAGTGGTGGTGGTAGTGGTGGTGGTGGTGGTGGTGGTGGTGGTGGTGAATCTTCTTCTACCTCTTTCCTCATCTTATTCTTCCTCCTCCTCCTCTTCTCACTTCCTTTTACCGTCACCTTCCAATTCCCTTTCTTCGTTAATACTTTTTTCTACTTTGTTCTCCTCTTCACACGTCGCTCTCTTCGTCACTCATACCTCCTCCCCTTCCTTCTCCTCCTCCTCTACGCCGCCACTCCCGCCCCCGTCCCTCCTCCTGCTTCCGCCCTACCCACGAGACCATTACTGTGGTGGGCGAGATTGCTATTTATTGTGCCTTTTTCTCGCTCGGGATGTATTTTTTTGTTATTCAGGTGAAACCATTATGCGAGGCGATGGATGCGTTTTATGGAGGTGTTTGTGCCTGTGATGAGGATAGTAGTCCGATCACACGGGAGGAGGAGGAGGAGGAGGGTGTTATAGGGGGAATATAAGAAAAAAAGATAGGAAGCAATAGAAAAAATGGAAAGTTGGTGTGGATCGCGAAGGAAGGAAGAAAGGGAGAGAAGGAAAGAAGGAAATAGTCGTGAAGTTATAAAAAGTAAGTTTAAAAGGTAAAGGAGAGAAGGAAGGGATGTGTAAAGGGAATGTGACGATGAGTGAGTGAATGGGAGGTGTGGGGGCGTGAGGGAGGGTGAGGGAAGGGAGGGAGGCAGGGCAAGGATGCTAGGAGGGGATGGGGGGGCGAGGAAAGCTGTTGCAACTTGCCTCTTCTCGATGTTTATTCTTAATGTGAGTGTTTTTCTGTGTAGCGGAGGAGAAGTGAGCTTAGTTGTGATTTGTTGTATAGTCGTGACGTCATTCTCTCTCTCTCTCTCTCTCTCTCTCTCTCTCTCTCTCTCTCGCGTGTCTCTGTCAAACATTGTCTCAGATCAATATTAATCATGTTTGCCGCGATAAAACACGTTTGTTAAGCGGATTAAGTTAATAGCAAAGAGGAGAAAATACTCATACACACACACACACACACACACACACACACACACACACAGTCCAGCGTGGTCCGTTCTCGTTACGGTAAATGTAAATAATCTCTCGTCTGGCTGAGTGACATCCCTGCCGCGTGTGTCGTGGCGGCGCGGGCCACAAAAAAGCGCTGCGCCGCCTCAGTACGTCATGGTTCCTACCGAGAACCAGCAATTGTGTTGGAAAAGCCCCTTAACTTTGTCGGCGCGCCTCTAATTTTATCGGAAAACAGCTCTGCTCTCTGTCAGAAGGGGAGCGTTGATGGAGGGAGGGAAGGAAGGCAAGGGGAAGGCCAGGTACTACTACATAAGTATTAACTGAAATTGCTGTATATAAATCATTACAGACGCACGATTTACATTAAGAAGGAACATTTAGTCGGCACGCAGGGAAATTCATCTGATGTTCTTCACTAATAACGAACATTCTGACTCCCCGTCCAGTCTTTGTTTCGCTTCCCGTAATTTAACTTTTCTAATCTTTCCTTTTAATCTCCTCTCGTGTACTTCCCTTACCTACGACAAGAGGATGGTTTAGATGCACTCACACACACACACACACACACACACACACCTTCCTGGCTGTGCTGGAGGCGCCCAAGGGTACAGGTACAGGTGGGTCCTCAGCACGGCCGCCATTCCGGAAGGAAAGGTGGAGGTGGTGGGAGGGGAGGCGTTTTTTGCTGCGTGTGAAGGCTGTTGATGGACTAGGGAGTATTTCATTCAAGTTTATCGGGTAATTACCAGGAGAATCAAATCGAACTGTTAGTCTCAGTTTGTTAGATATGTTTTAATAGAGGTTCCTTCTTGCCGAGCCGCGGGGATCACTCAGCGTTCTTTATGTTGTTGGTGCGGTGGCTGTGGGCTGTAAATCTTGAGTGAGAGCGTTTCTAAAGAGACTCGTTTTCCTGTCATGAACAAGCAAACAGCGAGGATACTTGTGCTGATTTGCTGGAGCCGAGGATGTGCGGGAACGGTGATGTGGTGGCTTTGTGGCAAACTGTTTCATTGTACGCAGAGATTTTCTGTATCTTGCTCTTAAAGTGTTATACTGTGTACTTATACTTACGCATACGTGCTTAACATTTTCTAAATATAAAAAAACTACACGCACTTTCAGATGTATGTGGTTTACGGAGTTGATTACGAGGAGTATAGGATAAAGGTGATGCATTGTGCTGGTCCTTGGGTGCACGTAGGAGGATTGGAAGGTGAATGTGTGCCTTCCAGGGGAGTGGGCTGGAATGGACGAAGTACTATAGAGAGGCGGCGGGAAATGTCTGAGCGGTGGCTGTGGCGGGAGGAAGAGGCGGCGTGACGCGGACCTGGCATGCGGCTGCCCCGTTCTTCATTCGCCACCAGACATTATGACCAATTACATTTCAAATGGATCTGACATCATCAAAAGGGACGTCTGGCCAGTGTGGTCAGTCTCGACACCCAGTCCTCGCCCCGGGCGTCGCGAGGCCACTCCTGAACCTTCGCAGACTCTTTTGTGAACTCTCAGGCGAATCGAAGTAGACTCCTCTCGTGTCGTGCAATGCAACTTAAAACAGGAGTGACATGAGTCCGTGATGGTGGTGATAAGGGATGACATGTCGCCTTCCCTCACGGAACCTTGGGAGACTTATCAACCTGAGCTCAGTGGCGGCGGTGGGCGGGGTGGGGAAGGCAGAGTTAGATAGAAGCAGCAGAAGTGAGGTGGGAGGGCGTCCCACAGTGGGCTGGGATGAACAAGTCCCCCACGGCTGGGCGGAGTCAAAACCATCGCAAGGACGTGAAGTGATAAATAGCTTCAGGAGCGAGCGTTGACGCCTCGTAGCGGGCCTTGGAGTCAGTCGTCGGGGGGGTGCGGGAGGAGGGAGGCGTGTCCGGCCTGACTATTAATCTTGACCCATAAAGCAGGAGTAATGACGGCGCCGTGCAGCACTCCCTCGGCGCTGGACTGTGGCCGCCATGCAAAACACACCCGAGGTCCTCTAATTGTGTCCAAGTGCCGAGTCACTAGCCATTAAGGACACTTCGGGCTTCCTCCTCCCTGTCGCGGTGTCCAGGGTCCCCCCGCTGCCCCTCGCTCACACTGATGGCTCTGCGTTTTAAAATCAATTTCAGGGGACGGTCATTATTTTCTCTCGGTTTATAAGGCGCTACTGAGGCTAAATGATCGCTGTTTGCAGGCGAGGAGCGTCTCTGTGCCCCGATGGCTTGTGCCCGCGCTGATGGACGCTGCCGCCGCCACAGTGACTATTGTGGTGGTCGGGGCTGGTCTCGCCTTGGTATGACAAAGACGCTGATGATGAGCGCATTTAGTGGACTCGCTTCGTCGCCTCTTCCTCAGTCTCTCATCAATTATATTAACTCTTCTTTCTGCTCTTTGTTTTTTTTTCTTTTTTTCTTCTCAGTAATCTCTCTCTCTCTCTCTCTCTCTCTCTCTCTCTCTCTCTCTCTCTCTCTCTCTCTCTCTCTCTCTCTCTCTCTCTCTCTCTCTCTCTGACCTATTCCTATCTTGAAGGTGATTTTTCTGGCTTCCTTTTCCTCATCAGATGTAGTAATTTTCTCGCCCTTTCACGAACTGCAAGAGTTTTTTTTTTTTGTTTACTGTTATCTCTTCTTTCCTTACTTCACTCCTTTCTCCCATCCCTCCTTCCAACCTTCCTTCCTTCCTTCCACTACCCGACACATATTTACTCAACTCAGATTAGCGATTGACGTCGATATATTGTTGGTCTCAAGGTCCTCCTGTGCGTTGTCTTTCTCTCTTCGTTCTGTGCGGTGCCTTTGTTCTTCTGTGTCCCACCCCTGAAGTCAGCTCTCTCTTTCCCCCCCGCCACAAAACCCTCCTCCTTGTGTCCCCTCAGGTCACCCCCAACCTCGCTACTCTCCTCTCCCACCCTCCCCTACCTTTCGTCACACACACACAGTCTCGTCCCGTGCTTTTTCTGTCCCCCTCACCCCTCCTGCAGTGTTCCCGTCTCCCTTTCTCTCCTAATCGCTCGCCCGGCCGTGTGTTCTGGTGCTGTCCTGCCCTCGTGCCTTTCCTTTCATACCACGATAGTTTAGCTCCCACCACAACATACCACACCTGTCCCACGCAAGCCTCCGCCCACAACCCTTTCCGCAGTCTCACCCTTTCTGTTTCCTGCCAATGCCCTGTTCTGGCTCCCACCCTTCCGCCCCCTGCCCCACTCCTTGCTTCTCCCGCGTGCCAGACCATTACTCCACCCTTACCGAGCTCTTTATCCATTGCACCCTCGCCCTCCCTCGCTCTCCTTCGCCTCCTCCTCCTGCCGTCCCCTCCCCCCCTCCTTGCGGTCCTGGTGCAGCTCATTGTTTAGATCTCTTCACCTTCTGCTTTCGATTCTCAGTAAGAAGAGGAATCTCCCCAGCGGGTTTTCTGGGAAGTATAGCTTACGTGTACAGGGTCCTCGGGTCTTGGTTTACTTGGAAGTGAAGCAAAGGGGAATTGAGCGGTAGTTATTGAATGCATTGATCGGGGCGGGATGGCAGAAAGGATTATGAGTGCATTAATGGTTCTATTGTGAGTATTCGTTCTCGTACGCATTTTTACTTTCTTTTTTTTTTTTTTTTTACCGCTCCGTTTAACTTTTCTCGATTTTCCGTTTTTTTTTTCTTTTTTTTTCTTTTTCCTCATCGTGCATCAGATTGTAGCATGTAATTTCTGGTGTCTTGATGTGGTTCCTTGAAGGCGGCGGGAGATTCAAGTGTCATCGTCTCTCTTTCTCTCTCTCTCTCTCTGCCTGAGCACCGCGAGCCCAGGTTCCAGTCTGATGAGCCGAGCATGACTGGGAGGTATTTCTGTTTCCTCTGCCGGGTGTCACGCGTACACCAATGTAATAATAACATGCCTGGCCAGAGTGTTTCCTGAGGGAGGGGAGGGGAGGGGAGGGGAGGGGAGGAATGAGTGAGGCATTTGGAGAGTCAGGGAGTGAAAAAAAAAAAAGTGTGAGGATTAATTAGATGAGGAGAGATGATGATGATAATGATGATGATGATGGTGATGGTGATGGTGATGGTGGTGATGGTGATACGAAGGAGGCGTCTCGGGTTTTTAATGTTGCAAGGTATCGAATGTTGAGTTACAAATTACGTCTCAAGTGAAGCACAAAAAAGTGAGTCTGTCGTAATCACTGAGTCAACAGACATGACACGGCGTTACGCAAGCCAGGCGATCAGGAGGAGGAGGAGGAGGAGGAGGAGGAGGAGGAGGAGGAGGAGGAAAAGGGGGAAAAAATAAAAATAAAAAAATAAAAAAGGAGAAAATAATAATGTAATCGAAATGAAAACGAGGAAAATTAATAAAGAAAATTAAAGATAAGAGGAAAACTAGAATGATGTTGAGGAGAAGGAGAAGGAAGAGGAAGAAGAAGAAAAAGAGGTCGGAAAAAAAAATAAAAGAAATAAGAATACCATGGAATTGAATGCGAAGAGGATTAATCAATAAGGAAAATAAAAAAAAAATAAAAATAAAAGGAAAACTAGAATGATGATGATGATAATGATGATGGTGATGGTGATGATGATGATGATGATGAGGAGGAGGAGGAGAAGGAGGAAGAGGAGGAGGCACGAAAGGCAGAAAATAAAATAAGAACACAACTGGAATAAAAAAAAAAGATAAAAATAATAGAAAAATAAAGAAAAATAAAACATTAGTGGAAAACTTGAATAACACTGATCGAAGGCAAAAAAAAAGAAGAAAAAAGAGAAAAGAAGAACACAAAAGGAATGAAAAGTAAGAAAAAAAAAAGAAAAAAATGTGGAAGAACTCTAATAACACTGATGAGGAGACAGAGGAGAAAGAGGAGAGAGAGGCGGACGTGAGGCGTGGCAGCGTGGCGAGCACCTGAGGGATAGGAGGAGCGGCAGCAGCACCAACAGGAGGAGGAACACTAAGAATATTTGCGATAAATTAGTACAGGTTGGCGGAAAATTGTACACTGGCTATCGATCTTGCTGGTGGGGCTGCCGATGGGAATTATAGACCAGCACTTAGGTAGGTAGCTGTTCCCTGTGTGTGTGTGTGTGTGTGTGTGTGTGTGTGTGTATGTGTGTGTGTGTGTGATGTTGTGGTGTTGTGGTGATGGTGTGATGCAGTTAAAGGTATTTACTTCCTCACGTGTGTGTTCCCCGTCCTATCTCACTCATTCACTCCTTTTCTCTCTCTCTCTCTCTCTCTCTCTCTCTCTCTCTCTCTCTCTCTCTCTCTCTCTCTCTCTCTCTCTCTCTCTCTCTCTCTCTCTCTCTCTCTCTCGTTCATCTATAACTTTTTTTTCGAGTGTGTTCTTATATTTAGCTTTTGTTTTTATTTTATTTCTTCTTCTTCTTCTTCTTCTTCTTCTTCTTCTTCTTCTTCTTCTTCTTCTTCTTCTTCTTCTTCTTCTTCTTCTTCTTCTTCTTCTTTCTCTTATTCTTCCTTCTCCTCCTCGTCACTAACAGGCATCACGTCACATTAATTCCACCTCCCTCTGTTATCCTATCCGGTGTTGGTCTCTCTCGTCCCTGGCGTCAGCGATTGGAACTCAAATATTTATATATATAACTGCCTCTTTCTTTGCTTGTTCTGTGTAAGCGTGTATGTTTGTCTATCCGCCTGTTGCCTCGACTTTGTTTGGGCTATCATGTGTTGGCTTCATGTTTGTGTGATCTTGCAATTTCTCTCTCTCTCTCTCTCTCTCTCTCTCTCTGTCTCTCTGTCTTTCTCCGTCTATCAGTCGTGCATCTTTGACCTTCCATGTATTATTGTTATCAGAATTACCATCCATCTCAGCACCCATTGTGTTATTGAAGGCGGGTCTCGATTGTTCACCGGGTTAATGGTTCACTATTTCATCAGTCAGAAGTTGTGCATTTTCCACCTTTGTGCCGTGTTTCCCGTCAGTAATTGCACGCTGGTTAGCTGAGCGGGTCATCGTGTGGCAGTTTTAGTTGAGGTTTTTGTCGCGGCGCTTTTTGTTGTGTTTCGTTTTGCTGCGAGGTTGCAAGTGACCTTTTAGACAGCTCACTCTGACCCTTAATGCTCCATCCTCATTCTCCTACGTGCTCTCTCTTTCTCTCTCTCTCTCTCTCTCTCTCTCTTCCAAAACTCTCACGCCTTGTCCTTCCGGCCACGCCACACCCCAGCGCTCACCTCAGACACACACACACACACATACACATACACAGAGACACACACCACTTTCCCCCTCCTCGCCTCGTTCCTTCCCTCACCCCTTCCCCTTCGCCGCCGCCTAGCCCCTCCCGAGGCTGCGGCTGGCGGGGGCGCTGTGGGGGTGTCTGACAGTGATGGACCAGCGCGGATCGGCTGCTCGGGGACCAATACCTGTCACTCATAATTCAACCACGTGCTGCCACCATCGACCCTCCCCGCCTCCATCTCCACCACTGCCGCCGCCGCCACCGCTACCGCCACCACCATTACCACTACCACCACTACTACTAATATTACGTCCACTGTTGCCACTACAAAGGTGTCTTCTCTTTCCGCTGTTGCTCCTGTTCTTTTTTTTTCTGCTACTAGATTCATTCCTGTTGCTGCTGCTGCTATAATTACTTTTACTACTACTACTACTACTACTACTACTACTACTACTACTACTACTACTACTTTACAGTTTCCGTACCTCTCCAGCACCGTTATTTGTTTCTACTTTTTTCTTTGAACTTAGCCACCACTAAGATCACCAGCAGGTCACCAAGTCTTGTGTTTCGCCCAAGGGTTAAGAAGTCACCATATAACTAACTACCTCAGTCACTATTCCCACCAAGTGCAAAGGGTAGTACAGGAAAGACGACAAGAAACACACCAGCCGTCAGATGGCACAAAGAGAAACACGGTGACTGACGCCTCGGGTTCTCCGTGTGATCATTTTGACCCACGAAAGTGATGAAGGTTGGTGTCTGGTATTGAATATCCCGCAATGGTCACGTCACACTAGGACTTGCTACCTTCAGTGAGCTGGCGACGGTTGTGACACCCTATTTTAGTGCTGCCATTGTGTCCCCACGCCACTCGCTACCAGAACCACTGCCACCACTTCCAAGACACTACCACTACTACTACTAATATTACAACAACATCAACAACAACAACAACAACAACAACAACAACAACAACAACAACAACAACAACAGCAACAACAACAACAACAACAACAACAACAACAACAACAACAACTACTACTACTACTACTAGTACTACTACTACTACTACTACTACTACTACTACTACTACTACTACTACTACTACTACTACTACTACTGTTACCACCCTAACCACCACCACCATCACCACTAACACTGCTACCACCACCACCACCACCACCACCACCACCACCACCACCACCACCCTAGTGTCGTGACTGGCCGTGTATTGATTACGGTCTTCGCTTCTTCCATCGTCGCCTCGCACTGGTCTGACGTATTCCATTATTGACGGTCTTCAATCTAATGACTTGATAACAGGTGTTTTTACGGCCTCGGTGGCACGCTACGAGAGGCGGCCTTGCGGGCGTCCAAGGGGAAGGGGAAAGGGGGGGAAGAAAGAGAGGATACGATAGCTGGAATGATGAACCTTCCCTGGGGCTTTGATGGCCAGGACGAGGGCGTGCGAGGGAGATCCTGGAGTAGATATTGTTATTGTTGGTTAGTGGTCGGTGCCGCGGGAGCACGGCGCGTGGCTCATCACACTAGAGGACAGCGCCAAGACACTCACACCGGCGCTCCTGCAGAAGGGTGGACGGGATGAGTTTGAAGCGTAACCGATGGGCAGGTTGTGTGTGAGTGGATGCTTAGGCGGTGACGAGCAGGGTGACGCGGTAACAGCAGTGACGCAGCAGCTGTGTGAGTGTCTGTCTTGGCGGTGGAGGGGGAGGCTGAGGGGCGCAGGACATGGCAGTCCGTCGGTGCTGAAGTGGTCCTGCCGCGGTGGCTGTTACTCCTTCTCCTTCTCCTCCTCCTCCTCCTCCTTCTCCAGGCCCTCCCTTCTTATTTGATCACCTCAGCCCCCTTTCCTCCTCCCTCTGCCGCCGCGATGGATGACCACGAGCTTGTGTTCATACATGTAATTATTTCCCATGTTATTCCCCTCCATTGCGTGTGTGCGGCGCCCTGCGAGCGACTGAACCGACAATCGTAATTTCGCAGCGGAAGTCCAGGTGTCGGCGGAGACAGCGGCGGACACCATGCGAATGTGCCGCGGAAAAGTGACGAACCTTTCTGAAATGTTTATTGATTTCAATTTTTTTTTCTTTTTTAGCCAACAGTAATTTGAAATTTATGTTGACAGTCTCCCTCTACTTTTGTATTAGGCTTTGGTAATTACCGGCTGACCCAGACACAGCCGATGAATATTTTGGTAATGGACAAGGGAGGCGGGAGGGGCGGGGGGACGGGGCAGGTGGGGAGAAGATGAGGGCTGGGATGGAGAGGGGACTGGGGAGGAGAGGGGAAAGAGAAGGGAGAATAGGAAAAAAAGCACGGGTCATCTATTCCCGGGAAGGGCAGTAACGAGGGCGAGACAGGTGTGTGACACATGTGTAATTCCTAAGTGGATGAGTGCACAAACTGTAAAGCTGCAACAATAAAACTTACCTCACCTTTAAGTATACGCTAGCATGAGTTAACTACGTATTAAGGCTCATATCTGGGGCGTGGGGGAGAAGATAGTGGCAGGAGGAGGGGTCAGATCCTAAGGGAGCGGGAGTGAGGTTGGCAGGGCGTTGAGAGGAGAGGGAGGAGGGGAGGTTGTGAGGCCTTAGCAGAGTGTGGAGGGTGACGGCACCTTCAACAGACTGTCTGGTGTGATATGCGTCCCAGGTCGAAGAGTGAAGAGACTGTGACGCATTTGGCTGGTGAGAGAAGACTGACCATGTGTAAGAGAGAGAGAGAGAGAGAGAGAGAGAGAGAGAGAGAGAGAGAGAGAGAGAGAGAGAGAGAGCCAACCAAACCCCCGCCATCATCTCTCCACCATCACACCACCACCACTCAGTCTCCCTCAGCTGTGGGTGTAAACTACGTCTTCCTAATGTAAGCAACGTGTAAAACTCACTCCCTGTATACACGAGATGTGCCTGTCCAGGGTTGTCATCACCGCTCAGTGTTGTCTTTTCCGCGGAGCCTCAGTGCCGCCTCGACCCCCGCAGGCTGCAGTACTCTGAGGGTGGCGGCAGCGGCGACGGGGCTGTGAAATAATGAGAGAGAGAGAGAGAGAGAGAGAGAGAGAGAGAGAGAGAGAGAGAGAGAGAGAGAGAGAGAGAGAGAGAGAGAGAGAGAGTGGTGAGTGGTGGTAGTGATCGAGGAAGATAGTGATAGGAGTGGGCTAGTAATTGCCGTTGTATTGATGGTGGTAGTAGTGGTAATAGGGAAGCTCAGGGAGTTGGAATGGCTAAGTCGATGATTGTTGCTGCTGTAGTTGTTGTTGTTGTTGTTGTTGTTGTTGTTGGTGGTGGTGGTGGTGGTGGTGGTGGTGATAGCTGTGGCTGAAAGAACCAGGTGGTGGAGTGGCAGTGACCAGGATGAGACGAGAAGTGGCTGAGCGCTCTTACATCAGGGGCTTAGCGTGTGTGTGTGTGTGTGTGTGTGTGTGTCATTGTGTGTACATTTCATTCCTTCCTCCACGGCTTTCTTGCATCACCTTCTCCTGGTTTCCTGTAAGACAAAACAGCGGGTCACGTCCTTCGTCAGACAAAGCACACAGCGTCTTCTTACTTGAGTCTCCTCCAAGTACACAGTGGAGCGAGAGGCAATGGTACTCCAGGGTAACTTAAAGGAGTTTGAGAATCACTTTTTTTTTTTTTTTTTTTTACTTATCGCTCCTCCCTCCCTCTCCCCCCTTCTCTTGCTGCCCCACGGTGCTTCGGCGGATCTTGGCGGCGGCAGACTAATCAAGTAAATCGTCGTAGATTATTGAATAAGTAGACAGTTAATGAGCTCCGTAAAGCGTGATGGAGTTGAAAGCAAACAATAGAAGTGAAACGCGGCATCTTTCCGGAGTTTTACGACCGAGTTTTATACTCATTAATTAGTGGGTTCTATCAAATTAGCTCCGTGACTAACTGCCGTATTATAGTTTTACGGGCTGCAGACTTGCCTTAGGGAGGGAAGATAGGGAGGGAGGGAGGGAGGGAGGCCACCTCTCGCGCCTAAACCCCTCGGTCTACGTGTGGTTCCAGGAGAAAAAGTTCAAAATGGTTCACGAATTGTCGATTAACAGCAGCCACGTCATCTGAGGAAAAAAAAACCTCCCGTATGAGAGTTCTTGTCTGCTCTCTGGTGGTGTTAGGCAAACTCAGCCTCCCTGTCAGAGGTATATCTCGGGCTAAATGTATTGTGTCTCCCGTAAGGCTGATGCTGCCCTGCTGTGGACTGTAAAGATGAGCTTTATCGAGACGGTGGAAAGTGATGGGCTTGACGGCGGCCAAGATGTAGCGTCAATAGTGGGCGTGTTGATAGACCGCTCGCCAGACCGCGCCAAGTGCTCGCCACAACAGTCCCAGACTTCTTGCCCAGCCCCCAGCCCTCCTCATCGGCGGGGGCTGACGGTTTGAAGTTTGTATGGAGTTTGTGACGGACACGAGATGGCCACCAGTCAAAATGTTAGCTCAGGACGCGTTAAATGGCGGAGATGTTTGGGCAAGGCAGCGTAAATACTCATGGCCTCACGAGCCGCGACTCCCAGTGTCCAGAGCCGCGCGCGAAAACCGCACGCAAAGGACGGGAAAAACAACAATGGAAGCTGGCATGTTTTCGGAAGGCTGTCAAGAGCGGGGCGAGGGGCGGGCTCGAGTACTGTTAAGTTATTGCTAATCTCAGTTTTTACAGACTTTTGTGATTTGTAAACTTGGATTCGTGAATAATTAATTTTACTCTTACCGCAGAGAGAGGGAGAGAGAGAGAGAGAGAGAGAGAGAGAGAGAGAGAGAGAGAGAGAGAGAGAGAGAGAGAGAGAGAGAGAGAGACGTAGTGTATATCTTAGCTATTACTCAGCCGGGGGAACGATTATAAATGAACTAATATAATCAAGAACTAGGGAAGGAAAGAGTGAGGCTGTGGATGATGAACACTTGCGGGGAGGTGAGGTGAGGTGAAGTGAGAGGCGACAGAGGCTGGAGGAGGAGAAGGAGGGGGAAGTGGTGGTGGCTGGGTGCTGGGTGTGGGGTGCAGGGGCCCAAGTGTCACCCAGCAGCGGAGAAGTGAGGCAGTGATAACAGTGACTCTCTCCATGAATAATTGGCTGCCGCTCACCGTGACCCCCATCACTGCTCCCTCTTTCTTCCTCTTTCTCATGCAGTCCTTTATTCCTCTCTCTTTTTTTCATTCCTCGGTTTATCCCCGCCGTCTCTTTCTTTCTCCTTCATTTTCGCCGTGTTTTAATTTCCCTTGATTTTTTCCCCCCGCGCCCACGCACCGCCGCTGTTCTGACGTGGGTGTTTAGTCTAAATACGAGGCGAGTGGCTGACGGCGGAGTGCACGGAGAGCGAGGGCGCGGGACTGACGCGGTAAACTCCGATCTTCATGCTTTTTTGTGCTGGGGAAGACGATGGGAGGAATGAAAGAAAGCGGGGATGGGTGGGAGGAGGAAAAATGGGCTGGAGGTAAAGCTGTGGAAAGAAGGAGGAGGAGGGAGAAGACGAGGACAAAGGAAGAAGAGGAGGAGGAGGAGGACGTAGTGGGAGACGCCATTAAAGGTGATTGGAAAGTAATTTAGCGGGTTATTACAATCTACTGTTCTCATTACTGCCTGCATCTTGCTCATCTTGCCGCCGCCTCCTATGTCTTGAAGATCCAGCGAGGCGCCCCTCCCTCCCACCTCCTCCTCCTCCTTCTTCTCCTCTTTCTCCTCCTTCACCTCCTTCTTCGCCATCTTCGCTTTATCCTTCTTTTTCTTCTCTCCCTCTTCTTTCATCCATTTTTCTTGCTCTCTTACTCTTCTCCCTTCTCCTCCATCCTTCTCCCCCTTCTTTTCCTTTTCCATCTCCTTCCCTTTATCTTCCTTTCCCCTCTTTCTTTCACTTTCTTCTTCTTCTTCCTTCTCTTCCTCCTGTTCTCCTTCTCCTCATTTTTATCTTCTCTCTCCCCTTGGCCATTCCTTCGCCGTCGCCTTGGGTTAAGAAATCTTGCATTGTCCCTTCTGTGATTTCGTATTTCTTGTTTTCTTTCACTCTCCCTTCTCTCTCACCCCTCTTCACTCGCACTCCCTCGTTCTCTGTTCTTTCTTCCATTTCCCTCTCCTCCTCTTTCTTCAATTTCTCCTCTTTCTCCTCCTTCTCCTTTTCCTCGTCGTCCTCCTTCTGAGAACCAATGGCGCAGTCTTCCCCTCGCATATCTCCTTTTCAATTAACACTGTGCCTTCTGCAGTTAAAAAAGTGTTAAATCACAAGCTTAATTGAATACTACTTAAGGCAAGATGACGGAGAAGGGGGTGAGGGAGCAGAGCGAGGAGGAGGAGGAGGAGGAGGAGGAGGAGGAGGAGGAGGAGGAAGAGAAAGAAGGAAGGAAGAAAGTGGAGGAATTTGTGTGTCTATGTGTGTGTGTGTGTGTGTGTGTGTGTGTGTGTGTGTGTGTGTGTGTGTGTCGTGGCAAAAAGGTAGCTCTGTCAAATAGCATGATAGAAGGAATGTTGGTTTTTCTTTATCGTGCCTTGCAGTTGTTAATTTTCTTAGTGCTAGTCCACTGAAATCTTACCCGAATCTTAATTTTTGGCCACCGAGAAACACACACACACACACACGCACACACACACACACGTCTAATCAGTATACGAGTAATTGAAGGGGCGCCCACCATCCTGGAATATCAATGGACAAGGTTACAGAAAAAAAAAAAAAAAAAAAAAAAGCTATTATCGAGTTCCGGTCAGGTGTTGTGCCGCCCTTCGCACATACAGATCGTGGGTTTATAGAATCGAAATAAAAAGTGGAGAATGTCGCCAAGGCATTGTGGACTCTGGCGCGGGGGACGGAGCGCTGGCGGCTTGTCTTCTTCCTGGGCCATTGTCGCCTTCGCTAAGCTCGCCGCCGTGCTTGGATAGTTCGGTGATGGGGGCCGAGAGGGGTGAGTGGGGGCGACCATCATTGTCATACAGACCTTGGTAAGTTTGTCATCGTTCCTTTTTCTACTGAAGTATAATTTCATCGGCAGGATATTACACGTTACTCCTTAGCGAGGTGAAGGGCAGGCGGTGATCCGTGTGGGAGTCGCCAGGCCCCCGCGTGTCTGCTGGGGACTCGCCGCCGTCATGGTGTGGTGCCACCGCGGATCCGAGCTGACGTTTCTCCCGCCGAGGCGTTGCTTGGTTAGCGCTGCTGCGGGGTGGTCACTTGGCCGCGCCGCAGAAATCTAAGGAAGCATGAACGTGCTCCTGACGCTCTAATTGGACGAGTGAAAGAAGACGCCGCCTTGCCATTGGTGGAGGGCTCTGACGTGGCAGCGCTGGGATTGGTCATTTGGATCCTGCAGGGACCACATGTGTTGAGAATTGACCAAAAGAAGGTTCCTGCGGGGGGCATCCTAATTTGGAGCAGTTTTGCATATAAATCTGCAATGAATTTCACCGAACAGCTTTATGGTCACTTGGTGTTTGCCATGGGAAAATATATTCTTACAATAATGACCGTATCCCATTGTTCCTGGCGGGGCGTTGTGAATCGCTCCAATGGATTTTTCTTGCCAAGTTGCTGCGATATGACAAGGAAAAGTAGCCGTTGTTGAGGAGGGTGCCGGACGGTGATTATGGCGCCGACTTCCCCGAGGACTGGAGCGCCGCCAACCCTCCTCAACTTTGATGTCGAGTTTTTCTGACACGAATCTCTCCGATTTAGACACCTCGCGGCACTTGATATCTGAGGAGATCTGCGCGTGATGTGTTTAGTGATATTATTCAGGAGGCAGACATACCCGCCTGGCTTTAATGAGGGTCGTTAAGGGGAGCCATCACGAGGCGGGTCCGTGGCGGGGGGTCTCAAGGAGGAGGACGGGAAGGTGGGAGGGAGGAAGGGAGGAAGGGCAGGTGAATGGTGGGGAGAAGGGCGACTTGTCTCTTGGGGCCAACGCGAACCAGATGTCACGTCGTTCCCTAAGCATTGTGGGAGGAGGAAATGCACCAACCTGTTTGTCGTTTGGTTTTATAAATTGGACACTGGGCCCCAGAACGCCGGCCCCCTCATTACCTGAGTCTGGACACGCAGGTGATGCAGCGGTGGCGCGGACTTGCACATGGCAGAGACTTTGGAGTGTTACTTGAGTGTGGTTGCTCCTCACGTGTGCTTACATCATGGAAAGCTTTAAGAAGGAAAGAATACCTAATTGTGTGTGTGTGTGTGTGTGTGTGTGTGTGTGTGTGTGTGTGTGTGTGTGTGTGTGTGTGTGTGTGTGTGGTGTGTGTGTGTGTGTGCTGCTCATGGTGGTCGCCGCAGAGGAGCCACGCACACTACTGACCGCAAGAAAACAGCTGCGAAACAATTTAGGCTGTCAGAAGAGGAGCAGACGTCAAACACTGGAGCTGTCACGATGCCTGTTATTTTCACGGTGAAGTCCAGCGGTAAAAATTGTGTTGGATAGAATGGGCTTGTCAGTTGGGGCGGCAGCCATATTTGAGGAGCGCGGACCCCGTCACAGAAAACAATTGACGATCGACGTGCAGTCCATGGTTGGCTAGTCTCACTCTAAGTCGCGTTCGCCAGTCTTTTTTCCCTCACTTTTTCATCGGCTACTTGTAACTTTCCGAGGATGAAAGCCCCGCCAGGCCGCCGACCATCCTGGAGGAGCGGCAGAAGGGACCCCGCGCCTTCACCACCCCATCACCACCACTACCACGACGACAGGGGAGGGTGGAGGGGGGTGAATGCTGGGGGAGGGAGTAGGCGGCAGGGGAGACACGACAGTGGTGGAATAATCAAAGTGACGCCCCCGCCGGGTAAGTCGTGTGCTGCTTGGGGGGGACTGAGGATTGTGGGGGGATCAGAGGCCTTGGACAAAATGAATGCTTGAGTCTCATTATAATCTCAGTCGTTAGTCAGTTAGGAATTTCCCAAAAGGACGCGTCGTAACCGGACGTCCGCGGCGGCCATTACGTGCTTATTAAGTGTGTCGGGTGTGCTGATTGGTCACGGCTCAATTACTACATGTTACGTGGCCGTTGATTGGCTGTTAGTCGCTTATTACGTGTTTTGGAGGCGCTGAGTGATCGTTAATTATTTAATACGTGTGTTCTGGGAGCGAGTGAAGCTTGTCCTGAACGGGCGGCGCAGCGAGGCATTTATCAATCAACCTCATGACGTCATCTGCCTGAAAGGTGGTTGTTCACTGAGGCTCTTATGGAGGTACAATTAGCGCGCGCAGGCACAGGAGACGCGTGGGATGCTGGGAACGCGGGCGTGTTGTAATGACGAAGGCGTGGAGGAAGTGGTGGAGTGGGGGTGAAGCAAGTAAGAGGTTATGTTTGTGTGAAAATCACCCTCCGAGGAGCTGCCGGGAGAAGAGATGGAGGTGGTGGATGTGAGAGTGAGGGAGAGGAGGAAGGGAGAGGAATGGTGGTAGTGGGTGCTCGAAACGGAGAGGAGGAGGTGGAAGAATCTGTGTATGAGGCAGGAAGGAAGTGTGGCATCAGATGTGTGAGGTGGTGTGTGTGATAGCATGGTAAGGAGGGGTGCCAGGAGGAGTCGGGTATAACGGTACAATGCCGCACAAATTAACTTTGTTTTTCTCAGTTAGTTATTGTGAAGCACATCTCTTCATTCCCTGCGGTTCCCTTTACAGATCACACTCATCACTGGGACTCGTTTGTCACTCACGTCTTGCCAATTAGCTGCTCTGGCCACGACTTTCCCTCCCTGTACCTCGCAGACCACTCACCCCATTTACTGCTCACCATTTACCGCTCATCATTTGCTCCCCGCAGTTTCCTATACTCATCCTCTCAGATCTCGGCCATCACGTGACTTAATCATCAACACTCCCACACTCCCAGCTACTCGAATCATCGCCACTTAGCCACTACCTTGATTTCAGAGGAACATCACATCACTCCCTCCCACACTTCCTTCTTTTGTCGTGAGCACAGTAGTTCTTCAAGATGTTGGCTTCTCACAAACACCCGTGACGAAGCTTCCTGCAAGTGATTCCTGGGGATGTGTGGGCGGGCGGGAGGACGGGCGTGGGGAGGTGCGAGGGGAGGCTTGGAGTTGCTAATCAGGTTTGAGTTGTCTCCTAACATTAGTGGCGACTTGCTGAGTGTCAATTAGCGGGTTAACTCCCACTTGTAAACTCCCTAATCGCTTGTAAATTTCCAATTGTATTCTCTCATCAGCATCAATTTGCGTCCATCCTTCCAGCGCGGTGTCTCTCGCTGCAACAGAATAGCACTTCCAAAAAATTGTAAAATAGTGTACTTTTGCAGTGAACATTTCTTGGCCATACCGTCACCTGCTGGAATGATACATCAGCGTGACTCACCAACAAAGCTTTCAAGACTCCTTCACCTCATTCACCTTCTTACACGCAACGTCCCCTCGGGCACCGCACTGCGAGGAAAATGGACTTAGTGTGATGTTTATGAGCACGTTTATATGTAGTGTTTGAAGACCTGCCTCTCAGGAAACAACGCATCCTGTGTCTGCTCGTCGGGGATAGCATGGCGTGAGTAAGGGGAGGCGTGGTGATGGTGATGAGGTGGTGTGCCTGCGTGGGAGTAAAAGGTTGGTTGTCGTGGTGGTAGATGGGGTGGTGCATGGAAGGGTAGTGGTGATGGTGGGGCATTGGACGTGGTGTGGGGGTGGAGGGAGAGGTGTGGTAGCGTCTTAGAAGGGCGTCTGAGGCAGCTGAGTGGAAGAGGCAAGACTCAGAGGCTTAGCATGTCCGAGGTGAATAGACTCTGATTGTGTGGGATTGATAGCGTGTGATAACTTCTTATACGTCTGTATTGGATCCCGCCACGTGATAACTCTCTTTTTCGCGGGGGTAAGATGCTGCTACTCTGTGCCTGGCTGTAGGGGTGTCATTGGCGGCCGGTGAATTAGGAATTGAGCCGTATGGAGTGTGACGGAAAGTGACATTCAGTCCTCTGGAAGGTATTGATGTGGTTGTCACTCTCGGATATTGTTCCTCATTTTTTCATGGCAGGAGTGCATGCTGTGGGGGGGAAGGGGGTGTGGCAGAGCTGCTTTACTGCTGTCCGGACAACAAAAAAACTCCCAACGAGATTTTAAATATTCCTAATTGATAGAGGAGTTTTCTACAGACCTGAATTTCCCAGTTTATGTGAGGCTCGCTTGCAGCAGGTGAACGCTACTTGCACGGCCAGCCTCTGCTCCGCGCCGCCAGGTGTCTCGCCGCCCACACCAAGCATTCACCTCCGCCCGTCATGGTAACTCACACGGCGTCATTCCTTCCCCCCACATGCCGGGTATAGCAGGCCGTCAGTGTGCCCGTCACTCATAATAGGTCGTACTTTAATCATGGCAGCATGTACCCCCGCCAAGGTACGCTGCACACCCGCTTCGGCCCCATAAACAGCGGGGGCAGGTGTGGGGTCGACTAAGGTATGACGGCAATAAACCTTTCCAGCATGCGACCGCCACAATACATTATCAGTCAAGGGTGTCGCGCCACAACCCTCCCTCCCTCACTACCACCACCGCCACCACCATCGCTGCCGCCGCCACCTTGTGCTACCACACTTACCACTACCATCACTGTGCCTTGCCCTCACCCGCAGCCGCACACTCCCCGCCCGTCACTGCTACATATTCCTCTACGTCGTTAAACTACATCGTAAAACTCCATCACGTACAGTGTCCCAAGTTTCGTCCATTAATCGAGCTGCGCACAATACTCTTATCCTCTCATCTTCTTAATCCTGAGACACGACGCGTTACTCACCCTTCTCCTTCTGTCTTTATCTAACGCTGTGCATCCATCATCCTCCGTCCATGGACACCCACTCGCCTCGCCTCTACTTCCCGCACTGGAGAAAGACACATACACACACAGAAAGAGAGAGAGAGAGAGAGAGAGAGAGAGAGAGAGAGAGAGAGAGAGAGAGAGAGAGAGAGAGAGAGAGAGAGAGAGAGAGAGAGAAAATGAGGTGGAGAGCATAGTACAGGAACGGCGGACGAGGAGAAAGAGGGGAGGGGGGAGAAGGTTCTGATACGAGTGTGTTATTCAGGAAACACCTCTAAATAAATCTTTGGTGAAGGTTTTATTAGTATATGATGTTATCTCGTGATGGCCCGGGAAGCCAGCACCTCCGCAGCCCTTGATGACTCTGATTACACATTGTTTCCAACTGTGGCGGAGGAGGACGCCGGCTGGAGGAGGTGTACTGTAGCGGGAAGGGGAAGCGGGAGTGAGCTGTGAAGGAGGGAGGGCAAAGGAAGGGAATCTGGAGGGTGGATCGTAGGGACAGGGTGTGAAGGGGGGGAGGGGTGTGGATAGTATGAAGCTACCGCGGCGTTAGTAGTGAGTGTGGCGTCTGCTGCGTCTGCTGTGCCTCACTCCTGACGTCCAGCCCAATGCTTCTGACGGCCGCATGAGTACCCAGATGCCCCGACGTCTTTTGCATTACCGACACATACACACACACACACACAAAAAAAAAAAAAAACACTCACTCTCTCTCTCTCTCTCTCTCTCTCTCTCTCTCTCTCTCTCTCTCTCCCTGCATCATTAGTTTAAGTTTCATTCTTTGTTATGTCGTCATTAGGAGTTAAGACAGGAAGAAGCGTCCCGTCTAGCCAGTTTCTGCTAAATCCACTCATCCTTGTCTGCTGGTGTGTGTGTGTGTGTGTGTGTGTGTGTGTGTGTGTGTGTGTGTGTGTGTGTGTGTGTGTGTGGCATCACGCTACACTACGGGAACTGTCTTTTCCTCTCTGGGGTGAGAAAACCGTCAGCATTCGAAGCAAAAACGCCACGAGCATCAAGTCAGAGTCTTATTTTTCATGACGTGCAGCTGAACATAAGGCGAGGCATGGTAATGTGTGGCTGTTGCTGCTGCTGCTGTTGCTATTATTATTATTGTTGTTGTTGGTGGTAGCGGTGGTGGTGATGGTGGTAGTGGTAGTGTTGTTGCTGTTGTTATTACTGCTACAACTATCACAACAAGAATAGCAGCGACTACTTTCATTATAGTGTGTGTGTGTGTGTGTGTGTGTGTGTGTGTGTGTGTGTGTGTGTGTGTGTGTGTAAGGACAACGACCTGGCCGAGGTGATGGAGTTGATGGCTGTGCGTCGGCTTGTGTGATGCTGAATGTGGCATTGTCTTTTCCTGCTTCTCTTCCCTTCCCCCATCCCCTCCCTTCCTTCCCTCCCTTCCTTCTCCTCCCACCACTCCCCTTCCGTGGCAGGGTGATGTGTGGCAGTCACGTGACCTCCCCTACTCTCATGCATTTCCCTCTCATAGATATATTCTTTGTTTTCCTTTTTTTTATGTCTGTATTTTACGTGTGTGTGAGTGTGTGTGTGTGTATGTGTGTGTGTGTGTGTGTGTGTGTGTGTATGTGTGTTCAGGTTCAGTGCACTGTTAAGTATTAGTATTTGTTTTGTTTTTACTTGAATGTCGTGTGGTCTGTGTTGCAAACGTTTTCATTATCAGAGCTTCATCATCATCACCACCACTACTACCATCACCACCACCACCACCACCGCCGCCACAGCCGCTAATGATCACAGCCCTCAAAGTCACCTTCGCCGTCAGTGTCGCGCCGTCACCCGGGTGTTGTTCCTGCCCCAGTGGTCCGGCGGCGAGGGTGTGGCGCAGGCAAATAAAACCTGACGTCACAGAAGGTAATTAGGAGAGTGAGTGGGAGTGGAGTCGCCGCTGAAGCCTCCCCGTCACTCCTGTTTACCCAGGTAGCGCTACGTAATTGACTTAAATTCCTTGAGCTCAAGAATAAACTGTTACCTGGCCGTCTGTGATGCCCCTCCCTCTTCACTCACCCTATTTTCTGGACTTCTTTCGCTTTTCTTTTTCCAAGTCTCCTTCCAGTCTCGGAGCTTCCCCTCTTTTCTTACCGATTTTTTTTTTCAACATTCCTTTCCTAATCCTCTTCTCCCCTACTGGCGCATTTTTTCTCCCTTGACCTGTTTCTTTCCGCGTCCCCTCATCACCATGCCTTCACCTCCCGCACGCCGCCTCTCCCTCTCCCGGGCCGTGTCCCTCGTTACCACTACCTTCAGTGGACTCTTTTTCTCTATATTTCAACCCCACTTTGCTCGCTCCCTCTCGGCCTCCTCTCGGCCACACTCGGGCCTGTGTTGTCGCTGCGGACGAGGAAACCCGAGCTCACTCCGGCTGCGTGAGTATCGTGGTTCAGGGACATTTATGGCCGCCACAGGGGGCCAGCTCTTACTCCCCTGGGAGACGCACAGGCCATTCACTCCGGGGTGACGTAGCCTTCCCTTCGTCCGCCACACTGCCTGCCTTCACCCCTGCCATCCCCGTGCTGGTGACGCCCTGCCTCCTCCCTCCCCAGGTCACGGAGACATCAAATGGTCAGTGTGACTTGGAGTTTCAATAATTTGCCCCCGAGGTTTAGTGTTTGCTCAGTGTTTTAATATTTTATGCTCGTTTTTACATATTTTTTTGTTTATCCAGCGTGGAGTGATGGGGTTTGCGTCTGGCACTGAAATTTGTTGCTAGATTTTGTTTTATTTGCAGAGCTTGGAAGAATTACTGGGTTTTAGCGTAAACTGGGCAGGGATTTTTAGCTAAATATCAGAGTTTTGTAAAAGTTGACTTCTGACGGATTTAAGGAGATACACGAGTGATGCGGCTTGAAAGGGAGCTCGGATCTGAAAGAAAAAATGTAAAGATAGAGTGACAGGAGCCGGGAGGAAGGACAAGGAGCTGAAAAGACCATATGGATGTAAGAGAGACCTTGTGGTTTGGAAGAACGAGGAGCGTGTGAAAGGATAACAGGCAGCTGGAGGAACGAATGGTACCTCAGGGGGCCTGCTGGGGTAGGGGATGGACTGGGGAACAGAGGAGCAGGAGCAGGCTGCCTTGGTATGGGGAGGTGGGAGGAACGTCTTGATGGGGATGGGAGAGGTCGCGAGAAAAACGCAACTGGGCTGTGTGGAGTGAAAGGAACCAAAAAAGTCAGGGTCTTGATGTGGCCAGGGCTGGAGGGCAGTGTAGGCGGTATTTGATGATGTGTTTCAGGCAGAGGACGCTTAATGTCATGAATGAAGTGTGCGAATCCTTGTCGTGTCCTTGAAGTGAGACATCATGCTTACTGGTCGTGTCAAGGCGGTGGCTGTGGGGGAGTGCGTGGCGTCTGGTGTGAGTGTGATCCTTTCTGTTGTCCACGGGATGCTGGTAATTGGGGAGAAAGTGTTGCAGGTTGTTGTTTGGGTAAAATTGATCATTACGAGGACATCTTGACCTTCACTTATATTTCTAATTAAAATTGTTCCGTTGCAAAACTGTGTGCCGGCTATCTTGATTTTTACATGTATTCCAAATTTATTCGTGAATGGAGCGGAAAGGTATTAAATGTGCATCCGGTGTCCCTCCTTCCCCCGCGGCGGCCATGTGTTGGATCCCACCGGCGCGGGGACGACGAGGGCTTATCTTCCCTGAAATACTATGGGACCTGTTTTTTCTTAACTGGGAGACTATGCTGTACAACCTCGCAAATCTTAAATATGTATATGTTTTATCTTTTCTCCCAGCGTGTAAGGCCGAGTTGTATCTAATTCCTCTCATCCAGTTTCCACTTTTCACCTGTCACTGCCAACGCGCGTATTTCAGGATAACTTTATGTAGTCGCAGCGTCCTCTAATTGCCCGTGTGTGAGAGGCTGCCCCCCTCACACCCCGCACGCACCTCACTTCTTCGTTTTATCAAAGTAATAAATCTGCGTGATGAACAGCGTACCAGGACCCAGATAGAAGAGTTGGAGACTCAAATTGCGATGTCAGATAAGGCAGAAAGCTCGAGGCGGGGAAGAGTGACACGCAGAGACGTATTATTAAACTCGGCAGTAATATAGCCAGGCGAGTCGTGGCGAAGGGCGGAGCTCACCCACTGGACTGGTCCTGCGAGGGGGCCACGTCGGGGAAGGGGCTTAACGTGGGGCTAAAATATCAGCCTGTTCCAGCCCCGCACGCAATAGAATGGGCGCGAAAAAGGACAAAGGCTGACGGATATGATGCAGGATTATGTTGGGTTAGGCAAAGGTGAGTCTCGGTCCCTCCATAGCGGTGGTGGTGGTGGTGCAGACAGGACCTGAGAGTGTGTTAGGCTCGTGTTTTATTTCAGTGTGATGTAGGGATGTGGTTGTTAGTAGTGGTGTGTGTGTGTGTGTGTGTGTGTGTGTGTGTGTGTGTCACAGCAGCGTTTGATTAAGAGTTATGATACCCACACAACTCACTCGAATGGTTTTTGAATTTGATTGGTTTTCACAGAAATTATTCAAACATGAAGGGTTTCCGAACACTCTTATTTTTTATTTATTTCTCTTCCTACTCTTCTCCCTCCTGTGGCCTTTCCGCCCCCTCCCCCACCCTCCGCCCCTCTCCCTCCCCACCACTCGCTGGCCCTCGCGGTCGTCCAATGATTTAAGGTTCCCATTCCCACCCTCTGATTTATACGTCATTGTTTATATGTCGCTCGCCTCACCGTCGGCTCCACCACCATACACCTGCCACCACCACTAAACATGCACCACCACCGCCACCACCATCCCCTCTCCGCTTCCAACATAGCCTCTTCACCACCAACGTCATCATCAACCCTGCCTCCACCACCGCCAGGGCCGCCACCGTCATCCCCAACACCATTCAACCAGAAATCATGATAAGGGATCTCACAGTGACGAGGAGCCTGCTAGTCTATCGCTCCTTGAATCGATAATTTCTAAATCAACCCTAATTGCGTGGGTCTTTCTTAATGTTTCGTCGCCTGTGAGTTATTTGCGTCGTGCAGCGTGGAGCCCCTGGAGGAGTGACTGTGCTGCCTTCTGCTTTGGTCGCCTGTTAACTGTGTAGCCAGAGAAGATGCCGACAGCCGCTTTGCAGAGGGAAGAGTCACTTTTGCTTTCTCTGTGCATCTTAAGCTGATGTTGAAACCGAGGCGAGAAGAGGATTACGGGCCGCGAACGAGGCGTGGGACCAGCCGGTGCTGCCCGCCGGAGGGATCAACGAAGGTATTGTCCGGCAGTCTCGGGTGACGGCGCGGGAGGGCGAGGCACCTGTGATGCATCGCCGCCATCAAGTTGATCGTACAAAAACAGTCTCCAGTTTGAGTCATTCGTAAAGCAGCTTGAGGCTTTTGTGCTCCGGCCGCCCAGGGTCAAGCTTATCAGTGCGCGGGGCATAGCGTCCTACAGCTTACTGAAGGGAGTTGCCTGACGTCCCCACTCGGCCCTGTGCATAATCTGACCGTCGTTAAGAAGTACTAATTCATACACGTCATTGAGTACAGTACGTTACTGTCTGTGGTGTGGCAGCCGCTGCATGGCACACACCACGGCCCTCAGCACCTCCACTGCTGCTATCTTTCTGCCCTATTAACTGAATGCGAAACTTGACTCGACGGAGGTAGGCGTAGAGGAGGCGTGTTCCTTGTATGTGTGTCAAGAAAGGGCGTGAGGGAGTCGTCTGATAAAACAAGGCGAGTGTGCATAAATCAGCAGCATGACGGAGTAAGAGGGGGGACATCGCTGCCGCTGAGCATCACTGGGGAGGAGCAGAGGGCCTAATCAGGGTGGGAGAGCACCGGCGACGTCCGGCCCTCCGGCCCCTCGACACAGGGTGATACATGGGACGGCATGAGCAGGATAAGAAGTGTAGTGATTTGTCATGTTTATCCTGTCTTCCCAATCAGTCTCGGGCTTCTCTAAATGGCTAATTAGACTGGGATTCCCTGCCTTAACTGCCCTTGCTTGCCCTCGTCTGTTACCTCGGTAAATACGGCTAGAAAAAAAAGAAAAAGACTCGTTTTCTCGATAGACGATTAGAGACCATTTAGTCGGGGAGATATAATAGTGTACAAAAACAACCCGGGTCGTAGATTTGAACCAACAAGGACCAGGGAAAATTAAGTTCTTTTCAGTCCTGGCGGGCACGACGGGGCTGCAGGATGCGGGGCGGGGACTGCCGCTGGAGGGAGGGCGGTGCGGCAGGGTGGAGCGTGGCCGGCGGGAGGTGATGGACGCGACGCCCTTGTATGCTTCTCTCTGATGCTGATTACTGCCGGGGGAGGCGTGCAGCCCTGCTGATGGTGATGAGCTTAGACGGCGCCGCACAACAGCCGGCTCGCTACCGGGGTCGCCGCGGGTCTTACTGAGCAAAGAAAAATATAAAGCAATAAAAGCTGAAATGGTACCAATTACTACCTGAAATTTATTAATTTTCTGTATGTAAAAGCTTTCTTTTTGTCGCGGTAATAACTTGGACCTTCACAGAGGACTAATTTTACAAACCACGAGTGTGTTGCGAGGAAGATTAGGAGCAGAGTTATGCGGCCGGCGCGGGTTTACGATTCCTGATGAGGAAGTTAACATGAGCGTCCTGAGCCCGAGTGTCGGCGGAGGTCATTTACGTTGTGAGGAGGAGGCAGGGCGGCGGGCAGGGGCCTCCTGTGGCGTAGTCGTGATGACGGTGCTACTCCAGGTCGTGGTCGTTGAGGGGCGGATAGGCCGAGGGACGCAGCGGTGATGGTGATGGTGGTGGTCGTTCAGGAAACCTACCACACCTCGTATTTCAGCATGACTGACGTGCGTGTACGCCGAGGCCTTGCATTGCACAGGCTCATTATAGAATTCATCGAATACAGTTCTTGCTATTCTCTTTGTTGTGGTGGGTGGCGCGGCGCGGGGCTGGGGGAGCAGCTGTCACTCCGTCTGATGCACCGCTCGTCAGGCCGGTGGGTGGCGTATTGTCTTAATGCCATCTTGTCGGAGCGGCCACGCCAGCCATGCGTCATGCCCCTCACCCTCGCCCCTGCTCACCCCTCACCTGCTGCCTCTGTTCCCGGGTATGGCCCCCCTGCCGGGAGCGCGACAGCTGGTTCAGGGTCAGGAGATTTAGTATCATTTATATATGTTTATTTGGTGATGTGTCATCCATGGTGGCGGTGCTGCTGCCTGCTGAATCGCCTGCTGAGTCTGGAGCAGCAGAGACTCGGGAAAGTAAGCGTCAGTTGCCTGTAGTTGTGACCAAGATGGCTGCCGGTGTGAGGTGCTGCTGGACCTGCTCACCTCCGAGCCGCCTCATGGCCGCCTCGTGCCGCCCCGTCACGCCCCCGTCACTCCTGACTGATGGGCCGCCGTGCCCTTCACGGCGCCATCTCTCAGGGTTTGTAAATATTTAAGCAAACACTGCTCTCCACTTTTAGAGTTTTAAAACTTCGTGTTTTTCCAACTTTAATACAGTCATTGTGTTCTTTGGAAGAGAGTGTTTCGCCGCCCCGCGCCGCGCCACGCCGCCCACGACCACCTGCGAGGCGATTTCATTTTATTAATTCTTATTCGCCTGACGGACTCACGAACACTTGACGAGGTATCCTTCCGCGACGCCCCGAGGTGCGGCGTGAGATTAACAGGATCTGATCTGAGGGGCAGGAATCGCAGCGCAATAAGACCGTTGTGTTCCTTAGTCATGGTGCACTGCCTCACCTCCCCCCTCCATCTCTTCCTATTTATGGGTTTTTTTTTTCTCTTCTTCCACCACCACCACCACCACCACCATCTCCTATGCCTCATCCAGAAAAGGGACTGAAAAGGAAAAGACTCCATGGTTTGTTTTTTTGTTAGTGCGGGAATCACTTTCAGTAACACTCACTATCGAAGGTCATCCCTCTGCAGCCCCGCTACTCTCATGCCCCTTGTTTGTACCTGAACATGATTTTTTTTCCCTTTTCAAGCATCTATTTTTTTTTTGTTTTCTTCTTCTTCTTCTTCTTCTTCTTCTTCTTCTTCTTCTTCATTTTCTTCTTCTTCTTCTTCTTCTTCTTCTTCTTCTTCTCCTTCTTCTTCTTCTTCTTCTTCTTCTTCTTCTTCTTCTTCTTCTTCTTCTTCTTCTTCTTCTTCTTCTTCTTCTTTTTCTTCTCCTTCTTCTTCTTTCTCCTCCTCTTCCTCCTTCACTTCCACCACCACCACCACCACCACCACCACCACCACCACCACCACCACCACCACCACCACCACCACCACCACCACCACCACCACGACCTCCCTCGCCATGCCTTCCCCCAAGTCTCTCACCATCTCGCCTCACCTCCACTCAATCATTCACTCTCCTCACACTCATCTTTCACCACCACCTCATTTACCCTTCTCCAGCTCCTTCACCCCCTGCTGTCCTCCCCCCCTCCGGCACTGACCTCTAACCTCCAGCTGGCGGGGAAGGGGAGTCACACCAAGGACCTTGAGCTTCCCCGAGCAAGAGACAACGATCATTACCATCCTCTTGGACATCCCTGTACAGACCTTTATAAATATGTTATTGTTTTCAAGTGTCAAGGAGCTGTTAGAAATATTTGGGCACTTTGTTAGGTAAGGAAAACGAAAGGGGAGAGAGAGGGAGAGGGAGAGGGGGAGAGGTGGGGGGAGTGTTGAAAGACCTGGGTAGTGAAGGAAGACTAAGATGAAAGGGAGTAAAGGTTTATGAGATCAGGTGCAGGTTTCGCTTTGAATTATTTGTCGTTGTATTAACATATATGAATTTGTTTTTTTATCTCTCCCTTGTTCTTTTCCTTGACGTGTTGAGTGTGAATGCCATAAAGCCTTTGTGGGGATGTGCGTGTGTGTGTTGGTGTGTTCTGGGAATAGTGTTGCCGGTTGTGGGCTCTTCGAAGAGGCGCTACAGAGAAGAAGGAAGAGTAGGAGGAGGAGATGGTGGTGGTGGTGGTGGTGGCTGGATGCGTTCACAGGTGAGAATTAGTCACGTAGTCAATTGGGACATCAACAGAATATTTTTTTTCATGATAGAGAAGATTAAGGGAACCTTCTCATGGGGAGAATGAAGAGGCTTTGTCATCCTGTGCACGTCCTCCGTCTGCGGCGTCGGCAGAGGTGTCGATGCAGGAGTGGGAAGGCTTCGCAACGTTGCATCTCCCACCGTCCACCTCTTTCCGTTGGCCTCTTATGGAGCGGCGGCGTCGCGACAGGTGGAGTGAAGCAGATGTGGAGCAGATATTCGCCGTGTATATCAGGCCCGCTGGAACATGGGGGCCATAGCGGTCAGCAAGTGTGGCCAATAACACGTCCACGGAGGAATTACAGCTCTCCTCGGCGGTCTTATTTGTTTGGGTGTTGGCGGTGACCTTTTTCCGGTTTATGAAGTTTGAAGGCAACCAGAGGGAGGGAAGGGGTGAGGGAGGATGGGTGGCCAATAAGTCAGTGTCTGGCGTTGCATCAGGACGAGGCAGCGAGACAAGGCTCAGGTCGGATAAAGATCTCCCCAAGACCTCATAATGGCGCTATATTTCATCCTCACATTGCAACTCCTCAAGGCTCTTTCGCCTTCGGGATCCAGCTGGACGGCAGGAGGAGTGGGCATGACACTGAGGCTAGGAGGGAGTGTGGGCTTCATCTCGCAAGATAAGTTGGGACGCTCTCCTCCTCCCGTCATCCTCTGACACGCGGACTGACGACTCCTCGTAAAAGACTAAGTGACTATTATTCCTGCAGTAATTATCGAGTGATATTTTGGTGAGCTATTGTTTTCGCGAGTGACAAGGAGATAGGTGGCGATAGTGGTGGTAGTGGGAGACAGGCAGGAATGGCATATGAAGAATGGCTCGCAGAAAGATGGCAGAGATTGTAGTGTTGGTCCTGCCATTTCTCAGCAGCGGAGCTGTCTGTGTTAGGCAGCTGCACTATTATCGCTCGTCAGTATCTGCAGCAGCTGTGCAATATATCTATGTTGCCCGACGACGCTTATAAATGAAATGTGTCGCGGCCTGATGGATGCGTGGCCGAGACAAAGGTGGCTCGACCGTGAGTCCCGCTGGGCGACAACTGGGCCGTCACGCCGCGCGCCCACCCGCCCTCGCACCCACCCAGACTCACCTGCCTCGGCCGCGCCCAGCGACTCGAGTTCACTCCCCCGTTAACTATTCCTCGTGTAGGGCGTGTAGGGTGACATCTTTGCGGGGCCCCACGTGACTAGTCTGTCGGTGTCCGTCTGATAGCTGAGGGACACCATAAGGGGCCCTTGTGTTTGCGGGCCGCCCACTGACCCGACACATCATCGCCCGGGTAGTGACGAGTGGGTTGGGGCCGCATTCCCCAGCCGTCACGCCTGACCTTCCTGCCGGGACAGCTCCAACCAGGCTCCGGGTGGCCTCAGGAGCCGCTGTCCAGCCGGCAGGACCTCCGGGGGCGTGCGGTTAATCAGTATAATAACGGCTTGCCGGCCAGAAAGACAGTAAATCATGGGAACAGATGACCTTTATAGGAGTGTGGCTGCTCCACCTCATTTACGTGACGCCCCCCTGCCAGGATCAGAGTGCCCTTCCCGCGCCAGTTACGGCAAAGGGACAGACACACACACACACACACACCTTTTCAATTGCATTTTTCACTGGGCTTTCTGTGGAATATTGCAATGAAATGAATTGGTGAACGTTAAAATAATGATGATAAACATCATGTAGAGCAAGCGACTCTACAATGTACAGTTCTGCACTAGTTAAGGACACATTGCAGCGTACTGCCAGCATTAAAATGCAGGCCATCCGTCGTCACCGCAGACCAGATAAACTAGATTAGTCCAAAAAGTAATGTATCCGGCAGCAGGCAGTGGTCGAGACAGCGACAGGTGTGGCGATTGAGAAACGCGACGTTCCCGGTGTGTCGCGTCCCGAAGGCTCCTTCACCCTCGGTTTGGTCTCTCGTAAATTAATTCACCATCGCAGTTGTGCTGTCGTGGCACACGATCGTAAAGTCGCAACTTAAGGTTCGAAGGAATGAGGCTGAGAGAGAGTAAGAGTTCAAGAGTTAGTGGCGTGCCCTGCTTGGCTCCCCGAGGCGTGCAGAACCTCTGGAACAAGGGCATAACAGCGCCTGGTAGATTAGGCGAGCAGTGAAGTATGCACGGGGGAGATGTTACGAGAGAAGAAATTCATAAAATATATCTATAGCGAGATTGTTAAGAGAACAGTGGCTGCTCCGTGTATTAAATGCCTTTCCATCAAGCTCAGTGTTTTTCAGACTGTTATCATTATCATGTTCATGGCCGGCCTGGGAGGATGTGGGGAGGAGGCGGGGAGGAGGCAGGTGGGGGCGGGAGGGACATATGATGCTTGTGACTCCTCAGGCCTCGTCTGCCGTTGTCTGCTCAGCCGCCTCGGCAGGAGTGGCTTTTTGCTGAGCCAAGAATGATGTCAACCGCCGGGCGAGGCCGAGGGGCGGAGGGGGGAGTGGGTAACGTTTTCCTTCTTGAGGCATGGCCGGTTTTGAGTTAATAAAACAACGCCTCATTTATTGCCACAGTGTGTGTGTGTGTGTGTGTGTGTGTGTGTGTGTATGTGTGTGTGTGTGTGTCCCCAGGCACGCACATACTCTAGATTATGTGAATGAATGTGAACATGAGAAGAGGGAAGGGAGAGAACGGGTCTTTAAATTGCCTCTC
>NC_087151.1:2672500-2675000 GCF_035594125.1 Scylla paramamosain | reverse complement strand
TCCTTGTTAGCTAAGCTTTCTATTAACTTTTTTATAGAAAGTTATGTTGTAGCCACTTGAGAAGGTGTGTGTGTGTGTGTGTGTGTGTGTGTGTGTGTGTGTGTGTGTGTGTGTGTGTGTGTGTGTGTGGGGCCGAGGGTGCCATCACCACGCCTGCAGCGCCAGGCCTGAGGGGCTGACGCTCCACCGTGTTGACGTCATTGTGTCGCCGCTGAAACTGACAGGAACCTGTAATTGACCTGTTTATCTCAAAGCAGTGACTAATTATGTGGTTATAAGGTGCTCAGTGGCATTCACGGCGTGTGGACGCGCGTCTGCATGACCAGCGAGTGCCGCGCCTTGACGGACGTGCTGACCTATTTGTATTAATTATGTCGTCCACTTGCTCTCCTTGTGTTCGTGTGACATTGTATCCTTGTCTCGTCTTCACGTGTTTCAACTTTCATCACATGAATCCCTGTGTTCGTAATTTTATTTTTTCTTTCATTTGCACTGACTCCTTTTTAGTGACTAACAAACCCTTTCCACTGCACTCCTCCCATCTCGCATTACAGCCCTCACGCGCCATAGACTCGCAGCATCCCTCAATTATACTTTAATCTCCTTACCTCTTTGTTCCTGTCCCCTGCGTCCCTCCCTCCGCCTGGCCTCCCTCAGAACCCTATTGACAACTCGGCCAACCTGTCAGTCTGAGCTGCCACGGCGGCCTCCAAGTGGTCAGGGGAGGGGCGATGGAACTGTCTGACCGCACATCTCCCCTCTGGAATTATCACCAATTATATCTATTTTAATGTTGGCCGCTAATTGTAAACGGCCTGAGGGTGATGGAGAGCCAGGACGAGAAAAGAAGGCGGTCTGTTGACACTTGTTTAGCGTTGGTCTCGAGTGGTAATTGGAGTTTTGTTTTTGTGGTTATAAGACTGAGAAGAGAACCGGAGCTTGTTAGTCGCCTAGGGTTATCCTCATCCCGGCCTCGCCCTCTGTGTTGTTGTCTCAGGTTTCATGAACTTAATGGCGGAGCAAGATAATAACATTCCCACTAAGTACTTTGGGTAACAAGATGAGAGATTATTCGAGGGTATTTTTTTCTTATGAAGATGAAAAGTGCTGGTGATTTTAGATGACGCGTCGCTGAGGGCTTGGGTATAATAATGATAAGGCTAAGTCGACAGCAGCGGTCTGTTCACCATATGGACTGATGGGAAGCTGCCACCACCACCACCCCTCCCTTTGATTGTGGTCACCCCGTGGAGAAGGTGCTCTTCCCTTGTCACACTCCTCTCGTCCTTCACGCCGCACCTTCCCCGCTGAGTAACCAAGTGTCCGCTCAGGTGCGAGTGTTGTAGACACAGGATAACTTTTCTGAAGCTGATGATCCGCAAGGGAGAAGTGAGGTGGTGAGTCTGGTGTCGGAGCCTCGCTGGGTCGTCGACTGTCGTTAGCACCACGGCATTCGCACCTGAGATTTGCATAATTAACCATCAAGTGCCAAAATACCCGAGGCCAGGTCTGACGGTTCATCCAAGAGTGGTGTGGTTTTATGAGGGGCGGGAGTCTGACGGACGCTAATGCTGACGGAACGGTGACATCCACACGACTTATCGCTCCCTGCCATCTATCACACCACTCCCGTCCTCCCGGCATCTGGCCAGAAGGGCGGCGTGCCTCACCCATGTGTTTTCCTGTATCGCCTCACATCCTGCATTAACCCACAAGTGCAGGGAGCGTACGGGTCATGTTCGGCTGCCTCAAACTTGCAAAGAGAAATCGAAAAGTGAAAAAAAATCCAGAAAAAAGCAGAGTTCAACCCATGTCTAGGAACTAATGTCATAAAAATGAACTTTGTGAATCATGACTGGCACTAGACACTGAGCAAACCCAGAGTGTGACAGTGGCCAGGCCAGCCTCGCTTCGTTTGTTCGGCTCAGGAGCTCCCTGCTGGGGTGACAGACGGAGCGTCCCGTCCCTCCTGTGCTGCACCAAGCCGGTAGACCCCAGAGGACGCCGAGGACGCGAGGATGATGAAGGAGTACTTCGAGGAGGGGGAGAAAGGACGACTGCAGGGGACTCGAGGAGAGGGAAAAAATATGAAGTGTGGCAGGACTTTGTGAGGGAATTTGAAAAAAAAAAAAAAAACGCTGTAAAGAAAGAGACTGGTAAAGAGAGGGAAAGATTAAAGTGAAAGGAAGAAAGAAGAAAGACAAAGGAAGAGGGAGGGAGGGAGGGAGGGAGGGAGGGCAGAGTGAGCGAGAGAGAGGAGGGAGCATTAGAGGGTGAGTGAGGGAGTGTGATGTGGCAGTGCTGAGGCGTTGGAATCTGACACCGGCTTGTCATGAGGGAGGTGATGTGACCTTTTGGCATTTTTCTCCTTACCAACCGTATGGGGACAGGTGTGTGTGTGTGTGTGTGTGTGTGTGTGTGTGTGTGTGTGTGTGTGTGTGTGTGTGTGTGTGTGTGTGTGTGTGTGTGTGTGTGTGTGTGTGTGTGTGTGTGTTGGTAG
>NC_087151.1:2652500-2667500 GCF_035594125.1 Scylla paramamosain | reverse complement strand
GGTATATGGAAGTTACAGTTAAAAAAAAAAATAAGGACTTCTGGCAACGGGTGAAGGTTTAGTGGTAATGGTGGAGACTGGTGGAGGTGGAGAAAGAGGTATAGTAGTGGGAGGAGGTAGGAGGAGTGAGGAACACCCCGTCAGTAATGGTCGAGGTAATAAGATGGACCTCATAAATACCGCAGAAGCTGACAGCGGCGGCGGGCGGTCGGCTTTCCTCTCCGGCCTCCTGCTCTTCCTCCTATTTGTCTTGCTGTCTCCTCACTCTTCCTCTTTCCTCCTCGGGCCCTAATCCTCCTCATCACTCTCCCAGGGCACCGTCACTCCTCTCATAATCACCTTCATGCACTTCATCCCACTTCCTTCTACTAATTACTCCCTTCCACTCTACCCTCCCTCACCACCACCACCTCCTCCTCCTCCTCACTTCTCCTCTTACTCCTCTTTAACCCTTCCACCTCCTTTCCTTCGTTCTCCTCCTGCTCTTCCTTCTCTTCTCAACATCTTTTTTATTCCTGCTCCTTGTGCTCTTCTTCCTCTTCTACACTCTATTTCTCCCTCCTCCTCCTCCTCCTCCTCCTCTTTCTCTTTTTCATCCCCCGTCCTCGTCCTCTCCCTCCTGGTCTTCCTCATTCATTTATCATCCCTCCACAAGTCTGGTTATCAGCTTCTAATCCTGTAAACACGTTTCTTTATTGCCTTAAATTGACCTTACGAGACACTTCGCGAGGGCACATTAAAGTAGCCCAAACGCCCCCCAAAGGAAGTTTTGCGCGGGGCATCTCTTCCTCCTCCTTTGCTCCTCACTCTCCTCCTCCTCTTCCAGTGCAGGAGTGTTTGGTCGCAACATTAATGGACTCTCTTGGATGGAGGTCAGAGGTGAAGATGCGAACATGGTGACCTTCCTGTGGTCCTCTATTTGTGTACGTCTTGTCCCCCCTCCTCTCCTCCCCGTTCCCTTCTCCCCCTCCGTCATCCTCATCTCCCATCTCTCCGTATGCTGGTCTTTTTTTTCTTTTTTTCTCCCTTGTCCTTTTCCTCTCCCTCCCTCGTACCCCGATGCTTCCCCTTCCCTCTCCCCCCCGCCGGCCTTCCCCAGCCTCCCTTGGTCACCTGTTGGCCCGCTCTGACACGTAAAATGGCCCACATCAATTTATTACCAGTAATCAGACGGAGGTAATCACAAGAGCCCAGTTACTACATCACTGTGCTGCGGGAGAGCTTGACACCTTCCCCCAAACACACACACACACACACACACACGCACTCGCACACACACAGACACACACACACACACACACACACACACACATTACATCATCGGTCTGGTTGGATGGTAGGTGGGTCGGTCCAGCTTTGTCCCAGACCCCCAAGGTTACGTCAGGGGGTGACTTGGTGACTCACGGAGGGACAGACAGTGGTGGGAAGGGAGGCAGAGGGGGGGAGGTGTTGGCTCAGGGCTAAGACGCTTGATTGTCACATTAATTTCTTGGCCAGAACTATTTTCCATCAGCCATGGCGGTCGTTCCTTACCTGTGCGAAATATACTTTTTTTCCAGTTTACATTCATTGGAACCTCTAACTCATTCACATTCACTCAGGGATGACCTATGTTGGTCTTGAGTCCTCCTGGCTGCCGCTCGTCTCACTTCTCACCACCCTTCCTGCCTTTTTCTTTTTTTTTCTTTTTTTTTTATACCACTTAACCCCTAAGTGAGTCCGCAGCCACGTCTCTCTAAGGTAGCAGCACTTTTTGTACCCTTGTGCTGCGTCCCTCCTCCCTCGTCTCCCTCCCCCCCCGGCCTTTCACAGCACCACGCAACGTACATGTACTCACTGGGTCATTCGGTCTTTCCTCTCCTCCTCCCCCTCTTGCTCTGTCAGTCCCCACCACGCCCCCGTCAGAAGGAAGCAGCACGTTCCCTCTACACTCACAGATATGGTAGGGCTTGTTGCATCCCAAAGCCACAGGGAGTGATGGGGAGTGTTCCTTGAAACCCATTAATCACAAAATCGACACACTTGCTTTCTCTCTCTCTCTCTCTCTCTCTCTCTCTCTCTCTCTCTCTCTCTCTCTCTCTCTCTCTCTCTCTCTCTCTCTCTCTCTCTCTCTCCTGTCTGTACCCTTCCTTCTCCAAATCCTCGTTCTTTTCATCCTTCTCACGCTCCTCCGTCCACTCCACCCTTGTCACGGGAGGGCCCCCCTCGGACACTGAGATAAAGTGTAATTACAGAGGAGCCACGCTTGGTGCCGACCAGCGTAATGGGCGGCCGGGAAGGGTTGCCCGCACTTCTTCAGGCTGACGCGGTGCTGGGTATGGCCAGGTGGGCGGGGACAGGTAGACAGAACATCAGGTAGATATATAGATACACGTATGGATAGCTCGGTGATTAGACAGATGGATTAATAGATACATGGACTTACGTACAGGCGGACAGGCAGGCTGGCAGACAGATTGTGGCATAGACGGACACACAGGTGCATAAATAAGCTGAAAACACAGGTGGGGGGATAACGTACAGAGAATTAATATGTAGTTGAATGTAAATGGATCTACTAATTGGATCGATATGCAGTGATGAAATGTTATTCATGGGAGTATTACAACTTACACATCCTGTTGCATGGAATGGAGAGAGAAATGAATTTACCTTCATTTAAGCGGACGTGGCGGTGAATAAAATGAGCAAAACACTGCAGCTTGGGGAGGAGCGGGAAAGACACGAGCGAGAAGTAAAGCAGAGGAAGGGAAATAAAGAATAAAAGAAATATTATGAAGGGGAAAGGAGGAGGAGAACGAGGAAGGAGCATGAAGGAGGAAGGAGGAGGGAGGAGGAGCAGTAGAAGGAGGAGTAAAAAAGCTTAGTGTGAAGAAGGAGAAGGAGGAAGAAGTGGGAAGGAGGCGGGCAGCGTCTGCACCTCCCACGGTCTTCTTTGTGTTCATCACCATAATTTTGATGACAGGATTTATGGTGATGAGGTCCGCGGTGGGTCATAACTCAAGGCCCGCCGACGATAAAAGTTATTCTTGTTAATTGCATCAAGTAATGAGTTGCTAACTACCTTCAATGGCGATCACACACAAGCCCTTACGACCACACGCGCCGGGATGGGAGGGCACCACTTGTCTCGAGGCTCCTGGATGCCCACAGGGTGCTGCTGGTGACCCGAGGGCATCCCGGCGCCCCTACCCATGCAGTGCAGGTGCCGGGGAAACTGAGAGGGACGTGAAAGTGAGAGATGGGATACGCGTGCGGGCGGCAGGGAGTGTGTCCTGGGTTGGTATCACTGTCTCAGCGAGGCGTGATAGACAATACATCTGTATGTACCCGTCACGTGATATTTGAGTGCAGGTGTTCGCGTGCGGGTGATGTGTCGGCCGCTGCACCCCGCCACTGGTGCTCCACCTCAGATATCCTGCACGTGCTTCCTTCCGTCCCTCATTGTTTCTTTCCCCCTTTCCAGCAATTCTCCTGGGCTCTGGAGGAAGTGGCGTTGATACACGTTGCGAAGAGTGACAGTAATGTTCCCTTGCTCCCGTAAATGACCACGTTAGGATGACTTTTCCTCTCCTCTATTTTGCAGCTACGTACGTACATACTGCAGGGGACTCAGAGCCACACTTTTACCGTGAACAATCGATGCAGTGCCCTCACATCCCTTGAAATGTTCTTTTGTTTCTCCATCGATTGAAGTTTTTTTTTTTTTTTTTTTTTTTTTTTAACAAAGACACTCATCACATCCGCCTTCTAGACATCCAATCCTTCCTGTCTTCAGCCAGTCCCCGCCCTCCCCAGTCCCTTCCTGGAGGCGGCAGTGACCATCCTGCGCCGTATTTCTCGTCGTGACAGTTGCGATGATTCGCGCGGGAACAAAAATCTTCCGGGAACAATGTGAGGAGGTTATGAATTACGAGCAGAGACACGAAGCATCAACACTGGCGCCTTTGTGTGCCGGGAGCCGTCAGGGCGAGGACGAGCTTCAAGGTGGTAGTGCGGGGCGGCCCAAGTCAGCAGGACTGGCGAGGCGTGAGGCAGCGTGAGTGAGACCAGCGTGGACTGAACATGTTCCCTGATTCAGCCTGTGGATCTGGAGACAGGAGGTGGGAGGAGTGTCCTCAAGGGAGTGCACCGGACACGTTCCGTCGAGTTGCCGCCCAAACAACCGTGGTGTCCAGTCTGATCTGCTGCGGCATCTGACCGGATCAAATGTCTCGTCCAGTATTGATGAGTGACTCGCACCGCCGTGTTGACGTGTTTAGCTGAGGAGGGCTGGGTGGATGCAGGGGCGGGGATTGTTGTACATGCCTTTGTTAAGCTATCTGCTTTATGTCTATAAACTTGTGCCCTTTGTAACAATATTTTTTTCTTTTCACAGGTAAGTGAACCATTCGCCTGAGAAAGTGACGCAGAAGCGGTGAGTAAAAAAAAAAAAATAGCCTAATAGCGCATGTCGGCCTGTCAGTGCCGATTTCTCCCTCTGAGGTCTCTTCCGTCTCCCTCATTGCCGTCCAGAGGCTGAGTGATTTTGTGCGACGTATGGGCCGACCAGCGGCCGGTCGGCGCTGATGAAGTTTGCAATCTGAATAAAGTAATCGATAAAGGAATTCGAGGCAGGAGCAGCAACCTGACAGGCGCGATGGTGGACACTCATCAACATTGTAGCGGCCAGTTGTCTCGCCGGTGAAATGTGGGGAGGGAGGACGGCCGGGGTAGGCGGGGGAGAGAAAGGAGGCTGTTAGGTGAGAGGAGGGACGGCGGCGTCTGGTCATCACTATCTTGGCACTGGCCGCCGCCTCAGTCTCCTTAGTAATAGGTTGTGTCATTTCAGTCATTTACCCTATTCTTCAGCCACCTCCCTCGCCTCCTCCCCGCCAGAGGACCATCAGCGATGTGTGGTGTGGCGGGGGAAGGGGAGAGGCGGGAGGGCAGCAGCAGCAGGTGGAGGCTGAGGGGCGTCTGGGAGTAACCTGATAGTGGAGGGTCAGCTGGGTGGGCCTGTCCGCACGCCGGCTGACTGACCCGCCAGTCCCTGTGTACATTATGCAATCACCCTTGACGTGGACAAAGCGCTCTGCAAATGCACTTGTTGCATAATTCCTCAGCTGCTTGCAAGGGAAGAGTATGGGGCAGAAACACATTGCATAGTCATAAGAGGGGAGAGAGGGTGTCCCGGTGTCTCGGCGGGCTCCCACCAGGGGTCGAGGTGCCTTCTCAGCCGCAGCTCAGCACCCTCCTTCCGCCGCGCGAGGAAACCTGTCCCCGCACCGTCGCTCCGCCGACCACGTTGTATTAGCGCGGCGCACATAGATGTCCCGGAAACAGCCAATTTTAGATCCATACGTTTCCTGTGATTTATTGTGTTATTCGCTTGAAATATGAGGCTGGATTGTCACCGGGAAGGTAATTTATATAATTTTACCCCCATGTGCCCCGGAATTTTTTAGTGATACACTGACAATCAAACTGTCAGGCTCCCTCTACATTTTCCTGGATTTCAGTGCAAATTAGCTGCATTCGCGTTTTGCCCCAATTGTCAACTCCTGGCGGGGAGGCCTACATTATGGATGGCCGGTGAGTGGTGGCCGCTCTCCGCCAATGAGCTTCTGCCTAGTTAGCTGCGTCGTAGTTGTAGCCGCCAAATTTGGCTTTACGGGAATTTGAGCTCAGTGCCAGGAATTATGCCCAGATTATTGCCATCATTTGCCGCTGGACGGACACGCGCAGCCCGCAATGAAGCGCGCCATGTCCTGTGGAGGGCTGGCGACACACTGGCCCAGACCTGATCGCCTTTTTTAAAATTTATTTTTATTTTTATTTTTTTACGTGCATCCGGCGCCAATACACACACACACACACACACACACACACACACACACACACACACACACACACACACACACACACACACACACACACACACACACCTACCACAATACACAGTCCTAAACTTTCAAGACAACAGTGGGTGCAGTAGGCTTTATGGATTCCCCGCTACTTCTTTCTGCCTTCCAAACTTTCCTTAATTCATCCACTTTTTTTTTTTTTTTTGTCAGTTGCTCTTTGTTGTGTTACATTCACCCATTCTCTCTCTCTCTCTCTCTCTCTCTCTCTCTCTCTCTCTCTCTCTCTCTCTCTCTCTCTCTCTCTCTCTCTCTCTGCACCTGTCTATCAGTTATCTGTCTTTCCGTCATTTCTTCACCACCACCACCACCACCACCACCACCACCACCACCGCTGCCACCAGGAGGGAGGCAAAAACTGGAGCAGGGCGGGAAGGACGAAAAAGCAAGGGTATGCTGTCATTGATGGAGGCTGAAGGGAGGGACGCAGCAATTCAAGAAGGAGAACGTGAAGGGTAGAGAAATAACAGAGAGAGAGAGAGAGAGAGAGAGAGAGAGAGAGAGAGAGAGAGAGAGAGAGAGAGAGAGAGAGAGAGAGAGAGAGATGGAGCTGGAGGGAGGGTAAGGACGGAGGAGAGGAAGGGGCGAGAGCTGCCAAAGGAAAAGGAGAAGAATGAGATGAGTCAGGATAGGAAGGGGAAAGAGGGAGAGAGGATGGAACCAGAGGGGAGACGCTGAGTGGGAAGACGGGAGGCGAGGAGAGGAGAGAAGGGGGGATCCAGCTGTCAGTGGAGGAGGAGGGGAGGTGTATGAGGCGGCCTGGGGGGCTGGGCAGGGAAGGAAGAGGGGAGGGCGGGGGACGATGCCGTGAGCAGGTGAACAATAGCTCTCCGCTGCTCCTGACGCCTCACAAACACGCTGAGTGGCACCCACATCAACCCACCTGGCACTCACCCCCTGATTGGCTGGCTGGGGGGGCGGCGGGCCCTCTGTGGACTTCTGTTCTCTGATTGGCCGGAGTGGGAAGGTACGGTGGCACTTTTTTTCCCTTGCATTCTCTGATGGGCCCGGCGGGTGGCGGCGGGGGCTCTCCGGGGTAATTATAGCATGTGTCTGAGTGGCCGGGCGGGGGATGATGGGCCGCGGCGTGCAGATCAAGGGTGAATATGTGTGTGCCGCCACCTCCTGATGGGACACCTGATGGGTCCCGCCGGCCGCCTCCACCACCACCACCACCACCACCACCACCACCACCACCACCACCACCACCACTGCAATCTGCCCGTCTGCGTCGTCAAGGTGCTGCTGCAGGTGAACAAGGGCAAGGAAGGTGTGTGTGTGTATGTGTGTGTGTGTGTCTGTGTCCTTCAGGTTGTCTATGTAGGCCTCTAGTATACATGAATCACCACAGCTACATTTATCTTATCAAACACACACACACACACACACACACACACACACACACACACACACATGCATGCGGTGACTGTGGGGTTAGCGCCTGACTCACGCCCGCTCTCCACCCTTTGCCTTTATAATATCAATAAACTTTCAGTGATGTGTGAATGACGTGTGTGAATGACGTGTGTGTGTGTGTGTGTGTGTGTGTGTGTGTGTGTGTGTGTGTGTGTGTGTGTGTGTGTGTGTGTGTGTGTGTGTGTGTGTGTGTGTGTGTGTGTGTGTGTGTGTGTGTGTTAGTTTTTCTGTCTGTTCATATATCTGTTAATATTTATCACACACACACACACACACACACACACACACACACACACACACACACACACACACACACACACACACACACACACACACACACACACACACACACACAGCTCGTACCATCTTGCCTGAGGTCATGGTACACCTTCACACACACCACACACACACACACACACACACACACACACACACACACGCACAGATACACACATACACGCCTGTCTTTACTCCTCCTCACACACTCTCGCCTTCCCTCACTCTTCGGATTCGTCTAATTTTCCACGTGATTCTCTGCCTAATGAGGCCGTCCCGAGGCACCGCCCAGGTCCTCTCAGCCAGGTGGGATTATCTCTTGAGTTATCCAGTATCTTTTTAATGAACTGTTTTTAGAGGAAGTTTAATTCACCTTACTCGACTGCGAGACATGAGGTGAAGGGGGAGTCAGGCTGTGAGTCAAGCCCGCATGCTTCCCGGGGCCTGGGCTGTCCCGCTGATAAGGCTGGCGCACTATACCAGTTTTTGTTCTTTGTTGGATCCTGAAAACATGACGAGGTTGTTTTTTCCTCCTTCTTTTAAGACAGGATATTTAACTATTAAGTTATCATTCACATCAGTCTTGGTGTGAGTGAGTCCAAGGACGAGATAACTTCAAGGGACACACGACGCCTACAGCAGCGGGGCTTGTTTGGGGGAAGTGCTTACTCCAGCGCTAGGTGACAGAATGTCCTCCGGCACGGCGGGGGTGAGGCGTGCTCTTGCTTACCCTACTTTTGAGACATCTTCAGGACCTGCCTGCAGGATATGTCGCCTGGCCTGAGTGGAAAGCAGGGTGAGTGGCGTCTCCTGCCTGGGGCTACGGAGGGGGAAAAAATATAAGCTGCTGGCGCGGGGAGGAGACTAGAGGTGTTTAGCCCGGGGCGTCCTTGGGGTGAGGGGGTAGAGGAGAGAGGAGGGGCGTGCTTGTGAGGCTCGACAGGGCCACGTCCGTCCAACAATGAGGCTGCCTCCCTCGTGGCACTCGGTAAACAATAGCGGGGCGCTGAGTGGCACCCTCTGAACCAACCGGCCGCCCTCTAGGAGCGCCGGGTTTAATTGACGCTGGTTCGTTGGGCTCCCTTACGCCATGTCAGGGTGGAGGTCTGATCCCTGCTGGAGGCCTCTCGGGGCAACCTGCTGGCTGAATGGCTGGCTGGCTGGCTGGTTGGTTGGTTGGCTGGATGGTTGGCTGGTTGGCTGGATGGTTGGCTGGCTGAGTAACTGAGTGGCTGGCTGGCTGAATGACTGAGTGCATGTCGGCTGTCTGGAAGACTGACTGGCTGTGGCTAGTTGGCAGATGATTGTTGCTTGTTGACTGTGAGTGGCTGGTTGGCTGATTGTCTTGGTTATGGATAGCGGCTGGCGGGCGAGTGGTGAGTAGTTTGCCAAAGTGACGGATATTTTTTTTTATTTTTTTTTTTTTGTTTTGTTAGGTAATGGATAATTTGCCTGCTAGGTGAGTAACCGGTTTGGTGGATGAGCACGGGACTAGCAACTTGATTGACTGACTGACTGAACGGAGTGACAGGTAAAGTTGATTACCTAAGCATCTCACAGAATGGACGGGCGGCTGACAGGATAGCTGGAGGGGGAGGAAGGTGGGCTGTTACCGCTGCTAATAATATGGCTGTCCTCATCAGCTGTGATGATTATTTATAAATGAATGCCCACGACTGTCTCATGACTATCATAAACGTCAGGGAGTGAAAACCTACGGGATAGCTGACACGCCAGGTGCGGCTGACACTTCCTCTCCCGGATACACACACAGGTGCTGACACTACGCCCCTGACGCTCCCCGGCCAGTCATCGGGGGGAGGGGGGGCGACTCCACCTTAGTCGCGTTGACGTTTGTAGGCGTGGTAATGACGGCGAGCCATTAGTGGATCACGGAGGGGCGAGGGAAGTGCCGGCGCGGTGCAGGAGGGGAGGAGGAGGGGGAGGGGCAGTTCCAACCCTGAGAGGCCCCCAGGTACCATTACACACCTGCCGGCCCCATCATGCTCTGTCAAGGTGTGTTTTAGCTCTCCGCCAGGATTTTTTCTCTCCTTTGTGTGTGTGTGTGTGTGTGTGTGTGTGTGTGTGTGTGAGAGAGAGAGAGAGAGAGAGAGAGAGAGAGAGAGAGAGAGAGAGAGAGAGAGAGAGAGAGAGAGAGGGAGAGAGAGAGAGTGGCAAGGCGGTAGTGAATGCATGTAGTGGACCGGTCAGGGTCGGAGGGCGTGGCCGCGTAACACCCGCTCGTCAGTCACTTCATTTATATTTTGATGAAATCTTGCCACGACGTCATGACCAATAGATTTCACAAGAAATTTCGAAACGCTGTCGCCTGGGGCCGATCTGATGCCCCCGTGTAGCTGTGCGTGTTTCTGCTTTCTTTTTCCTTGTTGACTTTTTGCGGACGTGGGTGGGGACGACAACGAACATGAAAAGTAAAGAAAAATTGTTGCTGTCTGTGGCACTGGGAATTAAGTTACTGTTCAGTCCACGTGTTGAGGCTTGGCATGCACCTGGTATTTATTTATCTATTCTTGTCCTATTTTATTTCTTCATCATAACACCAATACAATATAACTTTTTTTTTTTTTGTCACAATTTTGATGTCGAGATTGACTTCGCTTTCCCTTGCTTTTGTGAGTGTTGTTATTGTTGTTGCCTGTTGTTGTTGCTGCTGTTGTTGGTGGTTGTGTTGGTGGTGGTGGTGGTGGTAGTGGTGGTGATGGAGGAGAGACATTACATGGACACAAGAGGAAAGTGCAACATGAGTGACGTAAGCCAAGGAGGAGGGTAAAGGGACTGATGGGTGGGAGGAAGGGAGGTGTTGGGAAGGGAGGGGAAGGGAAGGGAAGGGAGAGGATATAAGTAAGGTTGGATATCTTTGGGTGAGTCACTTGTGTGTGTGTGTGTGTGTGTGTGTGTGTGTGTGTAGCACGAACAGTGAGGCTGGTCATTTTAGGTGCCTGAAGGAGGTGATGAGTGGGTCATTTGATGAGTGAATGAGTGAGTGTTTAAGTAAGGAAGCGCATGAGTAAGTCAGTGAGTGAGTCAGTAAATAAGAGATTAAGTGGACGAGAGCGAGAGCGAGAGAGAGAGTGGGTGAGGGAGTGATGAAGTGAGCGTGTGGGTGAGGGAATGAGTGAGTTGCGCATCAGCGTGGCTCGGTCTGGGGTGCGGAGAGGGAACCGCGCGAGTGACGTGGCCTTGGTGTGACGCGAGTTGGACTTCCAGTTGCAACATTGCTGCTTATTCCACCTGCCTCCAGGAGCAGGTGTGGGTGGGGAGCGGTGGGCAGCCGTGCACCCGGTGGGAGGGAGGCGCTGAGGGCCGAGGCTCCCTCCGTCCCTAGCTGATCCAGCTCGCGCCGGCAACCAGGTGTGAATGCTCAGATTTATGGGCAGGATGTCCCTGCCACGGACACCTCCAAGGGCGCCCTCTTGATTAAGGGCATCTTAGCCACGGACGTGTGGTTGAAGCAGGATGAAATGTACGCTCAAGGCGACGTCTGGAGGTACCAACTTAGTGAGAGTTATAATGTTAAAAGCGTTTTGTTTGGCTTCCCAAGAAGGCATACTTTGCTGCCTGAGATCCTGGTGAGCGAGACCACTTGAGTGTCGAGAGGAAGGAAGCAACGCGTGAGGTACGGGGGGAAGGGGACGTCGGGGGGAGGACATGATGCTCCTGTCAGCCTTCCTGTAAAGTACTGCTCATCCCTGCCACACGCCCTACAAGTATTCTCCGCACTCTGCCACATTCCATTCTCTATACCACCTCGCCGTCCTTCCTAGAGTCCTCACAGTTCCCATTCCATTGCATTTCCTCACCCTCCCCCGCGGCTCCTCCCTCCTCGGCTCAGACTCGTCCCTCAACATCATCAAGGATCTCAGCCTGCCAAGGATCATCGCTGGCGCCCTTGAATTTGTTCCTCCTTCATGATGGATGGTTAGTCAAGTGTGTGTGTGTGTGTGTGTGTGTGTGTGTGTGTGTGTGTGTGTGTGTGTGTGTGTGTGTGTGTGTGTGTGTGTGTGTGTGTGTGAACGTAATAAAAAGCACCACATAGATGTTCCAAAGTAGTACCGGCTGAGTAAGAGTGATGTTCCTTATCCCGAGAAGGATGGTGTGTGTGTCCCGCCGCTGTGTTGATCCTCGTGTTGCGGCGGCGACGGATAGCAGCGGCGGTAGTGGTGGTGGTAGTGGCGGTAGTGGTGGTGGTGGTGGTGGTGGTGGTGCGTGGCAAGCTGCACACCCCATGTCATTTCCACTTAATAATGACAGATGAAGGACGCACTTGAATGCCCCTCCTGGCTTTTTTTTTTTTTTCTCTGATTTATTCGTCGCTCTGTCTTTTGTGACGTGTTTTTTGTGGTGGTGGACTAGTGATGTGGTAAAGCCATGAGGGTTTACCGGCCCCCCTTTACAGCGCCGAGTCCTTGGAGGAGGCAGGGGAAGAGGAGATGAAAGAAAAAAAACGATAAGGCGGCGAGTCAAAGAGCTGTTAATATGAGAGACACGCACAATTAATAGATATAATAATAAATATTGAAGTTTATATAAAAAAAAGAGATAAAAACTGAGTAAAGGTAATGGTGTGAATAACCTGAAGGGAATGCCAATCACTCACTTACTGCGCTACACCTGTGAACAAGGAAAGAGTCGAACAGATGTACTTGCATGAGTCACCTGGACGACCCACTGGTGTGCAGGTGGTAGGGGCGTGCGTGGGTCCCTGTGATGGGCGGGAGTTCAGAAGGAAGACTGGTGATGATAGTGGTGGTGGTGGTGGTGGTGGTGGTGGTGGTGGTGGTGGTGAGTGGAGGGTGTCTTAAGGTGAGAGTTGAGTCCAGTCGTCACTCATTCACTGTCTGTTATTACAATATTCATTGATTAATAGTTTGATTTTGATTCATCTTTCTAATTAGTTTATTCTCTCTCTCTCTCTCTCTCTCTCTCTCTCTCTCTCTCTCTCTCTCTCTCTCTCTCTCTCTCTCTCTCTCGTCCCCTGCTCACCCTTCCGTGTGTACAGCTGGGGCCGGCACCCTCGTGGCACCCCTGTTGTCTGTATATGAAACTCTTAAGAGACTTTATGATAAATTGGTCATAAATGTCTGGCAGGTTATCGAGCGACGGGATGATCCCCCCCACATGGCCGCCGCTCCGACAATATTTACTAAACACACACACACACACACACACACACACACACACACACACACACACACACACACACACACACACCTATAAGTACGTGCAGTATCTATTATTTACACGTACCATATGCACACACTTCCTTGTCCGCTCACTCACTCATTCACCCGATGATCACGTGGCGCCAATCGATCAACATTCCTCACTGCGTCGCTTTATTGTGTCGGTATGAGACAGACTTCATGTGAGGTGATGTGATGTGTATGTGTGTGTGTGTGTGTGTGTGTGTGTGTGTGTGTGAGTCAGAGCGTCAGTGTGTGTGGGGAGGGGGAGTCTTCTTCCGTGTGTAATTTTTTTTTCGTTCATCAGAAGCCAGCGGGAAGTCCCAGGAAGTATTTGGTTTGTGTGGGGAAGTCACGGTCTCGTCATCCCGTGCTGTGGTAGGTGCTGACGGTGTGGGGAAGGAGGGGGGACTGACAGACGGATGGGTGAAGGGCCGCACTGCTGTATGTCTCCCCCTTCATCAGTGTCCGAGTGTTTGGTGCGCCGGCGTCATGAGTACTAGCAGCTCGCCAGTGTGGAGGGAGGGGCCCTGGTGCTCCTCAACGTGAATGTCATGCAAAGCGTGCCACGGGGTGAGGCAGCAGCGGTAGGGGGGGAAGGGAAGGGATGGGGACTGAGCCGTGGGAGGAGGACCGAGCAAGAGTTTTACCGTGGTAGCTCCTTAAGTCACAGGGTGAGGGGTCCACTAAGCAGGGCGGGGTGACATGGTGAGGTGGGGGAGTAAGAGGAGGGAGGTTAATTACAGGTGCGTGTCGTCAGTTGAGAGTGAAGACCCTACTTTGAAAGGAAATGCCTATGGTTGGGTTATGCGTCAAATAAATGCCGCCTAAAATGCCTAGTAATTCTCTCTGTTTGTCGCCTTCACTGGCAAGTCACTGCCTTCATTTGTAAAATCTGAACACTGCTGGTCGCTGCAGGCTGGGCATTTGGTATTTCAAGCGGAGACTAAGGGTACGTGTGAGAGGCTTGTAAGCTGAACTCCAGGGGTCGCCTGCGTGCTGAATCCTGAGGAGCGGCTGTGCTTAGTGGGGCTCCTGTGTTCCTCCGCCGTTGTGTTGCCGTGATGCCACAGCTCCAATGACAGCACCCTCACGCCAGTCACTGTATGGCGGGGCCCGGGTTCTGCAGCCTCACCGTAATCAACACAACCCTCACGATTCCCGGACTCCCCCCAGTGGCCTGAGCGGTGCACACTGTCGCAGGCCTCATTTTCGCTCCGCCGCCGTTGACAGGCAGTGTGTATGGCCATGATTGTTCGACGGTGTTCTCAACGATCATCATCCAACACAATTGCCTCCACTACCAATTACTCTGATGGGTCCTCTGACCGCAATCTCAAGGAGGGGGAGACAGCGCCTTTGCAGTATAACGTTTAGTGCCCCCTCCTCCCTTCCTGTGTCCCCACCAGCCACCGCTAGCCACTGACTGTCACAGGTCTTCTTGTTGATCAATAGTCTAGTCACTGCCGGAAAGACTGTCACACTTCTTCAAGAAAAAGAACCATCGTCACTCATCACTCGTTACTTTTGTGAAGAAAACATATTTTTTTCTTATTCTTACTGTCATTACCAACTATTAACAATGGGGATGAGAGTGACCTGCCTTTCATCATTAACATCACACAACACTTCCCCAACACAACGCGAGGCCTCACCGCCAGACTCGCCCTCAGTGTCACCTCCAAGAAACGCCACGTGTCACCAGCAGCAACAAGCCCACCCTCACCAACAACAGCAGACCCCCAGCCACTAACCTCAGAGGAGGAACCGGCATATTTGGAATAGCCCTCGCCAGGAACACGTCTTCTCCTCCCTCTAATTAGGAATGGCCTGAGGGATACCGGTGTGAGTGAGGGGAGAGGAAGGCCCAGGGAGGGGAGCCATAGTACCCTCCACCCCCCACACCTACTACACCGCCTCCAGGCCTTTCTTTACTCTTTCATTCCTCAACTATTTGTTTTCCTTCTCCTCTAGTCTAGTGTATTATGTGCGTTATGGAAGTGCTGTGGTCAACCTGGACTCTCAGACACCTGGAAGCACTCTGGTTCTGAAGGTGGCGTGGTGTGGCGTGAATGAGTGCGGGGGAGCCATCCGTGAAGGGAGGGTGTGGTCAGGAAGCTTTATTGAAAGGAGTCGTGATGCCTCCATGCGCTGCTTGTTGGTTAGCCATAATAAGACGTGTTTCGGTTTCTGGGGCGTGG
>NC_087151.1:2645000-2647500 GCF_035594125.1 Scylla paramamosain | reverse complement strand
GTTTGTATGCTGTGTTGATGAATTTATCTTAGTGACATTGGTCGTTATCATTGTCAGCCTCTATGTTTCAAGTGTAGGACTAGTGCTTCCCAGCCTTCGCGTAGAGATAAAGACAAAGAAAGCGAAGAGGATGCCTAAGGAAGAGGATGGAGGTAAGAAAAAGTTCCCTCTCAGACGTGCGTGGCCTGGGCGAAGAAAAGGGCAAAGTTAAATATTTTCAAACATGCAGGAAAATTGCACCCATTTTCACGTTAGAATTTGCTTAAGTAATCTCTGCGATTTCACGAATTGTTTGAGAGCAATTAATGGCAAGACAAAACAAACCCGCGCGAGACAGAAGGTCAAACAGAGTGACGGACACGGGGAAAAATAACAGACACGGACATGTTACCTCACAGAACGCTCGGTGAAGTGATAATATATAACCTGGTCCAGCGTGTGTGTGTGTGTGTGTGTGTGTGTGTGTGTGTGTGTGTGTGTACCTTTTTTTGTACCTGTCTGATCAAGTTTATGTTCAAGGCAGACAGGTGCACGCCCATCGCTCACGCACATCACCTCCACGGCACGTACAGCTTCTCCCTCTCCCTTCCTATATCCCCATTCCATCCTTCCTTCCTTCCTTCCTTCCTTCCTTCCTTCCTTCGTTTTCCTTTACATCTCGTCCACTTTTCTACTCCTTCTTCCCATGATCTCTGTTAATCCTGTATGAGGCGCTTCAATCTTCTTCGTTGTTGATGTGATAACTGTGGTGGCGTTGATTGTGGTGGTGGGAATGGTGGTGATTGTAACTCTAGTCATCAAGCGTTTCTATCTCCAGCCAAAAGAGGCGCCGCCGTCCCCGCAGCCTCCTTGCACTGCTCAGTCAAGAGTCATTCAGTGTAACACGTTTTAGATTTCTGTCCTAACTTGGAATGTGATCGAGCATGCTAGGAAAGATGATATGTTGAATTACCTGTGTCTTTTTTTTTGTTACAGGTATGAATAAACCATTAAGCTTTGAAGCAAAATAAGTAAATAAAGTTATAATTAACACTCACACACCTTCACGTATCCCAAACACCTCAATTTCCGGCGGATTACAAATGTGAGAAACGTGATTAGACTTCTTTCTTCAAGGGAATAAATGCACATCTTTCTTATTTATGTTTTATTTATGTTTGTATACTTACTTTTTTTTTCCTTTTTTTTTTTTTTTTACCCCACGACTACTGCCGCTCCTCCTGTTGGTCATGTTTTGTGGCGAGGGGGAGGGGGTAATAACAGCAGCTGGCCTCGGGTAATATATTAGTTAGCAGAGCCCTAGATCATGTCAGGCGGCCATATCGCTGGAGTGATATATCAAACGTGACAAGTCTAGCGTATACTCCTGGACGATGAAACATTACCGTGGTGGCGCTGGTCGGGGGGAAAGGAAGAGCAGGGGAGTGTAGGAGGAGGAGAGATGGGAGGGTGGGAGGTAGATGAGTAGGGACAGGGATGGATGAAAGGAGGGAGGGTTGTTGTTCAGTCTCTCATTTCTGTTGTGTTATTACTATAAAGGTGTTTCATCTTCCTGTTCCTCTACTTGCTGTCGTATCCAGGTGGTGGTGGTGGTGGTGGTGGTGGTGGTGGTGGTGGCAGGGGTATATGTAGTGGAGGGTGTGTGGACACGTAGGAGGTTTTGATGGAAGGATAAAGCTTGTGGAGGAAACAAAAGCTAGTGCAAGTAGAAAATAGTGTTTTCATTTAAATTATACACTATTTTTTACATCTATTTATTTATCTGTTTTATTTATTTATATTTTTTGCCTTACTAACTATATTGAGTCATGATTTATGTAATATATTTTAGACATTCAAATGAGTTGTCTTCATCTTCATCCTTAGTGGACTATTATGAGTCTTTTGAACCTTCCATTCATTAAAATTAAAATGTTTATTCTTATCACACCGCTGAGGCGAGAGTTATTGCCTTCGTTGTTTATTATTCTCGTCTTGTGGAGAAAGAAACGGTTCTAATGTTAAAATTTATTTGTAAAATGAAACCTCCTCTTACCCGGAGCCTCTCTCCCCTCAGGCCTCAGCTCGGCTCAGCTCACCTCACACATTCAGTGGAGGTGGAGCAGTCAGAAAGTTTTAGGTACCCACCATTTACAAGAGTGACCTTCCCCTGCCCCCTCCCCCTCTGCCTCACTCTGCCCCTCCTTCCTTGCGCGACAAAGCAAGTTATGTCCCGCCCTCCTGGCAAGTTATGTGCTCTCTTCCTACTTTCTGCCTGCTGGTTTTGGGGTGATTTAGGGCTTAATAAGAAGACTAATAAGTATGTAAGAGATGATGGGTCGTGGGGGTGAGCAGGAGGTGGATGGGAGGCAGCTGCGGGGAAGGGGGCCGGGATTAGAGGAGAATGGGAGGGACTTAAGAATATGCAGAATAATGAGCCGGAACGAGACGGACTAGGGTAATATGGGGCCATTTGCCGGGAGGCGAGTGCAGGGGCTTAAGGTGGAGGTCGTAGTTATGC
>NC_087151.1:2635000-2642500 GCF_035594125.1 Scylla paramamosain | reverse complement strand
CATAAGGAAGGTGTACTAAAGGCCTGGAGAGATGGCTGGATAAGAGAGACGTCTTTGTGTCTTTTTATTATTAATGTCTCCTTGGAGTGTTATTCCTTATCCAGTCATGTTTCCTTATCTCGTTTTCTTTTTGTGGTGGTTCGCATTCTAATCACCTTTTCTCCGTTTCTGGTATTTTGTCTTTTTTTTTTTTTCGCCTGTCCATTATTCACTTACCTCTCTTCCGCGTGCCAGGTGGAACAGAAGGTACGCCTGAGAACGAGCTGAGGGATTGATTATTACTCCTCCGTGCCGCCAGGAGTACTGAGTCAAGGTACTTTCATCCCCTTCGCCGTCCTCTCATCCCTGCAATATTACAGACATTTCTTGGAAGTCGCGCGGCACCGAGTCTCTGAAGGAATACACGGAACTTAATCTTGACGCTCCTGATGGCCGGCGTGGGGAAAGGCTCTTGTAAATACAGTATTGATGTTTTTGTTTTATTGGATGCGAAGGGAGGGAGGGGGAAAGGGAGGGAATGGGTAGACGGACGGAGGGTAGTAAGCGCTGTTGCCGTCTCCTCTTTGTGGTGAAGCAGCAAAATTGGCAACCGTGGCCCTTCAACCTGACTAGTCTAATGGTGATTGACAGGCTCTGACGTCACCGCGAATACTAATGACGAGTCCACAAATTACGCGCCTTTGTCTCAACGTCGCCCTCATCATCGTCATCATCATCACTGCCATTGTCTGCCAAGTTGGTACATGGAGGTATTCATTATGGGCGGCCGTGGAGGGAGTGGGAAGAGAGGGAGTGCCAGGACCCTCAACCTAATTGTCCGCGGGGCTGTTTGACAACTCTCACATACCTGTCTGCATATCGACTTGCCGCTTTTTGTGAAATTTATTGTCGCCGTGTCCTTCATAATGATCAGTTATTTTTCTTCAAGCAAGGGTCGTTCAAAACTTGTCGCAGTGACGCATTTTCTTTTCACCCAAGGCCATTCTCCTCCTTTCTTTATCTCTGGCACCTTTCCCGCGTTGTCACCCATCGGCATCCATCATGACACCCACGTCACCCGCCACTGCTCGTCCCCCACCCTGAATGATGCACCCCTGTTGGCCGGCAGCCTCACTACCAGCATAGAAGCCTCACTCTGCGAATCACTTCCCGCGCCGTGAAGCTCCCGCCGCACACCTCCTCCGGAACAATCTCGGCGCCGCCGGCAAGACCATTACGCCGCTGATGGCATTCGCACCACTCCGACAACAGCTCACGCCGCCTGACTCATCGTAAAACCTGTCTGGTGAGAGGCGAGAGTGGCTGGCAGAACTATTGTCAGGCTGAGTGTGGAAAAAACGGTATTTGTCAAGGGCTCGACCTGTGCTCCTCAGAGAAAGGGATGGAGAGGAAGGGACGGCAGCCGTCAACGCCAATCCCTTTATCATCCGTCTGTCTGCCGGCCATCCATCACCCTGTCACCCACACATCCATCATTTCATGGTGCTCCATCTTCACCACCTCTACTTAAAAATTTAATGAATTTCATATATATATATATATATATATATATATATATATATATATATATATATATATATATATATATATATATATATATATATATATATAGAATATCACGATAAAGGTCATAATTTTGTCATGCTTTCGAGAGGTACACTTGCAATTGTTTGCCTTTTGGAATTCATCTTGATCAGCACTTTAGCCTCAAAAAGACTGCTTCCATAAGCACTGGCGAGGCGTCTCGCGCAGACACAAGGTCCTTCATTAGCGCAGCACCGTGCCGCCCTCGTCTTGCTCTTATCCGATTAATGCCTGGCTGAGAAACCGCATAATAAACAGTAAACACAGTCTTATTTGCGTGTGTCACGGGGAGACTCGTGGCGGAGGGCGCTCGTGTTCCTGCATTCGTTGAGTGGTGAAGTGCACTTGGGTCAGTGTTCCCCCAAATATGCCGCAGCGCTCGTTACGGGAGAGGGCAGGCGGCTTCTGGGCCCAATACGGGCGGCAGCGGCGGCAGGATGCCAGGTCACCCCCAAACTTACTGAAGCATAATTTTCTCCGCTTCCTAACCGGATGGTCCTCCGCTCACCGAGGAACCCTCAAGTAACCCGATTTAACATAATTTGATATAACCAAACGTGTAACTTGGCCAGCCTTGCTCAACTTGGTCGAATTTATGTGCGCGACTTCGATTACGGTGGATGTCTCCCTCCGCCTGTCTCCTTCCTCTCCTGCCCGCGTCTCCTCGTCACTTACGCGTCATACTGCTCCTTCCGTGTCCTGCTATTGCACTGAAGGACGCTCGTGTTTGTGCTTTACCCAGTTACGATATAGCTCCTCTTTGTAACACCAATCATGTTTACCTACTCCTCAGTAACTCCCTCCCCCCAACAAAAAAAAAAAAAGCGTTACTGCCTTTATTATATTCAAAGGACTAGCAAAAATCTGGAGTAAAAGACAAAAAGCCTTAGAATTCATCACTGATTAAAAGGTTCCTTGTGGTCGCCAGGCTGTAACACTCTCATCTATTCCTTTAAGACACTGATCACTCAATCCGACTTTCCTTTGAATCAGCTTCGTTTCAGGAGTCATGGAGGTGTGACTATGATAGAATTTGTGCCCACAGGGAAAGTGAGGATATGGGAGGGCGGGGCAGGGAGGGGCGGGGGTGCATTGGGCGTCTATATGTGGTGAGGCATTGCTGCTAAGGTGGTGCCGCTGCTCCCGCGCTGGTCGCCGCTGCCGCCCCCGCGACTGATGGGGCGTCGCGTGCGGGTGGACGTTTTGTTAGTCTTTTGGGCGTGTTAAATGGGCGTGTCTAGTGATGAGTGGAGCGTGAGTGGAGGGCGTGGCCATTTAGGGGTGACATAACCCGTTGACTCACACACCTGCCGCCCACACCTGGCCTGTCTCGTTACTCCCGCTCACCTTCCCCCCGCAGCCCCTCCCTCCCATCCGTTTTCTCCTCCTCTACTCTATGTCTTCCTGTTCTTAGAATTTTAACACATTATCGAAAATATATTTCCTTGTTTACTCATTTCTTATCTTTCTGATGCTTTGGTTGTCTTCTATTTTCCTCGCCATCTACTCCCACGCTCACTCTGCGCCACTCACTCTTCTCTCCACCATTCCTCTTCCTTCCCTCCCTTCCTTCCTTGACACCCGCACATTCCTCGGCCCAGCTCCATCTCCCTACCCTCTTCCGCCCTTCCCCTCCCATGCCCTCCCCCTCCCTCAGTCTTGGGCACCTTCGTCTCGCTGTCCAAGTTCGCTTCACGCTACACTTTGGACGTAACAAATAAAACGAGAGAGCTCGCTGACGCCGCCAGATAAAAAGGTCCAAAATTAGCCTTCATTCTGGTGTCCTCGTCGGGTCCGATCACAGAGGTGCCAGCGGCGGCGTCTCCACTCGGTTGTCTCTACGCGTCCTGCTGCACGCCACGAGAAGGAAGAGAGGAGGAGGTGAAGAACGAGGAAAAGAAGGAGGAGGAGGAGGAGGAGGAGGAGGAGGAGGAGGAGGAGGAGGAGGAGGAGGAAGAGTAGGTGGTGTGGAGGGTGGCGCTGGTCTGACACACTGGTCCTATCCACGAGTACAGTAAGCTCATGATCTCTTACGGTGTGTCCATGTTTGGGGAGACAAAGTATTCTATTAGTGAGAGCAGGTGAGCGCTGCCCTTCCAGGTGTGTGACACGGCGCTCGTTACCAGCCACCAGGTGGACGACAGGTGGACTTGCTGGTAGCGGCATTCAGTCGTGGAATACTGAATGCCGTGCCTTCAGCTGCGGATCCCTCGGCGGCCCATTAATTAGCCATTCCTCGTATTCGGGTCATACATTACGGCGTGTTTGTAATCAACGAGCCTCTTATTTTATTTATGTCCCGCTGATGCTATTCGGGGATGATCAGGCTCACTTAATTGTCTTTATTTAATGCGCGACATTTTAACAGCCCCAGCGAGGCCACCATGTTTCCGCATCCCCGGTAGCGGCGGTGTGTTGCTCGCTGTTCTGCACCTCGCTCCATAATGACCAATCACTCTGTCGCCCTCGCCACCAGCACCTCATCCTTCCTTAGAATCAACATGCACACGGCTGGCTCTCCCCTGCACCTCTGCCTTCACCCATAACCTCAGCCCCTGCGCGGAGGGTCGCTCTTTGTGAGGTGAAGAAGCCTTTATTCTGTGCGTGTTCGCCTCACACGGTGCTGCTTCCCTCCTTGGCGTCAACATTCCGTGGTAGACTTACGACCCGTTTTCCTCACACTCCCCGCCATCCCTCCACCACCATCACAGCGCCTCCAGCCATGTCTTCCAAACGCCACATCTTCGCACCCAGTTATCCCCTCATCCCCTCAGCCACTCCCTCCAACACCCTACTCTGCACTACGGCTCCCTCTTCCTTCCCACATCCCCAGCGTCTCTCCAACGTCCCCTTTAGTTCCCCAGAAGCCGGGAGATGCGGGACTCCTCGGATCTTGCCATCTTTACCCTGTATTGATGTTGGGTCATAAGTCGGCCCTCTTGTTTATCGCTCGCACCGTCTTATATCAGGGTTTCTCTGAGAAGTCTGGCGAGAGGGGAGCGGAGAGGAGAGAAGAGAGGGTGAGGAGAAAGGAATAGTAGGCGATGAAGGATGGAAGCGCAAGAGTTAGAGAGGAGAGAAGTGAGGGGAGATGGTGTGGGAGAGGAAGAGAAATAGTGGGAAAGGGAGAAAGCGCAATTGGGTGCTGAATGATAGACTAAGCAAGAGAGAGAGAGAGAGAGAGAGAGAGAGAGAGAGAGAGAGAGAGAGAGAGAGAGAGAGAGAGAGAGAGAGAGAGAGAGAGAGAGAGAGAGATCGTAGTGATGATAGTAAGAAAGAGAAGCAGGAGGAAGAAAAGGAGGAAAGATTAAGAATGACGATGAGGAAGAGAGAGAGAGAGCTGAAGGAAGTGAAAAATGGCACCAAATTAATACGTGAAGAGAGAAAATAGGACGATATTTGTTAAACATGAGACGAGTCAACTTTCAATTACCAATGCAACAATCAGGAAGCGATCTGCCTGTCGTGCACGGCCGCCTGTCGATCGCTTCCCTTATCTGATGGTTCCTTGGTCTGCTTATGTCTCTTTTTTTTCTCTCTACCTCCATTTTCCTATCTGTCCATCTCTCTGTCTCTCGCTCCCTCTCTCGCTCTCGCTCAGAATCATTTTTTTTTTTTTTTCGGAACTCTTCAAGCGTATCCATACATTCTCTCTTATGCGGCCGCTCATGTGACGGCTTTCCCTCCACGCGTGTCGGAGGGACGGGATTGTTTGGGTCATCAGGTGAGTGACAAACGAGGGTATCATGCGAGTGCCGGCCGTCATTAGTTGCTCTTGATACCGTCGGGTGCTGGAGTGTTAACTATACGGGAGCCGCTAGTTATGGGCGGGACTGACGCGGCGGGATGTATGGGCCGAGAGAAAGGGAGGGGAGAGGAAGGGCAGGGGAAGGGAAGAGGAGGGGAGAAAGGCCAGCGGGGTCATCGTCTAGGGGCAGGGAGTAGAGAGGGAGAAGCGGGAGTCCGGGGATTTACTAGTCTGTCCTAACCTTTATCTCAATCATTTATACCCGTCGTAATAAATTAGTCGGGGGCAGGAAGGTGCTTACCAGCCATTTTCCCGGAAGGTTTGGTTCTTGGGCAAGGCGGAGGGAGGCAGAGAGGGAGGCAGGGAGGGAGGCAGGGAGGGATTGCTGCACACGATCCCTGCCGCTCACACTCCCGTATCATAGGGTTTTCCGATGATGCTATCCAGCTTAAAGATTACCATACTGCGATGCCTAAGAGAGAGAGAGAGAGAGAGAGAGAGAGAGAGAGAGAGAGAGAGAGAGAGAGAGAGAGAGAGAGAGAATTCCTGTGATTTCTTATCGTTCTCTTTTCCTTTTTCCCCTTCCTCCTCGTCCTCTTCCTCCTCTACAACCGCCGTCCCTTCCTCTTCTCTCCCTCTCGTCCTCCTCGTCTTCCTCTTCAAGTTGCGCAATCTGTTCACTCGCATTATCATAATTTGCTTAATGCTGTACCTATCTGCCGTCCGAGTCAGTATTAATTTATCTCCAAATCACGGCTTATCTTCGCCATTCCCCAAATGAATCCAAGGTGAACATTTTCAAAGGAGGGACTGCCGTTATCTCTCCGTCATCCATTTGGCTTTTGTCCCAATGTGTCTCTCGTTCCCTCTCTTGTTTACGATTTTCCTTCAGTCTCGAGTCTCATCGTCTTAATTTCTGGGTTCGCCGCTGCAGCTGTTTGGCGCTGGTGTTTGTTGGGAGACGTCGCTCGTAAACATTCTTGTGGTTCGTATTTTACCAATTCTTGCTAAACACGAAAGCGTTGCCCGGTTTCGCCAAAAAGGAAATTTCCACACGTTAACTTTCTGCACGTGTCCTCCTCTCTCTTCTCTCTTCTCTCTCCTCTCTTCTCCTCTCGTCTCGTCTCCTTTTCCCTGCTTTTTCTTTTTCACATATCTTTTGCTTTCTCTCTCTCTCTCTCTCTTTTCGTTTTTTTGTCCAATCGGGGGATGCATTTAAAGATTGCAGTTTACGTGTCCGTCTCTTCTTTCTCTCTTCTCTTCTCTCTCTCTTTTTTTCTTCCCTGCACGGTAAATAAGGAGACGAAGTGCGACTCTTCTTAGACGCTCCACACTTGTCTCTCGCATTGGTAGCATCGAGCCTCCACCAGCCACCACACTGAGGAGGCTCCCTGTGAAGTCACAACTGTTCTTACCCTTGTCAGTTCTTGTCTGTCAGTTCGTGTGTGTGTGTGTGTGTGTGTGTGTGTGTGTGTGTGTGTGTGAGAGAGAGGTGTGTGTGTGAGAGAGAGAGAGAGAGAGAGAGAGAGAGAGAGAGAGAGAGAGAGAGAGAGAGAGAGAGAGAGAGAGAGAGAGAGAGAGAGTGTGAGAGTGGTAAGTGGATAATTATATGCCTATCAAACAGTTGTGTAAACTTACGTATGGCCATTCTTTATTTGTTTTTCTTTCTTTCTTTCTTCCTGTCTTTCTTTCTTTTTCTACCTCTTCTTTATCCTCCTTCCTCTCTCTCTCTCTCTCTCTCTCTCTCTCTCTCTCTGTCTCTGTCTCTGTCTCTCTCTCATACACACACACAGATATCCTTGCACGCCCTTGGAAACTCAGGCTCCTTCTCTCCGGGTTCTCCAAAACTCCGAGGCTGACTTACCGTCCTTAAGTCTCTCAGCGCCGGAGATGCGCCCCTCCCAATATTTTTAAGGACCCCTTCACATTGTTTCTCCCTTTATAGTCTGGAAGGATTAAGGCGCTGGTGAGGGGAAAGGAAGGGACGTCGAAAGAGAGAGAGAGAGAGAGAGAGAGAGAGAGAGAGAGAGAGAGAGAGAGAGAGAGAGAGGGAGAGGGAGAAGGAGAAAGGGGAGGAGGTAAGGAGGCCAGTGAGGACCGTAGACCCACTCCGTCTCTGCCACTCCGGCTTTGACGACGAATCTGGGCAAATAGGTGGGTTGTGAGGC
>NC_087151.1:2582500-2632500 GCF_035594125.1 Scylla paramamosain | reverse complement strand
GTTGGGTGTGAGTGGCGCGCCGTGGGCTGGCTGACGCGGTGATTGCAGCCTGGCGGAGGTGGCGTGGCTGGTTAAGCGCGGTTGTGGCGGCGTGACTGATGTGGTGTGGATGTGGTGGTGTGGACGTGGTGATGGAGTCATGGTTTCTGGTTGAAAGGAGGGCACTGTAATGATGTGGACGCGGCGTTAATGGCAGCGTGAGGGAGTGGTAGCCGAGGCTGAGGGAGTCTGGGTAATCAGGAATTAGCTGGAATCATCTTAAGCCGGCCGCTTACCCAGTCTTCAGGGAAACCACGATTAATGATCTGACGAAGGAGCTTCTTAGCTACTCGATCTTGCACTCTGACGCCCAGCACCGCCCTGATGAGGAGCTTCGTGAGGCCGCCCCGCCAGTCCTGTGCGTTGCCTTTGCTCAAGTGTTGGGAAAATAGTCTCGAGAATTACCTCCAAAAATACCTGAAAAAAACAGACTTTAAGATCTGTGGTCTGACAAGGCGGCTGGATATTGCTTAGAAAATAATGGAGTAGGTGTGTTGAAATTTGCCGGAACATGTTATTTGAGAATTATGCGGAATGTTTAGTAGAAATTGTATTATAGTTTAAGGCTTGGTGATAAATGATGGGTTAGACCCTGGAGGTGACCTGTTTGTTTGTGTGTGGGTGTGGGTGCGTGCGTGCATGTGTGTGTATGTGTGTGTGTGTGTGTGTGTGTGTGTGTGTGTGTGTGTGTGTGTGTGTGTGTGTGTGTGTAAGTGTGTCGGTGCCTGGCGCGGCGTGGCCCCAGCGGCTGTGTTTCTTGGCAGGCGACGGGCCGGAGCAGGTGTGACGGCCGCCTCTCACCTGCCTGTTTAAATTGGACGAATCAGGAATAGACGAAAAATGACTGCACTCCGTCACTGCTGAGGTGAAAGGGCGTCCCATTAATTACGTTACATTTACTGGGGTGAGCCGCGTCGCGAGGGACAGGTAGGTAGGGAATCCCCGCCACACCAACAACTGACGGGGAGATCAAGCCTCGTTTTTTCGTGTTACACTGACGACGTGAAAATTGTGTCTCTCCTTATGACGCAGACTACCCCGGGGCGACTCCTTCAACGCAAATTGAAAACGAGAAATTTGTCACACACGGCGCTTCACGGATGGACGAGGGGGAGTCAGCTGCTGCATTAAGAGACACAACAACATTTACTCACTACCAGCACCGGTGTTACTCATTCCCGCCGCCCTCGCCTTCTATTAGCGGGTGTGCGGGGACGCGGCGGGGTGCGGGTCCTCGCGGGTGGCCCTGATTACACGCTGCTGCACGGCTAGGCACGTATCGGGCGGCACAAGGACATCGAGGGAGTAAGGGAAGCGAGTGGTTTTTGTCCGGGCAGCTCTACAAGCAGTGGCCTCCGAGATCTCCCGCTGTGGACTGCTCTCTCTCTCTCTCTCTCTCTCTCTCTCTCTCTCTCTCTCTCTCTCTCTCTCTCTCTCTCTCTCTCTCTCTTCCTCCTCCTCCTCCTCCTCCTCCTCCTCTGTCCTTTTTCACCTCATCCTTTTCCTTTTCTTTTCTTCTGTCCGATTATGCTTTTTCCCCCCGTGTTTTTTTTCTCTTTCGTGAAAAATAAGAATACAACCATCACCTCTTTAGCCTTTCTTTTTCTCTTCTTTCTCCTCCTCCTCCTCCTCCTCCTCCTCCTCTTTACTGTCTGTTCTTTTAGCTCTTTATTTTTCATTTCCATTTACCTCCATTCTCACCCTTTGCTTTTTTTCCCTTTCTTCTTTTTGCAATTTTCTCCCCACCCTTTATCTTTGTCCTCTCTCCCCTTTTTACTCTTTTCTTTTCTATCCCCTTTGCATTCTCTCTCTCTCTCTCTCTCTCTCTCTCTCTCGTCTCTCTCTCTCCTCTCTCTCTCTCTCTCTCTCTCTCTCTCTCTCTCTCTCTCTCTCTCTCTCTCTCTCCTCTCTCATCTTTATCAATTCCTTCTCTTCTCTTACCCACTCCCCTTTCCTCGCCGCGCCTCTCTATACTCTTCCCTCTTCCCTCCCTCACTCACTTAAAGGGCCTTTCTCCAGCGCTCTCCACAATCCTCGGAGAATCTCATTTTCCTTTTGGTTCTCTTTGTCTCGGGAGCGGCCGATGTATGGCCTCAGCCTTTCAAACACTCGTCCACCTCAAAGGCGGACTGATGTAAATGACGAGGGAGGTCTTATTTCCCTTCTCCTCGCCCTCATTCTCTCGCCCACTCGCGCAATCACTCAATCCATCCCTCAGTCATTAGCTAACTCACTCGCGTGCCGCCGCCCTCACTCTCTGCCACTCACCCACTCGCTCACGCACTCTCATTCACGCATTGGTCCCCTTGCCTTCCTACTTGTTCACTCAATTATCCAGTGCTTAGGCAATACTCGTGTCGTCCTTATGATGTCAAGGTGCCGGCATGCTGCACTACTCTGCCGCAGCTCCCCTTCCCCGCCGGGTGAGTCACTGACGACGCCCCGAGACAGTGGCAGCTGCCCACCATATTCAAATTCGGTAACACGTAAGTGCCCCGCTGGTTAGAAAGATAGTGTGTTCCTGACTAAATAAAATCGGAACAGCTGGTCGTACAGAAGGCCAACAGCTGGCCACACACACACACACACACACACACACACACACACACACACACACACACACACACACACACACACACACACACACACACACACACACACACAGGCTTCAGAGCTCAGGGTTAAAACCAGCGGGCCAGAATTCTCGGTATCCTCGTAATTTCACTCTAAATACCAAGACCTCTGGGATATTCTTTGTCCCGGCGACGAGACGTTGATGAAACGTGAGCGGCAGAGACGTGGCCGGGCGTCAAAGAGCTCAAAAGGGCCCGGCGGGTCTGATCGCCAACGAAAGACAGGTTTTTCCCCGGCCAGGGTTAAGGCGCAAAGGTTGGTTTCCGTAATGCTCCAAGGAATCCTAAGGCCCAGCATTCTCTGTCTCTCTCATCGTCTGTCCGTTTGTATGATCCTTTGCATTGTTTTCCTTTGTGCCGGAAGGAACAGGGACAGAAGGAAGCTATATCGAGCCAGGTTGGCAGGGCAGGTCAGCTGACACCTGACTGGCGGGGCGCTGCACTGACTCACCGATGGATGATGTGTTTGTCTTGCAGTGACTGGCTCTGTGTTTGTTAATTATCTAATATTTGCTACAGTAACAAGATGCTGAGCCATCAGCCAGAACGCTCGACAGATAAAACAGGAAAAACTGCCTCCTACATACTGAATACTATTAATATCAGAATTTATTGCCATCGTAAAAATATATTTGACGTTAATGTACAAGTTGTTTGTCTGGCAGGTTTAGGCGTGCGCTGCTCTGCTATATAATAAAGACGTAAAAGCTCCCAAGAAAGTCTTCCCCCAATGTCGCATCTTCTGCACTGGTCTCCGCTGCCTCCAGATTGCTTGATGCGCGTCCTCTGCAGTGTCCAGCATCCTATCTCGGGTTCTTATCCCCCCCGTGTCCAATCTCCCGCCTGTCATGTCCCGCACAGACGCGTCAGCACCAGCAGCCCACCACCAGCTTCTTGCCGGGGCGGGAGGAGTGATGTGGGAGTCCTAGTAATTAGCAGGGAGGCGGAAACGTGGAAATTCGTCGATTTTTCCTCCCCTCTCTTTCTCTTTCTCCCTCTCCATTTCCTTTTCTTTCTCCCTCTCGCGCTCCTTTGATTATTTAACTTAACCCGCGGATTAATCGTTCTTTAATTAATTCCTGATCGCGTCTCGTTCTGTTCCGCCGCGGGGCTTGAGTGGTCGGATTCAAAGATCGCGTCTGAGTGGTTGTGATTAGCGAAAAGCGACAGCCATAAAGCGGCGGCGATAGCGTGGACTCACCCGCCCGGAAAGATAGCTCGCAGTCGACCTTTAGGGATGGCCGGCCAGCGAGACGCACGGACGGACGGACGGACGGAAAGATGAGGATAGTTTCTGCCAGCTCCATTGAGGCCCGGGGCAAGGAATGGCGGAGGCGCGGTTGGCTGCAGCCCGACACGAACGGATACCTGTCGGTACGGATTACAAGGTGGTGTCCGTTTGAGACGAAGCGAGAGGTAATTTGCCATATGAGCCACACGGAGACCCACAGTGAGGGCGTCCCGGGGCCTGCTGCAGGTCAGGTGGAAAAAGGGTTGGGAGCGGCGGGCCTTGGCGACATCCCCCTGAGGCAGCCGAGCTCAGGCGTGCTGGTACAAAGAGATGCTGTAAATAACCAAGAGTGATGTGTTGTGTTGGCCTGTATCCGGCGACACCAAGGCCGAGCTTCGCCCCCAGCGGTCCCGGACACTCATTAATGTTACTTGGACGTGTTTATGGTTATTTTATGGGTTTATTATCGTTTATGTATTTTCATGTTTATTCATCTATAACACTCGCCACACTCAGCACGTATATCCGTCCGATGGAAATATATATATTACGTCACTTGAACTCATACATTTGTCCACTTCAGTCATGTGTGTGTGTGTGTGTGTGTGTGTGTGTGTGTGTGTGTGTGTGTGTGTGTATGTGTGAAAAAAAAAACTTATTTAAGAAACTTGCTGCACTTGGATTAGCTTTGCACTGTCTTACATCGTCCAGCGGGAATCACGCGTGACGCAAAAAGGACCTGCTGGGCAACGGGGCACCTGCAGCCTTACGTGAGGGGAGAGGGGTCAAGGTTCATCCGGTGGAGGGAGGGATGGGAGGGACGGGAGGGGCGGCAGCGGACGCGTCTGTCAGCGCCGGAATCTGAGGTGGGCGGCGGGAATTGTCAAATAACTTAGTCTAACAGGAACATAAATCGAGGCGAGGGGGTGTTTTAAGGCGGCCGCGGTAATTGTGATGGAGTCGTAAAGAACCGCCCCGCACGTCGCCAGGCTGGACGCGGCCCGACCCTGCTGGGAGAGGCGCCTCGGGGGGTGGTGTCCTGTTTATGGCGATGGGACGCCTGCGAGGGGGAGGAACACAAGCAGTAAGGGGAAGAGATACACTTTTATAATGACACGCAGGCCATGACAGCCCTTAACACGTTTGTCACAGTGCGCGGCTCCAGCCACTACTTACCCTGTATAGTGGCGCAGGTTTGTGGCGTTTATTGTGATGCACAGGTGTGTGGGTGCTCATTATCACCTGTGTTTTGTTTTATCGTAACTCATGACGAGCCTGGTGCAGCTGAACGCCAGTAACACGCGAGGCACGGCGACTTGGGGAAGGAGACGCGGTAAAAATGAACTTAAATTGATTTTTGAAATTTCATTAATGCTGTTATTATTATTATTATCATTATTATTATTATTGTTATTATTATCATTATTATTATTGTTATTATTATTGTTATTATTATTATTATTATTATTATTATTATTATTATTATTATTATTATTATTATTAATATTGTTGTCGTTGTTGTTGTTGTTGTAGTTGTTAGCATTATTACCATTATTATTGTTATTAATATTAACGTAAGAGGTGGCAGCAGAAGCAGTCATAGTAATAGCCGTCAGTGAGAGAAAGAGGAGAAGCGGAAGGAGTAAAAGGAAAAGAGGAGGAACACGAACAGGACTAGGAATAAAAAGATGATGAAGAGGAAGGAGGAGGAGGAAGGAGTAGCAGTAGGAGGAAGTGTAAGGAGGTAGGAAGAAAAAAGACACAATGGAGCCTCGCCACTGAGTCACGTCTCCACACTGGACCTAACGAGGCGCGCCATTATGACTCATGGGGCGCCTCTTAGTTCCTGCCACACACTCGGCCTCACAGTGTAAATTTCTCCCCGCGCGTCAAGTGGCGTCCCGTGCCCCTCCTACCTCTCCCCGCAGCCCTGGGCGCGGCGACAGGGCCGGGACTATCTCTCCTTCTGTGAGTAATTGGCCGCATCTCCTCCAGTGTATCAGATCGAACTCCTGATGCGTTTTCGAGATATTACAAGTGGAGGACCTGCTGCCATGTGGAGAGCGCTGGGGAACGTGAAATATATTTAGGCCGTGCAGTCTTCCCCCTCTTCCTCCTCTTTCCCTTCCTCGACGGGAGAACCAAATACAACATTGGGATAATTGATGGCACAATTTTCACTTTTATGCTGATACATGACCGACTCAAAAGGCATCGAAGGAAGGTATCACTCACTGGCCGGCCGCCTCGCCGCCACAAGGGTCGTATCCCGCCGCCCAGAACTAGTCTTTCTATTTTTCCTCCTCCTCTTCATTATTGATGGCCGGGGTCGTCCATGAGTGTACGTTCGGTCGTCCGTGCGAGTCCAGCCGTGCAAGGGGGCAGCGCGGGCGTCGCTATAAGTGCAGCAGGAGGATAATTCACGGTGATGGGTGTGTCGTTCTGCGGGAGGGAATGGGGAAGTTATGGTCGGGCTGGTGGGCAGGTGCGGCTTACGTCTCTTGGGCCGCGACGACCGGTGATCCGCTCGTCAAGGCGGCGGCCGGGACGAAGCTGCCGCCGCGCCCTCCGTGCCTTACGAGGACGAGGCGAGGCGAGGGGAAATAAGTATCAGGTGAGGGCAAGTAGGGGAGGCAGGTGTTGAGTCAGACACATGTCCATAGATAGGCAGGTACACATCAATAAATATATGAACGTGTCAGGTGAGGGAAGGTAAAACATTAGCCAGAGGAAAGCGTGGCAGACGCGAGACAGAAAGATATAAAAGATGGGCAGAGAGAGAGAGAGAGAGAGAGAGAGAGAGAGAGAGAGAGAGAGAGAGAGAGAGAGAGAATAAGAAGAAAAAGGACGAAGAAAATATTATATAGAATTCTCAGTGCTTGTTTTTCTTTGGCCATAGTAAAATAAAATAACCATTCAAGAAAACTTCCCCTCTTTTCCCTTTGCCGGAAGACGCCTATCATTGTTCGGGGAAAACATACCGTAAAGAAAACGGGAAATGGAAAAAAAATAGCGAGAGATGGACAAAGAGGGAAATAGAGGCGGGGCGGTGGATGGACGGCGAGGTGAGGGGTGGAGGAGGCGAGGCGGCGGAGGGGTGGAGGGCTGGTGGAGGTAGGGGCCGGTGGAGAGGTCGGTGGAGGAGCGGGATACCTCGTATAATCCAGCAGTTTCTCACCTGACCCCACCTGGCACCGCTTCCCCTCACGGCCCACCACTTATGGCAATCTGGAAACACCTGGAACACCGCAATATCGGGCTGACCATGATCCCCGTACGCTCACGGCGGCCGAATAAAACCCGGGGAAAGTGGAGATCGGCACGAGGGCGGGGCGAGGGGCGAGGAGGCGCAGCGGCCGAGGGGAAGGTATAGTAGTCAGTTTGAAATGAGCTTTAGTGAGGTTTTTTTTCTTTTTTTTTTGAAGATAGTGGAATGCTCCGGCACACCCACGCACACTCAGCCGCCTTCCACCCTCCACACACAGACACTCGCACACGCACACGGATACATACGCACAAACTCTCGTAAAACAATGACGAATGCACCTTTTTTTTCCTTTTCTTTTTTTTTGGGGGGGAGTCCCCTTTCCCTCACTGAAACACCACTACCACCTTCAGGTCTGGATGGCGAAAGGCATAAAAATAAAACACAATAAAAATCCCAATAAAAAAAAAAAGTGTATACATGGGCAGCAGCAACAACAAGGACGAAGGCCAAGATGGTCCTAAAGAGCGCAGGTCGGAGCATCGAGGGCTCGGGTCGTGGTCTGAAGGAGAAACATTTGCAGGATCTGAACCAAAACGAGGAAGAGAAATAACGACACTTGACAGGTAATGGACGGGAGAGGGCGAGCATACCTGCATGGTCTGTCCGTCCTGGAATTTAGTTCATGGAGGGGAAGGCGTGGCGGACTTCTAAAAAGATCGAACCCGAAGCGACGACGGAAAGGAAGGAGGGAGAGACGGCACACGGCGGATTGCAAGGAGGAGGGCAAAGACGAGGGTTGGTTGTGCCGTGACGTGTATTTGGAGGAAGAAAACGTGACTGACGCGGACCGGGGTAAGGAGGGGAGACGAAGGGAAAGAAGCTAGACGAAGAAGGAAGTAAAGGAGAAGGAAGCAGAGGAGGAGGAGGAGGAGGAGGAGGAGGAGGAAAGGAGTGAGAAAAACGCCGCCCAGAAGGTGACGATGAGGGATGGCAGGGCAGGAAGAGGCTCGATAAGGTAGACAGCCAAGACGCCCAAGACGAGAAGGTGGATAAATGACAAGCTACACCCGAAGGACCTGCCCTAGACACGTAAAGATGATGATAGTGTGGCCTGACTCCTGCTCCTCCTCCTCGTGCTGCTGCTGCTTCTACCGGAGAGCTGCAGGCGGGGAAGGGCGAGGTGGCGGTGGTGGTGGTGGACGGTGCAGGCGATGAAGACTGAAAAAAAAGTGTATAAAAAACGACGGACGGAAGAAGGAAAGACGTCGGGAGATAACGTTGAGCGGAGACTGGCGAGTGGACGGTGGAGAAAAGGGGAGAGAGAATTCGTGAAAAGCAGAAGTGAGAGAGAGAGAGAGAGAGAGAGAGAGAGAGAGAGAGAGAGAGAGAGAGAGAGAGAGAGAGAGAGAGAGAGAGAGAGAGAGACCAAAAGCTAACAAACAGACAAGCAAACAAACAAAAAACAAACAAAACAAAGCAAAACAAACAAAAACAAACATGCAAACAAAGACTTAAGACAAACAAACAAAAACAAACACACACACACACACACACACACACACACACACACTCAGACACAATGAAAGACGAACAGACAAACACAAACACAAAACAAACAGACAGGACGAGCAGAACAGACAGAGACGGAGGGATGGAATAAGGGAAGAGGGAGAGCTGGGTGGTTGAGGGCGTGGAGGGGGAGAGTGCCAGGGACGTGGGTGACTGCGGAGACAAAGGAAGGATGACGATGGATGCCTAGGGAGGGGGAGGGCTTCCGACGCCTTGTATAATATGCCAGTTAGTCACGGCGGGGCATTGGGCCGACCACCTGTAATTCTTGTAGCAAACCTGATAGAATGATTGGTCGGGAGGAGAGAGAGAGAGAGAGAGAGAGAGAGAGAGAGAGAGAGAGAGAGAGAGAGAGAGAGAGAGAGAGAGAGAGGAAGAAGAATATTAAGGAGAAAGGAGGAGAAAGAACACAAATGAAGGTGGAAAGGATGAAAATACACGTAAAAGACACGATTTTCAGAGAGAGAGAGAGAGAGAGAGAGAGAGAGAGAGAGAGAGAGAAAGAGAGAGAGAGAGAGAGAGAGAGAGAGAGAGAGGGTCACAACTTGAGAAAACTCTTGATAAAAAAAAAAGGTAAATAATGATGAACAGTACAGATAATAATACAAAATAGTGGAGCGGACATACAGACACACGGCCCTTCACTGATCACCCCTTGATCTTCGTCCTGCCGCCTGACTCCTGCTGGCCAGGGAATGAAAGAAATACCGACAAAGAGATGAAGAATGAGCATGGGGAAAAAGAAGGCATGTAAGAGTGATGAAGGATAGAACGTGAGGGCGCGTCAAGGGTACGGAGGAATGGGGAAAAGGGAAATAGAGGAAGACTAAAGCTGATGAAGATGAAGTCAAGTAATAAATAGTAATTCAGTAAAGATAGCGGGCAAGGGGCAGTGAAGGAGGAGGTGCAGAGGTGAAAACAGATGAATTCGCCTCATTTTGGGAAGGTGTGAAGACGAGGGAGAGGAGAGCAGCTGGAGGGTGCGGGAGAGAAGAATGTGAAGGCATTAACCAGCTTGTATAATGCACCACCTCCTCGCGCTGGTAAATGTGCGCTAAATCATAGGCGCATCGGAGACAAGACTAGCTAATTCTGTGACGCAGATGTGTTGTTTGGGGGGCACAGGGAGAGGGGAGTGCCGGAGACAAGACTAGTGGAAGGCAAGGAGGCTCAAGGGAGAGAATCTTTACATAGCGAGCGAGGTGAGTTTAGCAGCCGAGAGTAACTGGAACGCTTATATACAACACTGGAAATACGTTATGAAAGTAGACGACAGTAATAGTGGATGTGATGATGGTGGTGGTGGTGGTGGAAGGCGTGGAGATGAAGTGAAGGGGCAAAAGGGGCGAGGCTTATGGAGGATGTGATGAGGGAAGTGATGGAGATATGGGGCGGCGGTGGTGGTGGTGGTGGGACAGTGGTGTGGGTCTTGCTGGCACTACTCTGGGTGATGGAAGTGGCAGGCTATTGGTATTGGTCTGCGTCTACGGTAAACATGGTGCTGATAATGATACCAGCGGTGGGCAGAGCGAGGGAAAATAAGCAAAACAGGAGAGGGAAGGAGGAGGAAGAGATGGGGGCAAGAAGAGGAGGAGGAGAAAGAGGAGGAGGAGGAGGAATGAGACTATACCTTATTCTCAGAGTCGTAATATCTCCGTCAACGCGAAAGTGTCCGGAATGAACGTAAAAATTCGTCTTCGGGAGTCATTAGTTAGGAGAAGAACGCTCGAGAACGCCGGGTGACGAGCACCTGATGGGCTCAACTCTGGGAAACCTGAGTGGCAGCGTCCCGAATGCCACTTACTGTCACGTCTGGCCCATCACTCACCCATCACCCGTCACTCATACATCACCGCTGCCTTCTCCCTTTTTTTCACAAACCCCTGCCGTATTCCGCCTGGCCATAAGGGTGAAGCTGCGTCTCTAAGATCCCTCGGGGCGCGCAAAGGGACTGTGGGCTTTCTGGCGGCGGTGGATAGAGGTAATAATGGCGTGCCGCCGAAGGATACTTACCCTCGCCGCGTCTGTTCGTGTGTCTGCTCAGTTGTCACATCCGTCAAAAGGCGGCGTCTGATTTATAGAGTAATAAAAACGTGTAATTAAAGCGAAGAGAAGGCGATGGTGCTGTGCCAGCGTGGAGAGAGAGAGAGAGAGAGAGAGAGAGAGAGAGAGAGAGAGAGAGAGAGAGAGAGAGAGAGAGAGAGAGAGAGAGACAGAGCGGGTGTAAGGCAGCTTCTGAGGCACACAGAGGAGAGTACCTTCCTGCAGGAGAGAGTCGGCGTGGCGAAGGCGGCGCGGCGCTACTCCCTGGTCTTGCGGCGACTGTCCCCGCCAGATGTAATGCCGGCGCGCAACTGCTTATGTACATCGTAGAATATGGGGGGAAAGGCCGTGGACAGTTTAGGACGCCCGAAAGAAAAAATATTTGCTGTGTAACGATGGGGCCGCGTTTTCTGTTGCGGCCATAGCCTGGCCAGTTTGTCCACTGGCACTGATAAATTCCGCCAAGTTAGGCTCGGCTAATATGGGTTTTCATTTGACTGATGTGGTGTCGCCGGGGACCAGCGGCGGCTCGGGTCAGGTCGGGTGTTTTCGGGCCTAGTGAGTGTGGGTCGGGTCCCGAGCGTGCTATAGCGGGGTTGCCGACATCTGATGGATGGAGGGGACTCAAGGAGCTCTGCCTCTTTTCCTTCCATTGTCAGAGCCAGTTATGGGCGCATAAATCCCAGGCGGGCATCGAAAACGTCTTCCACGCGAGATTTAGGCATGGCCGACTTGGTTTTCCGATACACGATACTGGAAATTGTTTTAAGGTGTAGATTCATCCCGCGTGTCCGGATGAAGACGCCTTACAGTTTTTGCGCCACTATGGGAAAATTCAGCTGCAGCCCTGGAGCTCGCGTCCGTGGCGGAGAGGGGGTGGTGGGGTGAGGGGGAGGGTGAGGTGAGGGCCAAGGGGAGAGGTGAGGGTGGAGGAAACCCTGAGGACGGTGAGGACTCAGGGTGAGGGAAACCTGAAGGTGGAGCCGCAGGTCTGGCGGAAGGGGGGAGGGGGTGGGCAGGGGAAGGAAGACCACCCCCCCTCCGTCATTCCACAAGATGGTTACTTATTTTTACAGGTTTTCTTTTCCTCAATACTTTCTCTTCTTATTCCCCAGAGTTGTTTGTCGATATTTGCCATTATTATTGAATATTATGTTTTCTCAAGTGCAAGATTTGAGGCTTTTCCAAAGATATATAAGGTGAAAGGGTAATTTTCCCGCTAATTTATTATGATTGTAAGTTTAAGGTGTTTATTTTCGCCATGTGTTTTTTGTTCCAAGTTGCATTATTTATTATATTGTCGGTTGATCATTATGGCTAACGATTTTTCCCCCCAACAGGTAAGTCTGTGGTGGCGGAGGTGAGGAGGCGGCGCGGCAGCAGCAGCAGCAGCAGCAGCAGCAGGGAGGGGTAGGGCAGGGAAGGGGAGTGGGTAGTGGGGCCTGGACGCCGGCGACTCCAGGATCTTAATTTGGGGAAGTGGAAAAGAAGGTACGTAGGTGAGCCAGGGAAATGTTTGATTGGCCTGATGGCTGTTTGTTCTTTACTTCTCTCTCTCTCTCTCTCTCTCTCTCTCTCTCTCTCTCTCTCCTCTCTCTCTCTCTCTCTCTCTCTCTCTCTCTCTCTCTCTCTCTCTGTCTGTCTTACAAGTAGAACATTTGTGGAATTATTTTTATTATACTCGTCCAATGTTTTTACAAGTTTCCTGCAGCATCGTCAGTCCTCCATAGCGCAGCGCACCCCCGTCTCTCGTGTCCTCTCGCCCCTCACCCCTCACCCCCCAGCACACTCACTGCAGCCCATGCGCCGTGGCCCTCCCAGCACGCAGGTGACAAATGCGGCGGTCAGAGCCGGAGGACGGGCGGGCAGGAGCCACGGACCCCGCCACCTGAGCCCCTCCGCCAGCGCCGCCTCCTGCATACACAACCCACGCTAATTTTTCTCGCAGGGGCGCGGGGTGTGCCCCGGCGGCGCTATGAGGGGCGTTTATTGTCTCGCCGCCCCTCCCGCCCCCTCCCTTCCCACCACTTCTCCCTCACCGCTCCCTTCTCTTGAGTAACCCTTGTAATACCTCCTGCTCCTCCTCCTTACTCCTTCCTCCTCTCCCTCCTCCCCCTCGCCTTGGATCCACACTCCTCACTTTTCCTCCCCGCCCTTGCTCCCCACCCTCCGACCCTCCCTCCGGCAGTCTGTACTCTCACAGATTACTCTCTATTTTCCTTATATGGCTGGAGTTTGTATGGCAACGACGCTATTTTCCGTGTTATAACCAACTGCGCTTCTCGTGCCCATGGAGGTGAAGGCGCCGCTTGTTTTCACTCGTCTCGATGGATCGCAGCGGGAAAGCAACGCCGTAACTGTAGATAAAAACAAATGAGGAAATAGAATGAGAAGCAGGAACAGAGAGAAGTGAGCAGGGATAAGGCGAGAGTGTGGAGAGAGGAGGTAAAGAGTGAGGCGAGGAAGGAGACATGCCAGGAAGCTGAAGAGAGGCTCGGGTGGTATATGGCGCCGGAGATTAATGACAGGTGGGAGTGACGCGCTGTTTGGTTCGCCCCGACAACCGAAGCGATGGCGCTGCCTCGAGTGCTCCTGTAGTGTGTTGTGTGATGTCGATACGGCGGTGATGGGGAGGCAGGCGTGTGAGGCAGAAGAGGTCGCAGGGCTGACTGTTGCGTTAGGGGGAATGGGGGCGCGGGATGGTGTGGCGTGAGTGAGTGAATGGGTGGGCGGGTGGTTGGGTGGGTGGGTGGTTGGGTGGGTGGGTGGGTGGTAGGGTGATTAGATAGGGGGCGTGCGGAGCCAAGCGCAACACTCCCGGCCGAGAATTGTGACGGCAGGATCACTCTCAAGTGTTTATCATTCTTGAGCGACGGGCGCGTCTCACCCTGGGAGGGGATCGAGTTTTAGTGTATGTTTTTGCCCGGCTGGCGTCACTATGGAGAGTCCCTCGTCATATCTCAAAGTGGCCATAAAGTGCCGGGCGACATGAAGGCTCTTCCTCGCCTGCTCTCGCGGTGATGCTGTTGCGCCGCGGTGCTTCAGCCCCTTTCCACGGTGCTGTAAATCAGGATTTAGGAATACCTCTTCCGTCAACACCGCCATCACTGCTCTCTCGCATCTCACCTCCCCTCTCCTCCCACAGTGGGCCCCACCCCTCTCCTCCTTTCCTTTTCCTCCACCCCACCCCTTCTCTCTCTCTCTCTCTCTCTCTCTCTCTCTCTCTCTCTCTCTCTCTCTCTCTCTCTCTCTCTCTCTTTTGACGCGCCCTTCCTTGGCACTGACCTGGCACCTCGATCTGCTTCTCCCTTCTCTTCCACACGTCCCCTCCATCCCTCCACCCACGCCCCCGGACGTCAACACAAGAGGATCAAAGCCTGGGATCTTCGCGACTGACACGCTGACGACAAGGGCTAGGGCAGGCCAGGCGCTGACTCACCTACCTGACTGACATTGACTGACACTCGCTGCACGAGGCGTGACTCAGCCTGTAATGCGCCTCTGGGAGAATCTTCCTTCACCAAGGCTCCTTGTCCCTCGTCCGCCGTGCTCGCTCAGCGGCGCTCCCATATTAGTCGCGAGGCAGAGTCCCTGCACGTCACCCTGCTGTCGTTCTTTCTCGTCTCTGGATGCCTCGCTAATGTTCCGCGCTGACTCCTTGACCTTGTGACGGGTGTACACTGCCGGATAGCCTTCCACACCCTCTTATTACCGTAGCTTGCAACCCTCCATCGCCCTCACGCGGGTCGTCTTGAAGCTTGTGTTGGTTCTGTGGTGACAGACGAAGCTGAAGGGTGGCGGCAGTGACCCGGATGAACGAGGATGGTGACAGGCGGGCGGCGCTGAGGGAGCCCGATAATACCCGGCCAGACGTTGGCCTCAAATGACGGCGGCTAGAGGACAGACGTTCACCTTGCCGCCTGGCTTGCTGCGCCTTGTTTGTTGACCAGACGTTTCTGAGGCGTCACCAGCCTGGCCTCCCCTTACATTGTTCTTACATCCCAGTGTTGTATTGCAATACTAGAACGAATCCTGGCTCAAGCTTTCGGTAATTGATGTTAGTAGTGAAGCTGACGCCTTTCACTAAGTTAATTCAGTCCTTCCACCGCTTTGCTTAGTAACATACATCGAATCTTGTCTTGTGTTTAAAACAATGAGATTGGAACACAGTTGATGGCGGCAGCTGAAGGAGCCCCCATCTCCCTGCGGCAGCTCCAGACGAGAGTTGCGTCCCAGCCACATTTCAGTACACGACACCTTAATTCACGCGGGGTTTTTCTTGCTCGTAATGAAGCGAGAGCGCTGAGGTTGCATAATTTAAGATGCTGGGAAATTGGATTCAGTGTTGTGCTTCACGAACGGTTGAAACTCATCGTCAGGTCGCCTTCTGCAGCCCTGCGAGACGCCTTAACTCAGCTACCCTGAATTATACCGCCGGGGTTCCGTCCCGACACGCGTAGTGCAGCCAGAAGGTCGAGATGGACGCAAGGCCCCGAGCGCAGCTTCAGCCTGGCCCTGGTTTTTCTGCCGCGGGATGGCGCACATAACATCAGCAGAATCCTCTTCTACTTCAATCACTCCCGCCAGTTATTCGCATCGGGAAGCACTTTTTTCCCTCCGTTCAGTCCTTTAAGTCCTGAGGCGAGGCGGAGGCGCAGCTGCCCCAGCGCGTTCCTGCCGCCGCTCACTCCCGCCTGGCTGGCACGCGGAGTATCGTCAAAATCGCATAAATCGCTGGTGGACATAAACACGGCTAATTTGGCCCCATTGTGCGGCAAGCATGCTGGACCGGAAAAATACAGTATATTAGGCATGTTTTATTACGCCCCGCCTCTGTGATTAAGGAATAAAAAAGGCCTCGTCCTCAAAATCCCTTCCATCATGGCACGAGCAAAGAGTGTCGGCACCTTTATGGCAGCAACGGCGGCGGCGGCGGCGGCGGTGGGGGAGAGAGGATGGGAGGGAGGAGGCCTGTAAAAAGTGATGGGAGGGGATAGGAAGAGAGAGAGAGAGAGAGAGAGAGAGAGAGAGAGAGAGAGAGAGAGAGAGAGAGAGAGAGAGAGAGAGAGGCTTACAAGAAATGACAAGTTTTACAAAATATATATGAAAGAACAAAAATCGTGAAGGAATGCAGGTAAACACCGGGTTGGGAGTGCGGGGAAACAACGAACAGAGATAAATATATATATATAAAAAAATGACAATGAAAATATACCACAACCCAAAAAACAAAAACAAAAACAAAAAATAAAGAAAGAAAATACACAACTATAAAAAAAAAAAAAATAGAGGAAGAGAGATTTGGGTGAAACTCTTTGGTGTGAAGGAAGAGGAGAAGGAAAGAGAGAGAAGAGAGAAAGAGAGAAGGAAAAAAGAGGCGAGACGTTGGGCTGTCGAGCTGGAAATATCAAGTGATGGAGTGACTGACGCAAGGAAACCGCCCACGATTGATTTTTCCTCCTTGCTGTGAGGTGTGGAGGGAAGGAGGGAGGGAGGGAGGGAGGGAAACAAGGAAGGATGGTCCAAGGAGGAAGGAAAGGAAAGAAAAAAAGGAAGGAGGAATAGGGAAGAAAAAAGGAAAACGGGAATGGGGAAGTGATGGGTTAGTAGCAGGCGGAGGAGGTGCAGGAAACGGTATTGGTGGTTTTAGAGATGGGAGGAAGGGGAGAGCGGGAGACGAAGGATTAGTGGTGATTTATTTTTTCGCTGTTTCTTTGTTCCGTCATGTAAGGAGGATGCCTAGAGGCTGCTGAGGGGGGGTGGTGCCGGGGTGTTAGGGGGAGGGGCGTGGTGGGGTGTCTGGGCGATGCTTCCTGTGTGTGTGTGTGTGTGTGTGTGTGTGTGTGTATCTGTGCTGTGTGTACCCATGTGTTGACAGCAGAGAGAGAGAGAGAGAGAGAGAGAGACGGAGGGAGAGAGAGGGAGAGGGAGAAGGAGGAGATTAATTACATCCCACACATGATACACGCAATTATATAAACAGTACATGCAGTCTGAGTCCGCACAAGTGGTGGGCAAACAACGCCCTGTCATGTGTGATAATCTCCACTGACAAACTCATCACCGCCGGACGTGTCTCGGGAGCAGCGCCACTTCCCCCACCTCTTACCCTCCAGCACTGCACCGCAAGACTGATGCCTCGAGTGTCTGGCGGCGGGAGGAAAAGTACTGATGAGTGTGATCCACGTGGGACAACGGGTCTGCCTGCCTGCCGGGGCGCTCCACCACCACCACCACCACCACCACCACCACTACTCCTAGCAGGCCACGCGAGGGACCCTTTTTACTATCACCTCATCTACCTCATTACTGTATGTAGCCGTCAGCTGGCGCGCCTTTCCCCATCCAGCTGTAGCCTGAGTGAGTGAGGAGCAGCGCGTCCCTTGAAACAGCTGGTGTAAGGCTGACGAGAACACGGCCACACACCTCCCTCTCCCCCTCTCCCCCTCTCTCCCTGACGGCGGTGTCCCGACCTCCCACCTTCTCCACGACGCTCTCACTTTGGCGGGAAACATTTCAACATCATGAGTTTTGGCCGAGTCGGGTTTTGAGGCTCATTATGCCAGCGGGAGGAGGGTCTGGCGGGCGTGTGCTGCTGTGCGTGTGAGCGGAGAGTTATTTAAGATGATGAGGGGGAGGCGGGGAGTGGTATGGGCAAGGATGAGAGAGGGAGAAGGCAAGGAAGGGCAGCTCGGGTCTCTGGGTTGCAACACTCGGGTATTACAAGGCTGAACGGGCGGCGTCGTGGCTCACTCCTGCTGACCCGCCCCGCACTAACCTGCCCGCTGGCCCTTCCTCCCCCCGCCCCTCCTCAGGCTCCCAAATGATCCTCGGCAGTCGTCATGGGCGCGCTCGGCACACCTGTACCCCTGCAACATTACCCCTCCCCCTCACCTCACCTTCCTTGCCTCCTCCCGCTGCCTCCTTCTCACGTATAATACCTCGGTGCGTCCTCCATTTCCTTGATCACTCCCAGATTATTTATTTACCTTAACTGCGCTTCGTTTCCTTAACATATACTTTTTGTTGTTATTTCATTCCCGGCAAGGCGTCGCTAAGGAACCTGTCTGCTCACCTGGCGGCCTGGAGGAGCACAGGTGACCGCCGCCAGTCGCCCTGCAGGTGCCCGTAATGCCAGGCTTCCATTCCTAATTGATCGCAGGCTCCGGAGGGCAGACATAGTGGCTTGCTGTTCTTTTTCTCTTTCTCTCAAATGACTTCATCGGCCGCAGCTCGGGAGATACCCTGAGCGATGCTGGCCCAAGAAATAGGCGGAAGTGAGAGGGAAGAGGAGATAGGCGGCAGGAAAAGGAGGTGAAGGAACGGGGAGGTGCTAGGAAGAGATAGGACGAGGGAAATGAGTGATAGGGATGATGGACAGAACGAGTGGAGTGTGCGGGGATCGGAGGGTGGGAGGGGAAGCAGGAGGGAGTGAGAGGAGGCAGGGAGGAGGGAAAATGAGAGTATAAGGAATTGTGGGAGGAGGACGTGGAGGAAGAGACGGATAGTGATGAGAGTGAGCGAGAGTGAAGGATATATAACGAGGCGGAGGTGATAGAGGAAGGAGAGATAATGAAGGAGTATGGCTCACGAGAAGCAGCGGACGGGGAGAGAAGAGGAGGAAGAAGAGCAGGAGGCAGGAAAAGGAGGAAGCAGCGGGGAGAGAGAGAGAGAGAGAGAGAGAGAGAGAGAGAGAGAGAGAGAGAGAGAGAGAGAGAGAGAGAGAGAGAGAGAGAGAGAGAGAGAGAAGGAGGAAAAGCAGAAGGAGGCGGTAGTGTTGGTGGTGGAGCAGGAGGTGGTGGTGTTGATAAGCGGATAAATGCAGGAAGAAGAAGGAGGAGGAGGAGGAGGAGGAGGAGGAGGAGGAGGAGGAGGAGGAGGAAGGGAGTCTGACTGGCCTCATCTCCTCTGCCACTCCCCTTGACCTGCCGAAAGAGGGAACTGCTTCTTCCCCCGCCCCTCCTCCTCCGCCTCTCCTCTTTCCCGCTCCCCCACTGCCGCCCTCCCTCTCCCTCTCCCTCTCCCCTCCGCACTCCTCTTATCCCTCACCATCCGTCTTCACGCATTTTTTACCTCACGTCATTTTTAATCTCTTTTTATATACAGTATGTAAAGATAACGATGGTTTATTAGTCTGCTTATCATACAGTCAGCCTGGCAACTTGCCCTCCCTCTCCTCCTCCTCCTCCTCCAACCCCTTCCCCCTTCCCTCCCTCTCCCCACTCCCCTTCCCTTCCCTTTCCCTTCCCACCCCCTCTCAACCACCCCACCTTTACCCTTTTCCCTCTCTCTCTCTCTCTCTCTCTCTCTCTCTCTCTCTCTCTCTCTCTCTCTCTCTCTCTCTCTCTCTCTCTCTCTTCTCTCTCTCTCTCTCTCTCTCGGTCCCTCACTCTTTTTTCTCTTTTTCTCTTTTTTTTTTTCTCTCCCCAACACTATCTTTCTGCAGCTCTCTCTCTCTCTCTCTCTCTCTCTCGCTCTCTCTCTCTCTCTCTCTCTCTCTCTCTCTCTCTCTCTCTCTCTCTCTCTCTCTCTCTCTCTCATTCATCTCCTCATTATTCATGATTTCTTGTTATTTCTTTTCTTCTAATATTTATTCTTTGTTCACGGTTGGTGATCGTTTTGCATTTGTTTTTCTTCCGTCTTGTCTTCTTCCTCCTCTTCTCTTCCTTCATTCTTCTTCCCTCCTCTTCTTTTTCCTCCTCCTCCTCCTCCTTTCCCGTTTCTTTTCTTTTGACTTGCTCCCCCCGCATACTCCTCCTTTCTTCTTTTTCCCTCCCGTCATCATCCTCATCCCTGCCTTCTTCCTCTTCTTCTCTCTCTCCTCCTCAACAAATCCTCACCCACCCATCCATCATGTTTCTTGCTCAGCCGTGACTCATCTTTACCTCCTCTCTCTCTCTCTCTCTCTCTCTCTCTCTCTCTCTCTCTCTCTCTCTCTCTCTCTCTCTCTCTCTCTCATCACCCTTCCCCCGAGTCAGCTGTCACACTCATCTTTTCATCCTTTCCTTCCCTCTCACTACCCACAACACTGTCCCTCCCTTCCCTCCATCCCTCCACACACACACACACACACACACACACACACACACACACACACACACACACAGTCATACACACACACATACATTCCCCTCCTTCACTCACCCTTCCCTCTCACCCATCGTCACTCCTTCCTATTCCTCAACCATTTCCCCCTTTCCTCTAGTGTGTTTTAACCTCTCCCCTTGCCTCCCTTTCCCTTAACTTCCTCTTAGCGTCACCCTGTAGTCTGTGTGTCCCATTTCCTCTCCCTCTCCCTTCCTCACCTATCCGTGTCTGTGGTCTGGTCTGGTCTGGTCCGCGTGCAGCTTTGCAATTGCCACCCGGTTGATTGATAGGCCTCGGCTGAGTCCAGTGCTATGAATAGAGGCTGTAATTAAACTCCGCTAAAAATGAGATTTATAAGGGCGGGTGAAAAGAGTGTAGGAGGATGTGTCTGCAGGAGATGATGATGAATATGATGAACGTGATGGTGAGGGCAGATACGGGATTGGGAGGCTGCAGAGGATGGGGAGAAGGGATGGAATGGGATAGGGAGGGAAGAGAGGGAGACTGAGGAATTGGTGTAGTACGTGCAGTGGGGAGACGTGAACATGAAGGGAGGGAGGGAGGGAGAGGGGAAGGAAATGTAAATGGGGAAATAGGGAGGCTTGCTGCTTGAGGGAGGGAATGGGACTGTGGGGCTAATGGTGGTGATGGTGTGGGCAAAAGGACACATAGGCCGAGATAATGAGGTATAAAACAGATGTCGTTAGATTAGGTCAGGTCAGGTCAGGTCAGGTTAGGTGAGGTCAGGTTACGTTAGTTTAAGTCTACAGTACCAGTGTCTTTAAAACTCGGTGTTCACTTTGCAACTCATAAAACAAATCCACTATGTCAGAATTTCACGAAACCAGAGACTTTTAAACCGAGAATTTCCAGAGACCCAATACGTAACTCGCTGATTTGTAAGAGAGTATCCATAGAACCTCATAAAACCATCTATTAGCCCATGTAAGGATACAGAAAGGTACCGAATTAAAGGTTTTACTGGAAAGGTGCACCAAACGTTGATTCCTACCTGGTTTTCGTGCTTATTTTATCCTTTCTCATCTCTCTCTCCTCTCTCTCTCTCTCCCTCTCTCTCGCGTCACGAATAGCGTCACCTCAGTTGTATTATAGACGGCAGGGGGAGAGGGAGACCTTGAAGGAAGGAGGCGAGGCTGGGAGGAGGAGATGAGGGGGGAGGCATGGGCATAGGGGGAAGGATAAGAGCGGGGGAGGGAAGTATGAGGGAGGGGAAGGATGTGTGTCGTTTTTGTAGTGATAGTATCGTGCGAGTGAAGGTGAATGTCGCTTGTCACAGGATTGATGGCAGCCAACACGCGGCTCTTGATTACTGATAAAACCAGCGCCAGATAAAAAGGTAGAGAACAAAACGTGTGCTGGGGAAAAAACTCTCTCTCTCTCTCTCTTTCTCTCTCCCTCTCTCTCTCTCTCTCTTGCTCTGTGTGTGTTGAGCTTACTAGGGACAGGTAAAAACTGAAACCCACATGTGACGAGGTGGAGAAGGAGGAGGAGGAGGAGCAGGAGGAGGGAGGAGGAGGAGGAGGAGGAGAAGAAGGAGGTGGGAGGGGCAGGAAGAAGAGGACGCATGATAAGTATTATATTGTGACTTAAGACCTATTAAAAGAGGCATCGTTAGGTAAACTACTGATTACTCTCACTTTCACTCTCGTACTTACTGTTGTGCTCTCCCCTTTCTCTGCTCTCTTTCTCTCTCTCTCTCTCTCTCTCTCTCTCTCTCTCTCTCTCTCTCTCTCTCTCTCTCTCTCTCTCTCTCTCTCTCTCTCCTATTCTTGTCTTCCTCCTCCTCCTCCTCCTCCTCCTCTTCACTCCCTCCTCAACTTCAGGACTCGGTTTCTCGTCTCTCTTCTACCCTTATCTCCAATCCTCAGCCACAACTTCACCCTTTATTTTCACTTTCTCTCCTTCATTATCACCTCTCTGTCCCCCCCTCCCGTCGTCGTCGTCGTCGTTGTCGTCGTCGTCGAGGCCACTGCCGGTGCCTCCTACGCCAGAGACTGTACTTCCCGCGGGCAGGAAGCAAGGCGTCACCTGTTAAAGGGCTGCGGACCAAATAATCGTAAGTGGATTGTGAAAAAGCTTGATTTAGTACGGCAAGTGAAAGACTGACCTGGCATTTAGGGCCTCTTATCCCGCTGCAGACTCTCCACCCGGCCCAGGCTCCTTGTCATAATCTTCCGGCTGTTTTTGAAAGGCTTGACTGCAAGAGGGAGCGTGAGCGTTAGTTTCAGTGAGGCCTGAGCGATGTCTTGTGGAGCGGCTGGACTCTTGGAAGATAGTGGAACCTCTGGAATATTCAAATTTTGGTCACGAAATTGAGCGTAAGAAAAGAAAGTGATGTGGTAATATCAGGCAAGAGAGAACGGTTATTTGCAGAGCAAAACGGCGGAAAGCCATAATGAGTATGCAGATAAGGCGATAATATACCCAAGAACCTTAGGCCTACGTCGGCCGGGGAGACGGAAGGTGTGACCAAGTTATTCAGGGCCAGAATGAAAGGAAATTGTAAAAAGTTGTGAGTTGTTTTTGAGCCATTATCAGAAGCCAATGAAGGAGCACAAGGAGAAGGAAAGCCGCGTCACTGCCGCCCCAGCAACGGCAACACAATGCCAATAATTGCAGGGTTGCCACCGACCCTCCTTATCAATCCATCTTGTCCCTCCCTCCCACGGATGCATGTACAGCGTGCCCTCGCTGGTGTCAGGCGGTCAGTAAGTCTTTCACAAAAACTGGTCAAAAACCTGCCTGTTCTCAGAACCCGTACTTTCCCCGTGACTGAATGACGGATGGCAGACCCCAGGGACCGTGCTGGGGGCGGAGGGTTCTCCTGAGAGGTCACATACGAGACGGTGACCCAAGAAGACACCCTGTGAGAGTAGAGAAAGAATCAATTGCATTAGAACGCACAATTAAATGCTCTCAGTAGGCTCAGGAAGAACACTAACCGCCCTTTAGTCCCTTTAGTCAGGGATGGAGGCAAACGAAAGTGAAGGGCAAGTGTGGTGAAGAAGTGCAGTGAGGCGCCGTTAAGACTCGCCCCAAAACACATCATTACGAGCGGGTCGTCCATGTCCAGCGAGAGTTTTTCGAGGAGCACAACAGCGGCCATTGGCGGTGGCGGCGAGGCAGTGAGTTGGCTAATGGATGCTGTACTGGGAAGGTGGTTACAGGAGAACAATGAACGGAGCTGAGGGCAGAGCTGAAGGTGATGGAGGAGAAGTGGGTGGGAGTGATGGAGGGAACTGCTAGAGTCGGTATGGAGCGCGGAGGGGCGGCGTGGGGTCAGGGAAGGGGGAAGGGCAGGCGAGGGCAACTGATGTAACCAGCCGCCTATTTGCTGGTTTTTGTTTGCCCCGTGATTGAGTGACGCACCGGACGCCCTCGCCCCGCTGCTGCAGGAGGCCGGATTCAGGTTTTCTCTAGTGGAAGGGGTGGGAAGGCGATCGTAAATACCTCGAGCATATTGAGGTCTGGCTGAAGGGCGGCGAGGAATAAGTGAAGTTGATGCTTAGAGGCACACGTAAAGCCTGCGTGTTGGGGCGGCCATTGTGGTGTGTAGTTTCTGTTTTCTCTTTTTCCGCCTGTCGCTGGCGGCGACAAAATGACCTGCGCTTATTTATGACGGAGTGTATTTTTGAGACGGAGCAAGCCGAGTGGCGGAGTGATCCACGGGAAGGCCAGGCCGAGGGAGGCCCTGCGCGGCCCAGGCCTATTGTGAGCCGCCCTGCGAGGCTTGGACGTAGGCGTCGAATAAATGTACGAATGGCCTCACTTGTGATTATAATCGAAGGTATTACATTCTACTTTTGTCAGAGGAATGATGAGGCAGCCAGTGGGAGGGAGGGAGGGAGGGAAGCTATACTATTGTAATGAGTATGCAGATCGAGTCTTAAATTAAGCGAGTGCTCAATAAACTGTTCGTCAGGGCCGGCGCTGCGTTCTTCGCCTCTTTGCGGCTCTCCTTAACGACCACCGTTAGATAAAAGCGCCAGAGGAACGACCTGCCAAAGTAGCTTATACGACTTTCCAGCGAGAGGCGGCGGGCGCACCTCAGCCCGCCAGGCCTCCGCTTAATGCTCTCCGGATGCTGGGCGTGCCGGATTGCTATTTACAGGTCACTGTGGCCGGGATTTTCTAAGAACTCCACTTTCATCCGGTGGCCTCGGATGCGGCGTGTGGTGCTGACCCGGCCCCTTCCTCGTCATAAGAGCTCACATTAAGAAGAATCATTCGTAATTTGTAACGTATTCCAGTCGCATTAGCATACCCATTCCGTGGGTTATATCCGCGTTATACCCGCGTGTGCAATCCCGTACCTACCCACACGCCCTTATTCAATTAAGCCGACAATCCCTTGGCCAAATAAGAGGATAATTAGGTCATCTAAAAGCCATAAAGGAGTTTATATCCACGACCGGTCGGTGGAGCTCCGAGAGGAGGTTGGGAACGTCTGGCGTGGAGGTGGGGGTGTCACCTGACGCTGGACCAAGGGGGAGGTCAGCCAGCGGAGGCAGAGGTGAGCGGGTGGAGCCAGGGAGCAGCGGCGTAAAGAATAAAATGGGAAAAAAGCTAAACAAAAAGCTCATGTGAAATGTGACGGTGTGAGGAAGTAGAGTGGGTCACCTCGCCGCCCCGGAGGGACCCACGCCGATGAGGGACGCTTCATAATATTCCAGATTGCTCTTTTTGTGTCATCGTGTCGGGTATATCTGTGTGCGTGGTTTCTCATCAACCAAATAAGAAGTAAATGTATCGGTGGTGGCGAGTTAAGGTGATCCGATGCTTCAAGGTGACTTTGCTTCATCCGGCGGGTCCAAGTGTGTGATTAGTTGGCTTTTTTGTCCAGCCGGGACCACCTGGGTGCACCGAGTTACTCCGGAATGGTATACACGCAGAAATGTAGCATCAGATAGCATTAAGATGATGGAGGCTACATGGCTGCCTCCACTATTTCGACCTGAACGCATAACCTTTAACAGCAATGGTGAGGCGTGAGGGCGACAGCTCAGGGAGGACGCACTCTGCGACACCACCAGGAGGGAAGAGGAGGGGAGGTGGTTTGTGTTGGCCGCGACCCTCGGCCCCCTAGAGGGAACAGCCGGCCAGGTCTGCCAGTAAAGCCCCGCTGATAAATATCATTATCTTGATCAAGGGACACGCCGCCAGGATGCTGCTGGGGACCAGGCCGCTGGGGGAGCGAGGAGCTGCGGATGAGTCCGTGTTGATCTTGGTTCAGGACCACCGCTGATGGGGTCGGTCGGTGAGTAGTCACTGTGACGGTAAAGGGAGTCAAGATTAGCTCCTGATGGGAATGTTCACTGGCGAGGCATTAAAATTTTATTATATTTGCTGATGAATACAATTATGTAGCTGCAGCGCTGACCTCAGAATTAAAATACAGATACAGATAGCTAGTGATGAGGAGTCCGTGATTGCCGCCCGCTATTCACTTCATTACGACTGATTGTTACCTGCTCGTGAGGACCAGCGGTAGTGTGCCGAGTGAGGGGAGTCCTTGGGGGCGTTCGTGCTGTACATATAATGCGGCTAAGGTCAGGTGGCGGCAGGGAGATTGTGATGTAAAGTTACATAAAAACGCTTGAATCCTAAGTAGCACCTTCTTTACCATTATCTATCTATATAGGCAGAGTTCATTATAGATTATAGTTGGTCTTTTTGCCTGGTGATATATCGCGACGGTGCCACTACACGACAGGAGACGCTTACGTGCTTTCTTCCTTGGGTCTCCAGGGTGTTCGAGACAAGGCTCCGGCGCCTGAGCACACTACGCAACACTGTGCCCACTAATGAGTTCAGTTGCCGACGTCTGGTATAAAATAACGAAAACGGGATGTAGAAGTAAAGTAGCCTCGCCTTGTTTTTCTCTCAAATAAGATTATTCATGTGTTCTGTTACGGTGCGGCAGTCCCTCGCGGGGCCCCGAGGTGAGGCGTTTCTGGAGGTGACAGGCGGAGGCTCCCCCTGTTGCCGGACAAGACTTCCCCAAAGAACTGCTCCTGTAGTAGGATAGTAAAACAGCGGGCGCCCCTCGTAAGCGCCCTGCCGAACCCGCGCCCCGCCTGGTGGTGGCCTCCGTCCCCCGCTGCTGGGCTGCCTGCGTCCGTCCGAGCCACATGCTAATGGTTTTCTTTATATGTATCTAAGCATCTCCGAAGAACGGTTCGTATCCCGATGGCAACACGTTGCTAATGCGGTATGTGTTTCTCAGTTTTATTTATTCACATATTTCAGGTTACACTGTGTGTCTTCAGGTGAGGAAACCTTGGTAGGGAATATGTTACGCCGGCAGCCAGGCTGAGGCTGAGGCGAGGTGGAAGTTTTAGGCTATTACCTGCAAAGTGCACGCACTCCTGAGTTTCTCTCTCTCTCTCTCTCTCTCTCTCTCGGCCAGGCTCATTATACCCAACAGACATAAAATTGGCAACGGGAGAGACTTGTCATGATGGCTTTGTGGCGCGGATACGCGGATGGACCAGCCTCAGGTGCGACGGACGGGAAGGGACGCTGAGGGAAGGGGAGGAGTGGAGGAGAGGGGAAGAGGAGAGGGAGGGAAGTGGGGAGACGAAGATGGGGGAGAAGAGAAGAAGGGAATAAGATAAGAAAGAAGGGTGCTGGTAAATGATTCCAATACAGGGAGATTAGAGAACACTCGCCTGGCCCTTCCATTCCTCCACCTCTTCACCCTTCACCCACTCCCTCTCTCCTGGCCTTCCCTCCGCCCCTCCCTCCACCCTTGTGCCGGGTTGAGCGTCGGGTGTCGGGATGTCACACAGCAATAAAATCAAGGTGAATGTGCAATAAAGATGCCTGGTGTCAGGTAAAGATCCCCTCGTCATGGATTCCGACCCCTTCCCCCGGCCTTTACCTGGCGGGGGGGAGGAGAGAACACCTGGGAGGGGATGAATATTCAGGAAAAGAGGGGAGGGGGAGATGAGGAGGCCGTGGTGGTGGATAGATGTAAAAAGGAATGGGGAGTGTTGGTTAGATATGTGGCAGTTTGTCAATATGAAGAAAACTTGTGACGTAACAGGACAGACTAACGAAAAGTGAGTCGGGTAGGAATGTGTGCTGCATAATATAAAAAAATACGAAGATTAGGAGGTATCTGAGAAATGAGTGGGTAGTAAATACTCGTGATAATTATAAAAATGAAGTGAAGAGTTTAGTCATTTGATTTTTATGAATAATTATAGCAGGTGGGTACGACAGATTTGTATATACACTGCTATGTCAACGCCTGCTAACTTCTTGCTGCTTCTCTTACTTTCTTATGCTCTTAGAAAGCCAAGGAGGGATCCAGCCGCCTATTCCCTTCCCGAAGTAGTAGCAACAAAGGTGTCGATGAAAGAAACCTATGATATAAGATGCAGAAGATACCTACGTGTCTAATAAGGAGTACCCGCTTTCTTTAACCCTCAGTTCTCTTAACCTTCTGCGTGTGTTAAGAGTCCCAATGCCATCGTTGAGCAACCTCCTCCTCTTATGATGCGTGCAAGTGTCTGTGTGTGTGTGTGTGTGTGTGTGTGTGTGTGTGTGTGTGTGTGTGTGTGTGTGTGTGTGTGTTAGTGTACGTGTATGTGTCAGGTGCATAATTGATGTTGTCGGCGTTATGACACACACACACACACACACACACACACACACACACACACACACACACACACACACACACACACACACACACTAACTCACATACACTTTTTTCTTTTCTTTTCTCTGTCATTATTGTCGTTATGACTTTGTGTTTGCTGAGCGTCACGGTGGAGCTGACCTCGTCCATCCTGCTTGTGTGTGTGTGTGTGTGTGTGTGTGTGTGTGTGTGTGTGTGTGTGTTCTCTCGTGACCACTAAACTCACCGTAGCCAACCTTACACACACACACACACACACACACTTCATCCACATTCCTGGGCCTCGAGAGTCTCAAGGTCACTGCAGCCGCGTGTTGTTCTTCTGCAGGTCGTGTTTGCCCGATACGTCTTGTCAGTTTCAGTATCATCACTCTTGGACCAACATCTCCCTAGCTAGCTAACCTCCCTCACTCTCTCCCTTCACCTTCCTCTCACCCCGCCTCCCCTCTCCTTTATCTCCACCCATACCTCCCTCTGCTGTTTGTACGTTTGTGTGTCTGTCAGTCTGTGTGGGTTGGTGGATGAGTTTCTTGAGTGACTGGCTGCGTGAGTGACTGGCTGACTGGCGGATTGGCCTTCTGGCCGGCTAACACACACACACACACACACACACACACACACACACACGCACACACACACACACACACACACACACACACACACACACACACACACACACACACATACAAGTCGGCATCTCACTAAGGGATGAAGGCAGGGTGTTGTTGCATTCTGAGTTGTGTCCTGAAGTATGAAAGTTTTCTTTTTTTATCTCTTCCCTTCAATAAATTAGATATGTTTATATCATTATACTTTTCATTCACATTTTCATCGTAAAGCATAATCTTTTTGTGAGTAATTTTTCTGTCCTCCTCTTTATTCTTCCTTTCTTTCTCGTTTTACCGCCGAAGCTCGCATTCCCTTTCTTTTCCTCTCCCTCCCTTCCTTTACCGTTCCCATGCCTCCCTCCCTAACTTCCCTCAGAGAGCTGGAGTCGCCACAAGTAGTAAAACAAGGATGCTGGCGCACGATCTCCCTCTCGTTTGAAAGCCAGGTCGTGTTGGTCCGTTTATGACTTCATCCGGCAAATATATATTACGTTTAATGATGCCGGCCCGCCTCCTGCTCCCTTTTACATGGGAGTCCAGACCTGCATGCGAACGCTGCGAAAGAGGATGGAGTCGGGAGGGAGGGCTAAGGTAGGCGAGGAAGACGGGAAACGAAAGGAAGGTAACGTGTGTGAGGGAAAGAAAAATGAGAAGATTTTTCCAGCTGAATTAAAGTAAGGTTGAGGCGGAGGCTGTTTAGGGGTGTTTCAGGTGGAGGAAATTGATAGGCGAAGTCTGTATATGGATGTTTATCGGTCTTTAGGAAAGCGAGCGTAGATGTTTGCCCACGGCTGATGTCATTAGGGGGAGGCAGCCCCGGGAATGCGGAAGTAGTGAGAGTGAGGCCGCGGGGAAGACAGGCAGCAGAAGGACTCATAAATGTCAGGGGAGGGCGGCGTGCCTGGCACCAGGGGGTAAACAAGAGCAAGTCTGTTTTGCTTCCTGTTTACGTCCCAAACAGGAGTGTTACCCGAGTTGTCTCATCTGCGCCTCATTCCCGCCGCTGCCGCAGCCGCTCCTCTTCACTCGCCTCCAGACACCGAGTCTCTGTGCATTACTATTATGTATTTCCTTTCCTCGCAAGATTTTAAGCGTGTCATAGTCGGTGGTTGTGTTGCGGTTGCACGCTGATAAAAAGACGTCTTAAAAAGCCACAACCAGCGCTTTGGAGAGCCGCATGAACGACCAGCCCACACCTCCAGCCGGTGGTAATGAGCCGGCGTGTCTGTGTAGCCGCCGCTGCCGCCCCTGGCCACCCTCCTCTATCCTCCCCTTTCCCTCTCTTCTGCTCTGCGGCTGAATGCCTTTCCTGTTAAATTTTAGTCCTTCCTTTGTTCTGCCATTTTTGTGCATATGGCTCGATTATACATTTCTCAAGGAATATTTTTAAGTAAGTTCTTGTTCCTCCTCGGTTGCCTCCACTCCCTCCAGTCGTCCAGACCAACACGGGCCGCAGATAAGCGAGGCGCGTGGACGTGTTGCCACCACTAAAATCTCGAGTATTGCCTCCTTAGTTCGAGATTTGGGCAGCCTGCCTCACCCCACTGCCCCACGCCCACGCCCTCGCCCACGCCCGCCCTTTCAACCATCACCTCATTTTTTTTGTCACCGATACTAAAAACAAGTTTCAGGTTTTACACACACACACACACACACAATGTAGGGCTGCAGTGCCCCGCGTCCCGGAGTGAGTGTGTTGAGAGGGAGTGGTGGTCCCCTCAGGTGCCCGCCACTTCTGGACATGACGCCTCCTGATAACAGCTCCACACTGAGATAAGAGAGACCACAAGACGGATGGCTGTCGAACTCTGTCTCACTGATACCTGGCTAATACGGTGATTCCCATGCCTGCTGCGCCGCCCTTACTAGCATTTTGGCCTTGTGGTGAGGGTGCTGCCATACACGCTACCCATATGTGAGCGGCAGACTGGTGAGGTAGACATGTAGATCTCCGAGGTTCATGTGGCCCGGGGTTTAGTGCGGCAGGTGTGAGGTGGGTCGCCCCGGGCAGCTTGTGGTCTTCTTGGTGGTGGGCGGCGCTTAGCCTCCAGGAGGGACGGTAATGGTCCGGACGAGGGCGGCCGTTGCTTTGTAATGAGGCGAGAGCGTTATGTTACTGATACCGGAGCTGAGGCTCTTTAAATGTAGGCCTGTTTTATGGCGGCTAGACACACTGTTCCCGCCACATTCTGTATACCCCGCCACGCTTCCTCTCTTCCTCTCCCTTTCCTCCTCGCGTCCAGACACACCCTCCTAATCCTCCCACACACATTACACACTCACCTGAGCGCATCATTTCACTTTCATCACTCAAAAAAAAAAGTTTCATTATTTCATTCTTCTCATTTCGCCGTCATGCTTGCTCTTCCTTAATCTTCCCCTCCCTCATTCCCACTGCTCCAGCTCTCGCGAACACTCCCCCGCCTCACGCTTCCCTGCCGTATACAAAATTCCGTACCCATCGGCCTTCCTGTCGCTCCTTTCTCTTCCCTAACACAAACGCACACTTCTCCCACGTCTTCCACGCCCTACACACTCGTTCATATGGCTACAAACACCCATTCTTTTTCTGACACCGACCCATCCCGCGCCGTGTAGAGGTGTGGGTAACTAATAGGTAGATTCAGGCACTTGCTCCATTATTCCTAACTTTCCACTGACTAATGTCCTCTATTATTTTCTCTCTTTTTGCAGGTGAGTAGTTGGCAGAGGGTCGGTCAGGAGAGTGGCAGTGCTGGTTGGTATCCGTAAGTATAACGCTGGTGCAGCTGTTGAGGGAGTGACAGCCGACACAGCTGGCCTCTGTCTTGTTGTGCGTGGAATGGGCGGCAGCGAGATGCTTTCATTCTCTCTGACACACACGTCATCATTTCCTTACTCCCACTCTTTCTTTCCCTGTTGCCCCGTCTGTCTCTCAGCTTCACCGTCTTCCTCCTCCTCCTCCTCCTCCTCCTCCTCCTCCTCCTCCTCCTCCTCCTCTTACCTGTTTTTCGTCTCTTCCTTTCTTTAATTAAAGATTTCTCCTTTCTGATCGTCCTCCACCCTCTCCTCTTAAAATTTCTCCCTCTCCCTCTTCCCCACCTCCTCCTGACGCGGCTGGGGGCGGGGGACTTAGATCTGCTTTGACTGATAACGCGCCGTCACGAAGAGAGCGCTGGACGGCTTCGTGAGAGTTGGTGCGTGTGTGTTTGTGCGTAACAAACACGTACTTGTCCATTGCGTTCCTCTTTGTATTTTGCCTCGGCGTGCAGACACCTCTCGCTTGTCATTCATCTGCTATTATCCCGCACTTTTATCTTGTGTATTCGTGTGCATGCTCTCTCTCTCTCTCTCTCTCTCTCTCTCTCTCTCTCTCTCTCTCTCTCTCTCTCTCTCTCTCTCTCTCTCTCTCTCTCTCTCTCTCTCTCTCCACCCAGAGGACTAATAGCATTGTTTATTGACGTGACATTTTAAGGGAGGGTCTCTTCTTCACGCTAAAATGTCTGTCAATACACAAAAAATTCCAAGTCGACTAACTTTGTAGTATTACATTTTCTTTTCTGTATGTGCTACGATGAGACACAATCACACTTGTCTGAGTACGCTTCTGTCACGGGAGAGCTTCACCTGCGTCATCGCAGATGCTTGCCTCGCCACACCTGACGGGGAGGGACTGCAGGCACCACGCTGTGTTCAAATACCCCGTACTCTTCATACGAATATTTGTATCTATATATTTTCATAAGAATGATAATGTAGGGGTGATATTATCATAGACACATGTATACACTATATCTGTCCTCGTAAAATTGACGCCGTGTCGAAACTTATAGCGGAAAACAGGTGTGTGTGTGTGTGTGTGTGTGTGTGTGTGTGTGTGTGTGTGTGTGTGCCGGGTGTAATGACGGACAGCTGCAGGTAATGTCTTGTAAATACTTATACTCCTTGGCCTGCACCGTGGCTCAGCTGTCAGAGACACATGGGATAAATGTCTCGTTTTAACCTTTCACTGGAACTTGCCATTTACTCGTACTTTTCAAACATGCTTGATTGTATCTCTTGCCGTGAAATCGATTCTCCAATAGTAAGTTCCATCCCACTGGACATGTTGCAAGGCTTTTTATAAAGACTTAATCACATAATGCTTATTCAACAATCATGAACTCTCAACGTGCAGATACACTCGTACATGCACTGCAAAATTCTCAAGTCTTGTTTTCCTAAGTTCTAAGCGAGTCAAATGTGGAAGAGGGACGGAACACGGCACTGGCTGGCTGACCCCGCGCCACGCAGAGGACCTCCAGAAATGAAATTACGAGTGATGAATGTGAGGAGGACGAGGCACCGTGATGCAAGGGGGTGGGGAAGCGCCATGCCTATTTTGGCCTAAAATCAAACATTTATTAAATATATATCGTTTTCAAAGGGAAACGCAAAGCTGGGACTCGAAGGTGTGTAAATTGAGTTATTTGGCAAGGGGAGCAGTGAGTTACGAGACAAAGACACTAGAGTAGTGGAAATCAAGGAGAGAGAGAGAGAGAGAGAGAGAGAGAGAGAGAGAGAGAGAGAGAGAGAGAGAGAGAGAGAGAGAGAGAGAGAGAGAGAGAGGAATGATAAATTTAAAATCGTCCCATCCACCAAATGAAGCACCGTGTCGTGTCGGCGAGTGGACGCAAGATGGCTGTGGCAGAACAACACGGGAGGGGGCGCCGCTACCACCAAGGCACCAACACTTATAGTAAATCAGTCATACGGTCTGACTCAAGCCGTACGGTGTGGCAACAGCCGCGTAGCCACAGACGAGGCCGCGGCGAGGGAGAGGGTCGGTCTCTGCTGGGTAAGGAGTGAGAGGCGGGGAGGGAAGAGGCAGGGCAAGGAGGGTCAGAGTGACGTGATTGATTCAGACCAAACACGCGATCCAACAACGACTTTTGTCTCGAACCATTGCCGGTCTTACTAGTGTTCAAGAAAACGTGCATAAAATTAATACAGTCACTATTTTTCCGTCTTCCTTCAGACGCCAGTGTGCTTGAAGGTTGTGGAGGGGGTGGGAGGAGACTTCCAGGCGGCAGGGTGGCTCGTGAAAGCTGGTGAGGTTGGTGAGGCAGCGGCCTGCGACAGTCTGGGGCGATAAGGAGTGACTTCTGGTGGGCGGTTTCATTTTCATGGTCACACATATGCATATTTTGCTGCAATGTACTCAACACTGATTAGCGTCTCCTAAATTTAGGGTTATGTTCATTGATAAATATCTGTGCCCAAGGAGTTAATCACGCTCATGTCCACCTTTATTTTTCGGTTCAGTAAGACTAGTCAGTTGTCACAGCCTCTGATTGAAATTGATTTTAGGAAGCTGTCAGTGCCCTCACGAACAGTGTAATTTACGATCGTGGTGACATTCTCACCACTTTATCAGGCTTCTCTGCTCTGCCTCGAGGATGTGCACAGCTCGCATGCGTAAAAAAAAGTATCAGTAAATCCTAAAATCTGGGAGGTGTCTTCGTCATGGGGCGAGGCTTGGAGAAGAGAGAATCTGACTATCTAGGCGTGCTGTCGCCTCGGTAAATGGAGTACGTTTCCTCTGTTCGATGCCTTGATGCGCACACGAACCTCGGCATGACTATTCATAAACCCGCTTTGTGAAGTCAGAAAAAGCTCTACTCGTATGGCTGGCGTGTGGAGAGTTTCGCTCTGCGTGAACAAGTGAGTGTGACCGCATCTCATCTCGCAGTCCCGGCGCCCGAGCTCCAGGCCTGTTCGCTGCTGGTGGTCAGTTAAGGCGAGTCCAGAAAGGTAAATGTTCTTGACTCTGAACTCTGCCAGAATGCTGCGGACGGTGACCCGAGGCGCTGCATAACTAACTGAAGCAATGTGAATTTGTGCCAAATCCTTGTAAGAAACAAAGGATGCACCGGGCCTCTCGTCCTCAGGGGAATATGCATGCTCAAGCGGCAGAGACAACATGCCTTGATGGATGACTGAGTGCTTCGTGCACCTTAACAGTTTGTTCATCCATCGGTCAGTTTTCTAAAAGTTTCGTCCTCGGCGACGGAGGAGAAGTAGAAGGTGAGCAGTGACTATCAGGGTGAGGTGAGCCCGCAGCGCCGAGTGGTAATTAGTTTGATGCGTGCAGCCGGCGATGATCATCATTAGGAGGGAGTGTCGATCTCGCAGGCCAAGGTGAGGCGCTCACCCCGCCGTCACCACAGAGGTAACAGTCCTGGCGAGTCCAGGGTAGAAAAAGAAAAAAAGGATAAACACTACAGCCAGGTAGATGCCACACAAGGCCTCAAGCCTCCGTGTTCCCACAAAACTAGCACTTCTTCAAAAACAGCTGGCGTGGGGTTTGACTCTACAACATGGACTCACAGGATGAATATTCAATGAAAGCAAGCTGTCGACACCTGACCACAGTCTCAAGGCGGATGTTTCGAGCACAAAGTATAGACTCCAGCACCGAACTTTAAAAGGGCATCTTCTCTGGTGACAAGGTGAAGACTGACTCCTTGGCGGGTTTGTCTGCACCGAGACATTTTACAAATTTACGAAGAATGTGGTATTCATTTGATGCTCAGTTTTATGTGCACCTGAGCAACGGTCAAAGGCAGCGGTGGTGTGCCTGGCTGGAGCGAGAACCGTGGAAGGGAGGTCTGCATGGCGTGTCCCGGGGTGCTGGAGGAATGGTAATAAGTCATCAGGATCCTGCCTGTGCACTGCCACTCTCGTTTCTCCCTCGCTACCTCTACTCCACCTCCATTTCGACCAGAATACGGATCTCATCCTTAGATCCACCTTAAAACATGACCATCCTGTAAATTAGCAAACTCCAAAATCCTACATATTTTTATATTTCCGGCCGTCTCTCATGCTGACAGTAAACGTGAGTTTGTATTTAGTATCAGAATAAGTTCTTATAATGGGACTTTGCCACTCCGTCCCTCCCACTCAAGCTCTTAACCCCGCTCGGCACATTAGCGCCGCCATGTCCACATCACACACAAACACCGACACACGCACACACACACAAGAGAGAGAGAGAGAGAAAAAAAAAAGGTGGCAGTCTCGAGGCGGTGGGAAGTAGAGGTGGGGCGGGAGGGCATGGGAGGGGTGGCCTGAAGTGGTCCTCGCACAGTAATCATGACCGACACACTCGGCGATACATCATGGCTAAAGACACACCAAACTGGCAGAAGAGCGCACATCACCTGCTAAACGTACCCCCGCCCACCACACCCGCGCAGATGACACACTATAACTTGACTGATAGTCCCAGAAACGATGGATTTACGGATCATTCTCTCGATACCCAGGGAGGGGGTGGTGGTGGTGATGGTGGGCGAGGTGGTGGAGGGTGGGAGGCACAGAATGAGGATGGAAGGACGAATTTCTCCCCCCTCCCCTGTCCCCTGGCGCTGACGAAGTTATGAGCGACGTGACTGTCCATGTCCAGTATGTGTGTGTGTGTGTGTGTGTGTGTGTGTAAAGGTGGCAGAGTATAAGCCATGGCAGGGGATAGTGTGGCGCATTAAAGTAATAGCTCAATTGTGGTTGGGAGGAGAGGCAGGTGTGACTGAGCTGTTTATTCAGAGATATGCGTCGAGGAGCATCGCACCCAGCGCTCCCGGTGACGGTTCCTCATTGGCGACTCATCTTTATTCCTTCCCTTCACCAGGAGTACAGACTTAATGAAGAAGACTCCGGCCAAACCAAGGAGCTGCTGCACACTTGTGAATGCGCTCAGTGTTGCGGGATATCCCTTCATTCCGTTGCCAAACCTTGTACTTCACTCCTTTCAGTTACCATTAAAATTCATCCTCAGTGAAACATAAGAAATCTCACTACATTAAGTGCCACTAATGCGTTCCCGTCGCTAAAAGTATACAGAGTGCGGGGACGCGTCTTCTTATTAGTCTTTTCACGCGTATAAACGGAAGGTAATGCATGCAGCAGCGAGAAGAGGAGTCGCAGGTCACATGTACGAGTATGCACATCTAATATCCAGCATGAAGGAGTAACTGTGCGGTGCGGTGCGTGCCTGGCCGACCCTCGTTCGTCCGGGGACATGACAACCAAATCAGAGGCTCGGCTGATGCTTTGATGAATGTGCTTTGGCCGCGGAGATGAGAGTGGGAAGAGAGCTTTTGGTGGGTTGCGGGGGAAGGGCTGCGTTGGTTGGAGTCTTTTGGATGTACACTCAGGCTGTCGCAGATGGACTCATGTAGGAGGTGGGGAGTGGGATGGGGCCTCGTGGTAGTGTCCCGCCTCAGCCCAGCTCGTATATCGTGGCGTGAGCATTCCTCGACGCCGGCGGAACCTGTTTGATTAAGTATTGGAGCACCGCTAATAGACGCTCGAGACGCATAAAAAATACCACACTTGGATAACTTTATTTGCCACTTTACCTGCGGACGCTGAGGTATATAATTGGCGATTCATCATTGCATTAAGGCCTGTTACCTCCTTCTCCTCCCCCTCCTCCTCTTCCTCCTCTTCTTAGCGCCTGGTCCTCAAGTGGCTTGACTGTGTCCCTCTTCAAGAGCCAGTCTGCACCTGCCTCTGTGGCCAGCACGCCCCCTCCCTCGCCCCTCCCTCCCCTCGCCTTGGCTTAAACCATTAGGAACGGGTCTCAGGATTGACTTGGCTGTTAAGAACCCATTCGCACCTGTGTGTCGCTGGGGCAATAACGGACGTGTTCCCTCACTGTGTGTCTTGGAGAGTGAGTGGAACACGTTTCTCGCCGTCATGAAGGACGATACCGACAATTTCACTTGAGCGGATACGTAAGGAAAGCCTGAAGACGGCCTGGTCAAGATGCTTATCTCGGGCCAACTCAGTCACCAGGGGAGCGTGTGAGGCCTGCGGCGACCTGAGGATGATACATGCCCAACCAGGGTGATGCATGGGCGTCCCAGCTCATTCCCAGATCTTGGTGATTACCGCCGCCGTGGTGAGGGATTTCGGAGAAACCCGCACAGAATACAGAGGTTCCCAGAGGCTCTAACCTTTGTGGGGCGCCTGAAGGGAGTCTTGACGGCGTATTCGTCAGCAATGAGTTACAGAAGGAAGTCAGATTAAAGAGGAGCTTCTGTGGCTGTGCCGAACAGGAAACAGCTGAGATTCTAACCCGCTTCTTAATAAGTGTCTCGAGTTGAGCGAGCGAGCGAGAGAGAGAGAGAGAGAGAGAGAGAGAGTACAACAGGGCGAGAATGAAAATGCTAAACTAAAATTTTATGTAACCTTCAGAAAGTCTACTTCCTAGTAATTATTTACTTAGTGAGTGGCAGACTGGAATTCAGGGCAGCCTAATAAAGTAGATAATTTCGTAATAATTCATTCAGGTGTTTGTCATCTCAATGCATAACGTTGTCTATAAATGAATAGTTTTACTTTAAGTCTTGGGTTATTTTAGGAACCTTTGTTCTGATTCCCTGTATTATTGAGTTTGCAGTAATCATGAAGGCTGTCCATCACACAACAGGCGTCAGTCACACAGCCACTACACCACTGCTCTCTCTCTCTCTCTCTCCATCACGCTCCCTAGGGATAAAGAAAAAAGATAAATATTAGTGTTAAGATAATAGTTAGTTTAGGAACCCACCCGACTACTGACGAGGCCGCGTGGTTCCTGTGCAGGGAGGAGGAGGAGGAGGAGGAGGAGGAGGAGGAGGAGGGTGGCGGGCGGCGCGGGAGTGAGGGCGAAGTTTGTTTGGTGGAGGCAACAAATAATAATCGCCAGCATGTGGGGCGCATGGCAATTATACACTTTTTGCAGAGCGTTGCATTAATTAAACTTATGATGGTGTGCGCGATGGTGGGGCTTGACGAGTAGCCACGATGAGCGGGGCGTCAGGGTCGGGGGGACACGCTTCCCTGCTCACACCGACACTCGCACAGCCGCCCCAAAATATTTAGCCATTCACTCTCTGCATCCTCTATAATTTTTCTTCAAGCTTCCATGAAAAAAATAGCCCCAAAGAAATTACCTTGTTGTAATGAGTGGTGTAGAGTAAGGCCGGTAATAGAAGCACGTGGCATCAAGGAAATGAGTGGCAAGAACATTATTACTTTAAGAGTTACTGAAAGGTTAGCAGGACGGCGATAAGGAGCAAGATACGCGGGAGGATAATGGGACTGACAGGTGACATTGATTCCTCGCTCAGGTGGCTGTCATACTCCTTCCTTGCACGAGAGCCCCGCATGGCTGTGCACGGAGCAGTGGTGCCGGTGGGAGTGCTGGGGAGGAGGGGAGAAATACATTTGTTTTTTGTTTGAAGATTTTTTTTTTCATCCCAGGAAAAGCAACAACATGATCATTAGTTTGTTTTGTCGACTTGCGATGAGACTCTTGAACTCAACTCCATCAGGAATGAAGGCGAGACGAGCACAGTTTTATGGCGGCGCCGAAGACTCTGTGCCCAGGAATGCACTTGAGGGCTGGTTTTAGTGGGGTCGAGGAGAGGGAGGGAGGAGGGGTAGAGCCAAAAGGCCTGTAAATGATCCGCTCTCATTATCATGTCTTGTTTGAGAGGCATAAAAAACGGGAGGCAGGAGGGACGTGGCCATTACTTCACCACCTACATCGACACACCCACGAGTCCTTGCTAACCCCAGGGGAGGTGCTGTAGGGTCTGGGGAGATTGCTGGATGTGTCTGGGTGATGGGCAGTGGTGCCGAATGCATATAGAAGGATGGGCACTGGGAGAGAGTTCGTGTTGGGTGCTGGTGGCTGATGGCTGGTGGGTACTTGAAGAGGTAACTAATGGTCTGGGGCACGAGCAGGGGGATGGAGACGAGACTAAACGGGGTAGGTAAGGATGAACAGTGGAGGGCAGTGAGGAACGAAAGATCTCTTCCTCCCGCTCTGTCTGTTTCTCTTCAAGGGGGAAAACTAAACATAAGAGCGTGGTCAATAAGTGAAAATGCAAGGATGATGTGCTGGCTGCTGCTGATGATATGTGTTGCCTGAGAGTTTAAGTTAACGAACAGGGAAAAAAAAGTGAAGTGTATGATCTTGAATGCAGTGAAGGACATGTGGGCCGCGCGTGAATCAAGTCTCACTGCATGTAGAGTTGACCGTGGCGGTGTTGGTGGTGTTGTTGGCGGTGGTGCGGGTGTTATTGGCGTCACTCCTGCTAGTCCCGGGGAGGACAGGGTAAGGCAAGGCAAGTCGCGTCCTGCTCACCTTCATGCTGGCGGGAACAGGTCCGAGTTGAGGCGCGGTGGAAGAAAAGTGGTTATTGAAGATGATAAAAGATGTGCTGAAGATGAATGATACGTACGGGAAAGTGGCGGCGAGCAGGTGTGTGTGTGTGTGTGTGTGTGTGTGTGTGTGTGTGTGTGTGTGTGTGTAGCAAGGCACAAGCCGAGTGAGAATACACTGACTAACGAACGAACAACAAACAAGGAAGCAACACCAGAATCGAGAGACAGACAGACATAAAAAAAAAAAAAAGAATAAATAAATAAATGAATAAAAAAGAACTCGTTACATGTTGTATGATCCACTACTTGCAGTTATTAATAGAAGCAGCTGAGGCGTCGGGTCGCTGTCTGGCACCGATACGCGCTTGCCTCCGCTCTTTACTGTTTTCCTCACCATCGCCAATACTCGACGTGCGCCCCTTACCTGTGACTTCCAACAATCGAGTGTTTGTTTTGCGTGCTTGGATACCTAAGTGGCGCCATGATGGAGGAGATGGTGTGTTTGTGTGCATGAGAGTGTGAAGTGCGCGTGTGTGTGCGTGTGTGTGTGTGTGTGTGTGTGTGTGTGGAGGAAAATGGGTGTGCAGTTAAGTGGTCACACGGAAAAAGAGAAAACATATGTTGATTCAATAATGTCCTGTCCTAAGTAAGGGAGGAAAGGAGGAGGGAAAGAAGGAAGGCAGGGAGGAGGAGCAGGAGGGACGGAGGGGTGCTAGGTAGGGCGTGGCGGAAACCTTGGGTCAGCGGTCTTGCTCTGCTGGTCAAGTGTGGCGCTGCCCTACCCTCCCTCCCTCTCTTCCTCCCTCCCTCCTCCACGTCCCTCCTTCCCTTGCTGTCTCCCTCCTTCCCTCCTTTCTTCCTTCCTCACGTACAAGACTGAAGCCTGGCGAATATATGCATGCACGAGGAGTGATTATCCGTTACACACACACACACACACACACACACACACACACACATACACACACACACACACACACACACACATACACACACACACATATAGACACACAGACACACACACAGACACACACACACTTGAACGCCACTCAGGTCATCTTCTTACACACTAAATCATACATACTTTCTATTGGCATTTCCACGCGAGCTCAGTGCACTACGAGTATGTCTAACTCAAAGCACTTCATGTTGATGCGTTTGTACACACGAACCTCCACACTGATGCTCGACGTGCTCTTCTTTCTCTCTTACACACACACACACACACACACACACACACACACACACACACACACACACACACATGTCATCACCACACAGACACACACACACACACACACACACACACACACACACACACACACACACACAAACGAGAAGTCTCCCATCCACCCACGGCGCGACGAGACGAGACAAGCGTGAGGGGGCTAGGCTACGAGGACCGGGCTGGGATTGACAAGGGAAGAGCGTGGCGTCCCTTGCTTCTTCCTCCGCGGCGAGGGGCAAGAGCGTCAATCATCGCCAGAAAGGTTAAGGCAGAAGGGGACGGGCGACGCGGTAAGTTCACGGTGTTAAGGTCAGGTGCGGGTGACTGTCGGAATTAAAGGGCAGAAAAGGAGGTGAGGTACGTACATACATACATACATACATACGTGCGATAAAGTCAACGCGGGATGATGAAATAACGACAACTAAGGCAGGAGTTTATAACTTCAACTCGACACTATTACTGCCACCACCACCATCACCACCACCACCACCACCACCACCGCTACTACTGCTGCTGCTGCTGCTGCTGGCCAGACGTGCATAATTGACAGAACTTTCGCCTTTAATTATACAAAGCTAATGACATGCAAAAATTAATAAACATACGGCTATTTGTTGTAGAATTAGAGACGCTGTGTGACGTGTCAGCCTCTGTGAACGTGAGGACAACATACGTGACTGGCGGGAGAGTAATGTTATTAATGAACGCTTGAAAAATTAACGAAAACACCGACGATTAGGTAGCAAGATTAATGTGGCAATGATGAGTCAGTCCGCTGCAGTGTCTCTCCTCAGCCGTTACATGAGGTCGTGTAAATCCTTCTCTTTTTCATCCTCTCTTCGGTGCAAGGTCTTCACCGGGCAGGAGACACGAGAGTGCGCCGCTAAACAACACCTGCGCCGGGAAGTGTACATAGGGAGCATGAAAGGAGGAAGGGAGGGAGGAAAAAGAGAGGGTGGCAGAGAGAGAGACCACAGGGAGAGAAAGGGTGGGAGGTTGAGAGAGAGAGAGAGAGAGAGAGAGAGAGAGAGAGAGAGAGAGAGAGAGAGAGAGAGAGAGAGAGAGAGAGAGAGATGGAGGCAAGGGAGGGAGAGAGGGCGCCGCGGTAATCTGGCGGGACGTGTCACCTGCAGGTCCCAGGCCGACCCCGATTGTCTGGCTGTCACAGGCTCCTCACACACACACACACACACACACACACACACACACACACACACACACACACACACACACACACACACTCTGTCTATATCGCCGTCTGCTTGTTAGTTTGTCATATAATTCCCCTGTCTTTATAATCTTTCTTAACTATTTTACTCTCTCTCTCTCTCTCTCTCTCTCTCTCTCTCTCTCTCTCTCTCTCTCTCTCTCTTTCACCGAAAGCACACTTTCCTGGCCGCCCTTCGAACCGCCAGCCCTGCGTCGCCGTCTCCTGCAGGCCCCCACACCACACCGGCACCCCTCACCCTGTCCGCCCACCGCCCGCCGCCCGCGTTACTCCTCGCCGCAACGACCCGCCATTTGTCGAGGACGGAGTGTTAGTAATTCCGTCAGGCGGCGAAATATCGAGTGAGTGGAGGTATTTGACTCGTTTGTTTGGCAACTCAACAGTCGGGTCGGTGGTGTCGGGGAGTCTGGTGTTCTTGTGGTTTATTGGTTCATCGGGTGAACTCATTACTAAATCTGCGGGGAGTTTAAACCCAGAGCGATGCGACGACTGCTGTCTCTGTGTGTGTGTGTGTGTGTGTACTGAGGTGGCACTGTGTTGTGTTTTTGTACGGTGTTTTTGAGGGTTTGGTTTGGTAGCTTAGTGTGTGTGTGTGTGTGTGTGTGTGTGTGTGTGTGTGTGTGTGCTGGCGGGTGGGCGTGCGGGCGTTCCTGGTGTGAGGGCGTCAGCGGTTCCACAACACGACGGCGGAACAAGTGAGGAGAACGACCGATTATGAGCTGTGGTGATAAGCTGTCATCGCCACGTGCTGCTCCCCCTCCCGTCACCCGCCTCGCCTCCCTTTCTCCCACCTCCTCCTCCTCCTCCTCCTCCTCCTTCTCCTCCCTGCATCTGTGTTCTCCTCCACGTCTCTCTTTTCTTCCTTTGCTCTCTCCTTCCCTACCTCACTTTTTCCCTGCATCTTTTCTCTTCACATCCATTCGTCACGTCTGCATCTTTTCTTCTTATTATTCATCTCAGAGTTTGCGGTATTAATTTGATTCTTTATTCAGCTTCCCCACGTTTCCATCTTTACTCTTCGCCTTTTTTTTTCCCTCATCTATACCTTTCAGTCGCCTTCCTTTCCTCTCTTCGTTCCCACCCCTCAAACACAAGTGTCCTCCCCTTGCTCCCTTCCTCTCTCCCTTCCCTCCCTCCTTCTCTCCTCCCTGCCTCCCTCTCTCCCGCCCTCCCCCAGTCGCCAGCGGACGGATGGCCGGGGTTGATGAATGCAGATCGACTGGCTGTGATATGGAAATGCGCTGAACTGAAATTGGGGGAGTTGTTTTAGCCCTGGTGAATATTATTAAGCATTTTACATGCCATTGAAAGCTCATGTTTATCGCTGTTAATTACGGGTTGATTTGTATGCGACTCCCGAGGTCCGAGGCACCGGACAAATTGGCTTTATTGCGGAGGGACATCACAGAGTCGCCGGCACAAAATACACAAAATTACACGCCTGTTTCCCGCCCCGCACTCTTCTCTCTCTCTTTCTCTCCCTCTCTCTCTCTTTCTCTTTCTCTCTCTTTTTTTCCTTTCCTTTCCTCCTCACCTCGCGTACAATCACAGGGACGCTGAGTGACCGCCGCGGCAGGGGACGAGGGACGGGGGTGCAGGAGGCAGGCAGGGACGTGACGTGGAGGGGGTGGTGGTGCTACTGGTCCTGGTGGTGATGGTGGTGGTGGAGTTGGAAGAAGTAAAGCAAAGACAGAACGAGTGAATTGATAGACAGTAAACACGCGTGAGTGAAGGACGGTGGTGGCGATTGTTGTGGTGGTCACGAATATAGAGGAAGCAATGTTTTATGTCTCTAGAAGATGGGAAGAAAATGAAGTGAATATATAGATAGGTGTCTTTATATAAAATAATGAGAATTATCAATATTCGGAACAAGTCCTTAGAAAAAGCTTAGATATTGATAGTGTTGGTACTATAACTACTACTATTACTACTACTACTACTACTACTACTACTACTACTACTACTGCTACTTCTACTACTACTTCTAACCACAACACCAGTAAGAGAAATGACAATAACAATCAAGAGACAATAATTGCAGCACATAACAGCAATTTTGCCAGACAAGGAGCAGAACACAAGACTCACCCCGTCAGTCACACACTCTCCCACCGCAGCCTCCGGGGAGAGAGAGGCGGGGAGAGCCGTGAGTCACCCTACACACACACACACTCACACCAACACATCATAACCATCACCACTAGGTAGGTACATATTACACCTACCATTACCATCACCACACGCATTACCATCATCATCATCACGAACACCCGCCATCATCATCACCATCATCATCACCAGTGCGGCCATCATCACTGGACTGCGGCGACGACCATCACCCAATCAACTTGACGCATCTGTCACCGTCCAACTCCGCATTTGATGGGCTGAGCTAATTATGGCGGGAAAGAGAGGTAGAGAGAGAGAGAGAGAGAGTGAGTGTCTGTCTGTGTGTGAGTATGTGTATGTGAAAGAGAGAGGGAGAGGGAAGTATGACCAGGTACCAGGTAGGTTATGTAGCCCAGAGAGAGAGCGGGAGAGAGAGAGAGTGAGAGAGTATTGTTTGGTAATGAGGCGAGTGAGAGAGAAAAAAAAGTGTGTGGCATTCTAATTTGCTACTTTTATGAGGATAGTTTTGTCAGGCTAGCACGAGAGAGAGAGAGAGAGAGAGAGAGAGAGAGAGAGAGAGAGAGAGAGAGAGAGAGAGAGAGAGAGAGAGAGAGAGAGAGAGAGAGATGAAGGAATGATTGACATGCCGGACCAAAATAGAGAGATGTTTACATGAACTGCACGAAGAGAGGGGATGGGAGAGAGGAGGAACAAAGGGACAGAAAGAAGATGAAGATGACGAAGTAAAGAAGAAAAAAAAAATAATATTCAATCATGAAAAAATAGAAATTAAACAACAATACACAACACAAAACAACAACAACAAATAATAATAATAATAATACGTTTGAGAGAACAGAACCAGGAGACTTGGAGGGAGTAAGGGAAGGAGAGAGAGAGAGAGAGAGAGAGAGAGAGAGGGAGAGGGAGAGAGGGAGGGGTGTGGCGGTCATCAACACCAGGGCGGCGGGAGTGAAGGAAAGATGACAGGTGATGGATGACGCCAACGCTCCCACCGTCCAGCAAATAATGGCAAAGAGAACCTCCGATAATTAAGGGAAAATGATAAATGACAGGTGCCTACACGGGGATATACTTCACCATTACTGTGTCGCCGGGGAGGGGCTTCAGGGGGAGGGGCGGAGGAGTGAGACGAGAAGGAGGAGGAGTGAGAGCAGGAGGAGGAGGAGGAGGAGGAGGAGGAGGAGGAGGAGGCTGAGATGGACGAGGTGAGTTTAGTCCAAGTTTGAGATGTCCTGCTTGGGGCGGAATCTGTGCTCGTACCGTTTAGCTTGTTGTTCTTACTGCTGCTGCTGCTGTTGTTGTTGTTGTTGTTGTTGTTGTTGTTGTTGTTGCTGTTATCGTTGCTATTGATCCTCTTGTGTCTGGTGATTAATTTAAAGAAGTAGACTGAAGATGCAATCACCACCATATGAGTAAATGTTTGGCAACCTTTATTAAAGTTTTATCTCATCAAGATTGTGTGAAGTGAACCACCACCACCACCACTACCACCACCACCACCACCACCCTAACAGGAGGAGGCACTGCCCTGGGTTACGTCAGCCGATCAGCCTCACAACACGTCAGCTTGTTCTAATACCTTATTATATCTCATCCCGCCCCTCCCCGCCCCTCCCATTGCCGCTCCTCGCCCAAAACTTCTTGATCTTGACTTTGTACTTCTATCCTGCTCTCTCTCTCTCTCTCTCTCTCTCTCTCTCTCTCTCTCTCTCTCTCTCTCTCTCTCTCTCTCTCTCTCTCTACAAGCACTGCCAGGGGGAAAGCACAAGGGAGGGGAGGAACCGCCAAAGGGGAGAGAGCGGAAACATTATTACGAAATGTACACAACCTGAGGGAGGGGAAGGACGACACAAGAGGAGCGGCAGGGGAGGGTGTGAGGGGGCTGAGGGAGGTGGGGGGGCGGACACGGCTAATGCCACTTGATCGCCGCCAAGCACATGATAGAGCGGCGGTAAGTGGCGGTCCGTCACGACGACACCACACTTAGCATTGCTCCGCCGACGGTCATAGATTATCGAAATGTCCACTAAGCGCTACCTGGCGGGGCTGGAGCCGGTGGCGTATCGGTCGTGTGGGTGTCAGACGATTCGACCGGCTGCCAAATTGGACCATACCTGTAATATTCATACGATAAATCATAATTATATATATTTTTCGCTGTTATACTCGCCTCAATATCTTCTTCAGCTCATCGGCAAATGAAACTGATGAAGCGGAACCGAAGTAAGCCTTAACAATAGGGGCGAGGTTTTTAAGTCATTGCTGCGGGTGTAGTGAAGGGCGTGGTGGACGGTGCTTGCCGGTGAGTCCTCCTGGCGCCCCCTGCGACGCTGCTAGGAGTTGCTGAGGGAACAGGAAGGCGGCAAAGAGGGTGTGAGGCGGGGGTTGTCTAGATACACCTCTCATTATACCTGCAGTAAATCTATCAGCCTTATCAGTGGACACTTCCGCCCTGGGTATCGTAATGAGGACTTGCTGATAATGTCTGGTTTCCCTTCCTTCGCTCGAGTTTCTTTGTTTTACTCTTTTTTCCGAGTTCCCGTGCGTGATGGTACAATACAGCTTAGGACGCAGGATAGTAATGTAGAATAATAGCAGTAATGAGTTGGTGATCAGTCCCCTTGTCCGTGCCGCCCCTCCGCTCTCCCTCCTTCCCGCCTGTCTGCCTGCCAGTCTGCCCTTCTCGTCCCGCCGTCCAGTCGCCCTCTAACGGGAGCGTGTGCGAGGCAGAACTGCTCAGAATTTCCGATGTTGTCCATGTAAATCCTTCTCGTGTGTGTGTGTGTGTGTATGTGTGTGTGTGTGTGTGTGTGTGTGTGTGTGTGTGTGTCCAGCCAACTCCTACGTACCCATTTTTGTAGCCTTGTTCTTCCTTACCTAGTTTCCAAACCAGTCCCTCGGCCACCACCATTCTAAGGCCACGTCCACGCTCTGATACCTGCTTTTTAACTGAGGGGTTAAGGGAAGCAGAGAGGGCGTGGTCGCTACTGCGTGTCCAGGCCGCAAGGGCGTGTGTCGACAGTGTGTTCCTGTGTTCCCCGTGACGCGAGGTTGTCTCTGGATGGCCAACACACTTCTTAATTTGGCCCCGTCTCTGTCATCAGCTGTGTCGCAGTTGGCGTGATTAATGAGAAGGATGGGAAAAGGAGGTAGAGGAGGAGAGAGTAGGGGGAGAAAGACGGGCGGGGAGGGTGTAATAGGGAAGGATATCGGGGGGAGAAAAGAGGAGACAAAGGCGTGGAGGTGAAGGAAGTGGTGAGTGATTAAGGAAGAAGTGTTGGGGTATATACTGTACAAACAGATGCATACTGTAAAAATAGATTTACGTTAGAAATATGTAGGCGTTGTTAGTGAGAGGAAGAAGGAAATGATGCCGCTGAACTGAAGAAAATAATGAAGACGAATTATTTGACTCATGAAAACTGGTGCAGGATAGTAGACATTAGAGGAGGGCAGAAGGACACTGGAAGGAAGCCCCACTCGAGAGGATGATGAGGCAGATGTGGTGGTGGTGGTGACGGTGGTGATGGTGGTGGCGATAATGACGAAAGTGAAGACATCAGTAACAAGATCACACGGAACGGAAGCAGAAGATGAGACAAAAGAAGGAAGGAAAGAAGGGAGGAAGAGAAAACGAGAGATATAAAAACACACACACAGGAAACCAACTTTGTAATAATAATAATATCAAGGGACGTGGATTAAGTAGGAATAGTGAAGGAAATCAGTGAAGATTAATGGTAAGTGGAAAGAGAATGAACTGTGTAAGAGAAAAAAAAAATAAAATTGCTTGAAATGACTGGTTGCACGACACTGTGAGGGAAGTGACGCAAGAATCCGAACGTCACCGTGGCAGATATGGAGATTGTGACGAGCAGACTGCGGTGCAAATTGACGTGAGATATACAAGAGAAAAATAAAACCGTCGGAAAAAAAAATATATATATATAATGATGAGTAATGATGTTGAAAATAATGATAGCACTAATATTAACAATACGATCAGAAGGAAAAGTTAGTAGCTATTTCATTATCCCATGACTATTAGCAGTAACAATAGTAGTAGTAGTAGTAGTAGTAGTAGTTAGTGGTGCTGATCCATTTCTGTCAAGCAGGTACTCTCCCTCTCCCTCTCCCTCTCCCTCTCCCTCTCATCCCTGCCCCTCCTCACTTCCTTATCTCTCCCCACTCTCATTCTTCTTCTGTATTACTTTATCTTGATTTCCATTTCTCTCTAGATCCTCTCCCTCTTTTTTCTAACCATTATTCAATTTCTCGTTACAACGCGGGTCTGTCTCATTTCCTCTGTGCTCCTTTACCATTGTCCTTGCCTCCTCTTCCTCCTCCTCCTCCTCTTCCTCCTCCTGCGCCATTATCGTCTCATCCAAGCTTCCAATCGATAATTTTCCACAATATTTCATCAAAATTATTTTTCCGGCGCGAAACGTTGAAGTGACAGTTCTTAATCATCTCGTTTCATTTATTCTAATTGGTTGTTACCATTTATCAGGCGGCAGTTAGTGTCGGCGTGAATCACCGCCGATGACGAGGCGACCGATGGCTTTTTGCGATAACTGCCGCCAGAGGACCCCTGTTCGATCCCAATTGTCGTTCATCCCTCCCTCGTCCGCCCCCCGTCCCCCGCCCCGCCTGGCCCCATCGCTCCCCCTCCGGGCCATTACAATATATCATTGTTAATTAAAAACACCGAGCTGAGGCCGCTGACATGGCGATGATGGCGTAAGATATAATAACAGGACAAACTCATAAAAAATGGAAACCCGGAAAAGGAGATTTAATAAACAAAGTCTATAGATGTGTGTGTATGTACATACGTTTTTTCTAACTATTGGACGTGCCACAAAATCGATGCGTGAAGCCATCGAGTGGAATTACTGACTACTGCAGCGCAATGCGGGAGGGAGGGAGGCACGGAGGGGGAGGCGCGGGGGGCGGGGAGGAGGGCGAGGAGGGGAAGGAGGGGAGGAGAAGATATAGGGAGCCTTGGAGCAGAAGAGGGGAGTGAGTTGAAGACGGGTACAAGGGGAGGGTACAAAAGGGGGCAGGGGGGGGCGGTGGTGGATAGACAGAAGGGAGTAACTGGAGGCGTGTAACTTTACGGTAAAACATGAAAATCAAGGAAAATGCGAAGGGAAGCTTTTGTTCCCTAAAAGGAATGTTTTGCAAAGCCTTCACTGGTGACGAGGGGGTGGACGAGGAAGAAAGGGGAGAGGAGGTCTTGATATAGATATAAATATTTTATAATGCCGTTAAGTTGCATTTTGCTGCCATTTTACGACCACAAATTGAGGCTGAGGCCGGCGTTCAATCAGAGTCAGGCTGCCGCTGATCGACTTCCGTTAACGAAAAGTATGCAATCGTGTGCTCCTCGGGCCGCCCCGCCTGATGAGTGACACTGCTCTTTTGTGCCAACGCTGCAATTTCATGCAACTTTTACAGCCTAAAATTGTTCCTTTGTTCCTGGGGTAATCAGATGTCGTGCTTGATACACCCACGTTAAAAAGGCATTGTGATGGTAGACTGTTGACGGCCCGTCCGTCGCCTCCCTGACCGCCGCGTCGCCTCGAGGGGCAGGCGGGGGTCGTGCAGGCGTGGGTTGCCTGAGGAACATTCTGGAAAATTGTAATTCATTGTCTTCCCACTTGAACGTAAGCAGCCCAGTGACTGCTGCGATTTCGTAATGCCTTTGTAATACCTGAGCGATGTGAATGTGTTTACGCGCCTGTGTACCCCATCATTACCTCACATTGCTCTGCCAAGATTAAATGGGAAACATATATTTTGGTACGAGAGTTTCTACACAGAGTAATTTTTACTCTGATCTATCGCGACTCATAAAGTCTAATAGTTTAATTGGTCTTCATTACTGTGAATAGAGCGAGGGGTATTTTTATATTGGCCAAGCCCTGGGCGGACGTATGGTACGGGGCGGAGGAAGGGGAGGGCAGGCCAGACTGGCAGGGAAGGACTGGAACCCTTCACTCTGCCAGTCTGCTGTCGACTTTAAGGGTGTGAGCAGGATCCCTCTTTTTATGGTGGCATTGTACTCGATAAGCAAAGGCGCTAATACGTTTTAGCACCACCGTGAGGACGACTGGAAGTCTCAGGGCGATACA
>NC_087151.1:2495000-2572500 GCF_035594125.1 Scylla paramamosain | reverse complement strand
TGTGTGTGTGTGTGTGTGTGTGTGTGTGTGTGTGTGTGTGTGTGTGTGTGTGTGTGTGTGTGTGTGTGTGTGTGTGTGTGTGTGTACTTTCTCCTTTGAGTATGGAATAATTGTCCTGTCTGGTGTGCTTCTCTCCCCTCTGTACTCTGCAGCTAAGTATTGTGTTTCAATGTTTTTCCTTCCTTGCCTTGTCTTCCTCGTCTCACTCGCTTCGTGCTGCCGCTCAGCCCGGCAAGGCTGCGGACGGCGCTCCTCCAGTTCATCATAATCCTCCTCTCCCCACACTTTAATATTGACATGTTTACCAGCTGGTCGCTTATCTCCGTAACGTATGCTCTCATTACCTTTAGACTTTGAGCTTTAAGGCCGTAAGTTGCCTCAGTGTATCGTCCTTTATCTCCTTAAGTACAAGTTCTCTTCAGCGACGCCTCTCCTCTCCACCGTCCACCGCCACACCCGTTTTCTGCGAGCAGCGGCTGAGGCTCCCACTCTCAAGGGGGAGTTGAAGTATTCTATCTTTGATTTTTTTTTTTTTCTTCACAGGATAAGAGTCAATTACCATTAACTCAAAAGATTTACTTACATTTATCCACACCCTGTCAAAGTAAGGAAGAGTTGTGTACATGTTTTCATTAGTCATATAGAATATCTATGAAACTTAAGTTCTGATAGATACGTGTATATTGTGTTTTCTTAAGAATTAACCCTTGCATTGTGGTGTTGCCACCTCCTCATTCCCTTCATGTTCTCCTCCTCCTGCTGCTCCTTCTCACAACTGCAACTCGGGAGATTTTCCATTACACACAAATGAGGTCGTTAGGCTCTGGTCACCTTAGCCTGACAGTGCTGCGCAGAGCAAAACTACTCAGGGCCAGACGCCACCAGCCCCGCGGGTCTTGGGATGCACGTTGTTGTGATGAGCTTGTGTTTCCCATTAGACTCTCACAGAATGGATAATCTCCTTCGCTACGACGGAAAAACTAATTACCCGAGCGCTTGGCATTACCCGGTATTATCCTAATCCAGCAGTTTTAAATGGATAATGAACCGTGAAGCCCCTGACTGCTGCCCACCAGTCTGCAGACGCGCTCGATCTCAAATCAATGTCGTTTTCATTAGCAGCTCGGAGGAGGATTACACAGGCAGGTGCTGAATGTTGCACAGATCCGCAGCGAGGCGCGCGTTCACACACACACACACACACACACACACACACACACACACACACACACACACGCGTCGGTGGTAGGAGGAGAGGCTTAGTTCATTCCCAGCAGGGTTGCGGTAAAGGAGGCGGTGGGGTTAGGGGGTGAAGGTGGGTGTGCAGCGGGTGGGAGTGTGGGTGTGATGAGGCGCAATAGAGGCAGCGGTGAGCGAGATGGTGGGCGTGTGGATTGACAGGGCTGTCGGTGGAGGCATTTCAGGAAGGCAGCAGTGGTTGTGTGTGTGTGTGTGTGTGTGTGTGTGTGTGTGTGTGTGTGTGTGGTTGAGCTTGCCACCACACCAAGTTTCAACGGTTCAACACCTGAATCGTGGGTCCAGAGGGAGATTTCGGTGCGTGGAGGTAATGAAGGGGGCGAGGGTGGAGATGGGGCTGGGAAGGGTGCAGCGGGGCGAGGGGCTGAAGGGCTGCGGGGGTGCGGGTGGGTGTAAGAGATGCCCCATCAACACGCCAGTAAGTTTCCGTGCACAGCTGGGAGTTGTGGGCGGCTGCTCTCTCGTCCGTGTTGATATTTGTGTGTTATTGTTACATTCATAAATCCTTCAGTCTGAACCCACATGCGTACACTCCTCAGCGCCACCTCCTCCCCGCCAGGCCAAGTCCACGCCGCCAACCCTCTCTTGATTTTGACCCTATTCGCCCTGTGTGATTAGGGCGGTTATCGATTGTCCGGCGGGGCTGCGGGTTACGGGGGATGTGTCCTAAGTAAACTCGACTTTTCGAAGTTTGTCATCGGGACCGTAAACTTGTTGAGTTGACGCAGGCAGTTAAGACCCTTGCGACGCGGCAACACAAGGATGAGGTTAGGAGTGCGCGGCGCCACGAGAGGTGCAAACATTTCGTCGGCTAAGCGGAGTATATCTGTCAATGAGCAGCGCGGCACTGGCACGGGAAACCAAGTGCCATGATGCTTGATTTCACAGATAACTTGGCAGTTTGGGTGCCGGCGAGGAGGAGCCGCAGGTGCTCCCCCACACCCCCTCCCCTCCCGGACCCCACACTCACCACATTCCCTCTCATGACGGTATTAACAGTGACCTGATGGCCCCGTCTTCCCCTCCGCCAGACCCTTGCGCGTGCATCCTGCCAACGCCTCCGAATGAACGTGACTCCAGGGCGTGGGATTAAAAACACATTCCTTAACGCCATTCAGATGCTTGAGATGCTTCTACCTTGAGCTTCCGAGTGCTGGCAAGGAGCTGCGCCGCACTAATTGCCTGGTGAGCGGCGGCGGCGGCACCTGGTGGGATGAAACTTGTATGTGCCAGACGGGGCGGTGACACACACACACACACACACACACACACACACACACACACACACACACACACACACACACACACACAGACACTTACACTTCGAAGTTCTGATTTGGATATATTTCCTTTTTTCTGTCTCATTTCCATCCTTTTGAATTTAGACATCAGATCACCCTCGTGGAGTTATGATTTGACGCACCGAGTTTATTTGCGAGAGTTGAAGCAGGTGGTGTGTGTGGAGATGGGAAGAGGAGGAAGAGGGGAAGGAGGAGGAGGAGGAGGAGGGGAGAGAAAAACAGAGGATGAGAAAGAGGAGGGAGATTTTAGGTCATTCTTGTTTCATGAGACGCTTTGATGATGACAGCATCTCCTTTTGTATGTTTGTATGCGCGCGCGTGTGTGTGTGTGCGTGCGTGTGTGTTAGGGTGAAGGGACAGGGATCTCCCAAGTTGCATTGAGATATCGCATGTGCTTCCCCTTCTCGTTACTCCTCCTCTTCCCCCTCCTCCTCCTCCTCCTCCTCCTCCTCCTCCTCCTCCTCCTCCTCCTCCTCCTCCTTCTTAAATCGTCACAGTCTTGTTCCTCTCTATTTTTGTCACTCTCCTCCTCCTCATGTTTCTCACAGACCACCATCGCCTACTCATTTTCCATTTCTTGTTTTCTTCTTCGCTACATATTTAGTATCTCTTTCCTCTCTCCTCCCTTCTCCTCCTCTTCCTACTCTTCTTCCTTTCGTGACGCCCCCTGCCTTCACTCCTCACTACGGCGACCCACATATACCCACATTCATATTTCTTTACTTCACACTCCCTCGCCTGTCCGATCCCCAAGACCCGCCCATCACCACCACGAGTACCCCGCTCCTTCACCCGTCACCCCTGCCCCTCACCCCCCCACCAGGAGCGTCCCCTCACCCTTCAACGCACCGCTCGTCACCATCTCCACCCACCCATCTCCACTACTCTACGCCAGCCTCAACGCACCTCATAACGCCTTTCATGATACTTGTCCCCCTCCTCTCCTCTCCCTTCTTCCCCTTCCCTCCTCCTCTCTTCTCTCCCTACCACTACTCTCCCTCCCTTCCTGTGATCCACACTCGACTGCCTTCGCTCGCCAAGTCTTCTCTCCTCCTACCCCTCCTCCCCCTCCTCCTCCTCCTCCTCCTCCTCCTCCTCCTCCTCCTCCTCCTCCTCCTTCTTGTACCATTACTCCCCACTCCCTCCACCCCTCCCCTGCATAGAACATCAGCGCCTCCCTCACTCTTCATCCTCTCCCGCCACACACACACACACACACACACACACACACACACACACTCTCTCTCTCTCTCTCTCTCTCTCCTCTCTCTCTCTCTCTCTCTCTCTCTCTCTCTCTCTCTCTCTCTCTCTCTCTCTCTCTCTCTCTCTCTCTCTCATATTGTTTTACTTCACACTCGTTTACACTACTTGTTCATATTATTTCGCTTTTCATATATCTGTGTGTTTTTCCCAGCGTGTCTAAGTCTCTCCTCGCGGTATTTACGTTCGCTGTGGATGTATCAAGCTTCTTACTTATCTCTCCTCACTCATTCTTGCCTCTATTTTTTTCCTATTAAAACTGTTTTCTTTTCTGACTTAATCATGAATATTTATATCGTTTGTTCTTATTATCTTAATCAGTTGACTGTCAAACATTGCTTCATACATCCTCTGAGGATTTTTTTCCCTTGCTTCGTACGTTTAGCAAGTCACTGAGCACGTGGGCAGGAGCTATGAGCTGATGGAGCGCGTCTGAGCCGGGGCGAGGTGGCCAAGTGGATGTTGCTTCCCAAGGCGGACAAGCTGCGGCTCCCTTGAGGCTGAACGCGCGTGACATCTCAAGGACAGTCGACAGCCGTGTTCGAGGCGCCCGTCTCCCGCTTCGGTCAGGAGGCATCACAAAACGAGCAAAAGAAGACAATAAACCCAGTGAGGCGGCTTGGCAAAGGCAGGGAGGTAGGGGAGGGGAGGGCTGCGGGAGGCTGTTGTGCCAAGCTGTGTGGACAGTGGCACTCTAGTGACAGGTGGCTCAGGCTGGGCTCCTAGGCTGGCACACACCGCCTCACGTCAGGTAAAGGGGGAGGCAGGGCGGGTGGTGGCTGTGGTGGTGTGGTGGTGGTGTGTCTGCAAGAATTCCTCAGTGGTAAAGCGGCTCCTCCTCCGTGTCAGTGTCGCTAGTTGCGTGTGAAGGCTGTATAGTTTGGTAAAGACTGCCAACCTGCGAGGACTGGGCCTTTTCTTATCTCTGTATTTAAGAGCTGCTTCAGGCCCACTTCTATTTCCTTCCCCCTTCCTTCATTCCTTCTTTCCCTCTCTTTTCTCTTTTCACCTCAGCCACTTACCATAAAAAAGCGACGGTGAACGATCCTCTCAGCAATTTTTCCACGTGTGTTCGTCCTCCTCCGCCACCAAGCTCAGGTTACAGCGGCCTTTGTTGACGGCTAATTTTGTCATAACCCGGCGCCCGCATTCTCATTCCCGCTGATGGACGTCGCGAAGAAAAACGATCGTGTGGAATGAGGTGGGAAGGAGCCAGATGGAGTGATGGAGGACGCTGCGGGAGGAGCATCGCGAGGAGGCAAGTTGATAAGGATGATAAACATTTTTCCCCGTGTTGTTAGTTTCTTTAGGAATGCTTTTTTTCTTGCTTGATAGCTTTAGTTGATTAAAGTCTGGTTGTCCCTGCAAATAATTTGGCAAGTCTGATTAGCTTCTCTCAGACATTCTCTGCGTGACAAAGGCAATATTTACCATGTTGTCCCAAATGTTTACACTCTAAAGTGAGCCTTTTGGCCAGGCAGTCGTCTGGCTCACTGCGCTCGGTGTCCAGACTGCAGGATGAAGAATGTTCTCTGTGTACGTAGCGAGCAGGCCGGATGGCGGGGGCAGGGGTGCAGAATCGACCTGATTGGTAATTAACAGACTGAAATCCATCATAGGCTAATCATTCCAGGAATTCCCAAACGTGTAGTGATTCCCAGGCAATTATGGCAGAGCGAGTTGGCTATTATGATTTGACATTTTCACGACCGACCACGGCGAGGCGGCGGCCGTGGCGGGAACACCGGGACTGGCGCAACGGCCCCTTTCTGTGCAGGACAGCGAGGTCGCGAGGCAGGGGACAAAGACGACGCCGTGCACTCCGTCATGGATGAGATGTGGGGATGGGTATGGGGCGGGGCGTCCCGGGAGGGTCGACACTATATAGGCTATGATATTTATCGGGTGCGAGGAGTGCCAGGCGCCCAAACTTGAGGAGTGCCATAAAACAATGGTCGACCCTCCCCCTGCCACCACCACCCGCGACCCGCGCCATCAAGAGCTTCCCGCCCAGAGTTACGATCAGGCGGTGACCTCGCTGTGTCAGGCGGGGCGGCGGCCCGTCACTCGCCAGGGGCAGGTCAAGTGCGGCTGGAGGAGAGTCAAGGCCTCCGTGGTGAAGAATTTAGGTGGTGACCGTGTGGAGGACAGAGGAAGGTTTTGTAAGCGCGCATCACGTTTAAAGTTCAAGATAAAAAGATTCCTTTCGTGTTTAATCATTTCTTCCTATATTGAGCAAAAATAAAGTTAATTTACTGAGTGACTTCTTTGCATTTGCGCATTGTTTTCGTTTATCTATCTTTTTTATGGATTTGAGCTTCAAGCACCAACGGAGTGGCCGATAGTTGATCACCAAGCACTCGCCGGCTGGTGGTGAGGAAAAATCAACAACAGTAAATAGGAAATTTTACTGCATTTAGACACTCTCTGTTTTCATTGCGTTTGGACAGTTTGCATTCATCCACTAACCCGCCATTAGAGACTCGAGGCTGTGAATTGCTCTGAGCAAGGAAAGAACGAACAACGGAGACTCAAGCCCTCCTACAAGGGCCTTTCATTCCCGAGACGGAAAAGTCCAATCACCCTCACGCATGAATACTGGATTAATGCCTCCGCTGTGAGCCTGGCGAACCCTGGTATCCGTGACGGCGCGACTCTCCATCTCGGCAAGTACTTCACGCTCGACTGTGGCAGAAGTTATGCTGAAATATGCAGCGGATCGTTAACTTCTGGGCATAAATCAACAGCTCTGGTGGCTGACTCCCTATGTTAGTCCCACAAATGTTTACACATCATTACATATGCATCTTCGCCTGGGAAACGTCTGCGTCTCCCTCCGCCCCCGGGACTCACCTGGGGGAGGGAGTGAATTATGGACGTCATTCGTGATACATGACTAATAAATTTTGCCGGGAGTGTTTATTACCTTTGCCGCTAAGTGCAGGTGTCGCCCGCTGTGTTTGTTGTGTGTGCCGCCCTCGCCTTTATTTCCACTCGATGATGTACCGTGATGGAATGTCAGTGCTCTCTCTCTCTCTCTCTCTCTCTCTCTCTCTCTCTCTCTCTCTCTCTCTCTCTCTCTCTCTCTCTCTGAGCTTGCTGGCACCTGGCTGTCAAGTCCTCCATAATTTGTCTTTTCTTAATATTTGTCTTTCCGGCAAGTAAGCGTTTGTTCGTGTTTGTCTCCTGTCTTGCTGCTCTCTTTCTTGGCCAGGATTTCATTCACCACCTCCCCACCGCTATCATCCTCCATTATCATCATCATCTCCACCACCTCACTATCTTCAAAAACATCAATAGCAAGAACAGCCGCGAACTCAACAAGGAAAAACATCCTAATCACCACCACCACCACCACCACCACCACCACCACCACAGCCCTAACAGCCGCCCCCTAAGGATGAGTAATACCAGCAGTTAAAGTCAATAATTATCCTGCTGCCACCCACTACTACTACCACACTGGCCACTCCTGCTGCCATTACTGTGGTTGTATGTATCCTTCACTCACTCACCCACCTCCCATCACACACACACACACACACACACACACACACACAGAGGGGCGAGGGAGGTTGATGCGTTGGCGTACTGAATGTATCTACCGACCGACCTCGCCATTTATCACACTCTTTAATTATTACTTCTGTTTGATCGGCGCCACGGACGAGTATTAAGAAGCCGGTGACGATGGCGACCCCCCCCGCTCATCCGTATTGGTAATCGAAAACCATTAGCACGATGGACCGCGGGGGCGAGGTGTGTGTGTGTGTGTGTGTGTGTGTGTGTGTGTGTGTGTGTGATGTCTCTCCCTGGAGAACGTAAGGACACAGGCATACATCCAACGCTCCCACAACACACAAACACACACACACACACACACACACACACACACACACACACACACACACACATTTCTCAGACCGTCTTTTAACAGTCTTGGCAAAGTTTCACGGTCATTCAACAGTCTCCGCCACGTGTCATCTTTAAACAATGCTTTTTCGTTTGACGTTAAAACAAAAGACTCCTCTCTCTCTCTCTCTCTCTCTCTCTCTCTCTCTCTCTCTCTCTCTCTCTCTCTCTCTCTCTCTCTCTCTCTCTTTGGCGGCATCGTCCAGCCTAGCGCGGGGGCGTAGGGCACATGGCTTGGCGTGGGTGGAGATGAGAGCGAGTGAGTGCCTGGTGTTTGTGCTGCACGCATGTTTGTGGTGGTGGTGCGGGCGTGTGATTCCAAGAAGTTGTGGGTAGCGGAAGGAGAGGAGTATATATTGAGGGTAGGGGGATGGGTGGGGGCAGCGTGAGTGTGGAGAAGCGAGCGTAGGGAAGGGGGAGAGTGAGGGGTGAGATTCAGAGTCTGGGGTAAGGAGCGGTGGACGGGCGTGGTGGCAGGGTGAGGGCGCGGGGCGGGCTGGGTTGTGCCGTGTATAATGGACAAGTGTATGAGAGTCTGTCACTCGCTGACTGATGAACGGCCGCGACGCACAGCGAAACCCTCAGACTGGCGGAGGCACGATAACTTTCCTACACCCTCCAAACCGGCGCCCCGAGTGTCACGCGGCCTCCTAATGACTTTGACGTAATCTACTCGTGACGCCCTGTACACTAGTGCCCGCCACGTCATGCCACCATCAAAGTCTTCCTGCTAAAACCTGTACGTGGAAAAAATCAACTAAGCAGAACGAGGGAGCGCACCACAGGCACTCTCCAGTTATCAGTCATTTTCAAGCAAGTCGGCCGGCGACCCACAAGAAGGTTAGCGGCGGCCAGTTCACAGATCATTTGCGTCCCTCAGATTCCCTGACATTGAGGCGAGAATGAGTTAGTTGGGTCGCCGTGTGTTTGTGTCTCTGTACCGAGTCTGTAGAAATACCTCACCCTCATGACAATTAATAACACGGCTCGGGCTCACTGCAGCTTTATGTGCATTTTCTTTGGCCAGGCCTTGACCCCTCCGGCTAGAAATGGGCTCATTACTCACCCAATGGCTTGACCTGACCTCGGAAGCATTGTCTTGACCTTTTCTACTCTCACCTGTCCAGCCTCACGGTAACTTTCTAATGGACGTCGTAAATACTCGGCAAAATTGTAAACACTGGCCGGCCATCACTCTGGGAAATATATTACTAATGAGGAGACGCATTAAGGGACGCGGACCGACGCCTCTACCTGCCGGGACTGAGAGAAAGCCGTTGGAACACAGTCAAGACTACTTAAGCCAAGATTATTGCTAATGCAGACTTGAGTGTGAAGTTATCTCTCCAACCGGAATAAGAAAAAAAAAAAAAACGACATCTTGAGTTACGACACGGTAGAGGAACAACTCATGATCTGTTCTTCGTACCCTCGCCGTCTTGTGTCTTAACTTACCTCTCAAAAGATCAGCCAGTAACTTCCCCACCCACAGCCCCGCACCGCAAGTGAATCAGGCCCTTAGCGTCCCCATACATGCGTCCCTCAGTAAGAATTAAGTGCTCTGTCAATAAGGTCATTTCAGTCTGTCCGTCTGTCTTGGCGCTGCGATGTGTGGTGTTCCTCAGGGCGAGACAGCAGCTCCGCGTCCCTTATGTGGCCAGCAGTGGATGTGAAAGAGATACGAGTAAAATGCAACTTTACATAACAGGTGTTCCTCGAAGCAGTCTTCTTCCTGTTTGATACCATCGCTTTAGAATTAGGCTCACACACACACACACACACACACACACACACACACACACACACACACACACACACACACACACACACACACACACACACACACACACACACACACTCAGTTGGTGTTCTTGGGAAACTGCTTCACCCGGTCTCATTCACCTCTGACTTCCTGACCTTCTGTGCCCCAGTCATTATGATGTTACATTAGCTTTTTGCTTATTATATTTTCTGCTTCGCCTCCCTTGTACGAGCCACATCCTCCCCCGCGTTTTATACTAATACCAAGGTGAGCATTTCTTCACGCATGGACCTGATGAGGGACTTACAGTATTACTTCTTGCCCACAACAGTTCGGGCAGGTCGTGGACGCCAAGTGACCCAGATCATGTGTGTGTGTGTGTGTGTGTGTGTGTGTGTGTGTGTGTGTGTGTGTGTGTGTGGCCAGGAAGGTTACCTCACTCCTCGTGGCGGGGTGAGTACCGTGCTAACCTCAGCTCGCCTCAAGGGTCAGGCTCAGCGCCACCGCCATGTAAGGAAGGCCTTGTGTGTGTGCGGGCGGCGCGGCGGCGTGGACGAGCCTGCTGTTCCTGGATATAATGGATGGCGATTACAAGCTCCTAGTCATTCATCCATAAGCCATTCCTCCGGTGACACCTCTCCATCTTTTCTTGAGGTAGCCACTGTGCTCAGCCAGTTGTTATATTAGCATAGATATTACACTGATGAGCCTCGCCCCCCGCTGCCCTTCACTTGCTCCAGGAAAGCTTCGTCGAGGTGGCCCCTGCAGGCGAGGAAGGCGGTGAGCGAAGTGCACTGGGATGGCGAGGCTCCTGGAGGCGATCATCCCGAGCAGCGTGATTGATCTGGAGAGGTTTCTGAGTGAGCATGATGAATCTGGGGTCACCACGACTTTACGCTGACGGCCGCGGAGATTACAGCACTGCACATCTCCCCTCTTCTCTGCTGTTTCCCCTACCTATCCTCTCACTCTTCATTTATAACCTCCTCTCCTCCTCCTCCTCCTCCTCCTCCTCCACTCCGCAGCGCCCCTGTACACACCTCACCCATTGTACTTTGCTGCACTCGGCCATCCCTCATGCCTCCCAGGACTACTCTGTCCCATTATCTCGTTCCCCTCACGCTACCCTTCCACCCCTCCACCCTCCACCCCCCTCCACCCTACACCACCCACACCGGCACCACCCACCTCGCCCCTCCCTCTCCCCTTTACGACCACACCCTCACTTTTTTCTCCTTATCCTTTCATTGCATTTTTTAATCTATGTTAGAGGGAGGAACAGTATTTTGTTTATATTTGTTTATATTTATTCATTGTTTTATATAATCTTGAGAGAGGAAAGGAAAGATCTGTCTGATGGTTTATCTTTTGTCTGACATCGCTCATCATCTTGGTCAGTCTTCTCCTGCTGTTTCCCTTCCCTTCCCTTCCCTCCCCTTCCCTCCCTTCCCTTCCCTTCCCTTCCCTCCCTTCCTTGCCCGTTCCTCACTTTCTACTCTCTTTTGAATCCCATCAGTCTTCATTCCCGCCTGACCCTCGCTCGGTCATTTATATCAACACAATGTTTCATTACTTCTATATTTCTCTCTCTCTCTCTCTCTCTCTCTCTCTCTCTCTCTCTCTCTCTCTCTCTCTCTCTCTCTCTCTCTCTCTCTCTCTCTCTCTCTCTCCCTCTCTAGGTTGCTTTCACGCACTCCTTCATGGTTATTCTTGCGCCTCTACTGTCCATCTCCTTTACCTCCCTGTATCTCTCCTCCCTCCTTTCCAGCAGTTCCCTCCTCCTCCTCCTCCTGATGCTGCTCTTTTCTACTCTCCCTCCCTCCCTCCTCCTCCTCCTCCTCCTCCTCCTCCTCCTCCTCCTCCTCCTCCTCCTCCTCCTCCTCCTCCTCCTCCTTCTGCTGCTCCTAATACTACTTCATCACACATTTCCTTCAGAAGTCCTCAGCATTGTTTGTGTCCTTCGCTACTTCATATATTTGTTTGTGCGTTTCTTTTTCTTTGTCCTTTTGTGAACTTTTCTCCTCATCCTTTTGTTCCTTTTTACCGTCCGTCACAGTTCTCCCTTGACTCACTCTCTCTCTCTCTCTCTCTCTCTCTCTCTCTCTCTCTCTCTCTCTCTCTCTCTCTCTCTCTCTTCCTGTTAGCAGTACCGAAAGAAAACACTCCTCGGACAATGGCTGGCCGATAGAGGTGAAAACAGTGCTGGTCCTCGCCCAGTGCTCGCCCGTGTCTGCGTGAGAGGAGACACTCGTGATAGATAACTGACTTTCCGGGGAGTCCTCAGTAGCTTGGCGAGTTTTTACCTCAAATTCTGACAGACACACCGTATTTGCTTTCCTCCGCCGCTTCTTTCTCCGAGCTGCGGTGCGCGAGGCCCGAGCCACACCTGGGCCCAAACAAGCTTACGCCGGACTCTTGGTGGACCTCGCTGCTTTGCTTGTTATTGGAAACCTTCTCTGAACTGAGGAAAAACAACCATCGAAATTTGTTTTGAGATATCTGATCCTTGTTTTGTTCGTCGTTGATTTGTTATTTATTGTTGTGTTTTTGTTTGGTTTTGTTTTTGTTTGGCGTCCGTATCGTTCTGTCTTGTAATTAATAAATAAAAAAAACGTAATTGTGGGGAGACATCGCGGTGATAGATGCGGCGGACGCTGGTGTGACGGGGAGCGAGAGCGGAGTGGCAACACAGCAAGTGGTGGTGTGTGGCAACCTCGCCTGGAAGTCATCCCAGGGACTTGACAAGACTGATGGATGACGCCTCCAGTGATCCGTCATCCAGGGACATGTCCACCTCCCCCGCCACTCGCACACTCACACACGCACACAGCCGCGCCGGGTGAGCACACACCATCCTCACTGCCGCAGGAGAGCTCGGGACGCGGCCGTGGCAGTGACTTAGAGCAGTGGCGTGGGGAGGGAGGCGGCGAGTGTGAGGTGCACGAGGACGGGATGTGGTGAGCTGCAGCCGTGGCTGTACCTGTCTGTGAAGGAAAAAGTTACAGTCTTGCTTGTGTTGCGATCATTTGTTTCTTGGTCATTACTTTGATCGCGAAGCATCCGGACACAGTGACACTGAGTGAGTGAAGGAGCACCAGGCCGGCACGACGCCCCCGCGGCATGACCGTCGGCGGGGAGGGCGAGGCCGCGTCTCCCGTGTGCCAGAGAAAGGAAAACGAACAGCAAGAAGGAAAAGCAGACGAGGAACGCGAGGCGATGAGGGAAGGTGAGGGGAGGATGCCCATCAAAGTGAGGCGGTTGAGCGGGGATAATGACTGGTACATTATCCTGGCGAGGGGAGGCGCCCCTCAGCGGAGGTCTTCCCTTATATCAAGTAAGTTCTTGCACATTCCTGCCAGAATTAACTAAACCCCAAAGAAGCACACGCTGTGTTTAGGTCGAAAATCTCATGTGTACATGTGGCTGATTCATATCCCGCTGCTCTAACGTCACTTTTATTTTTGATGTCCTGGTTTTTGCACGCTAGTCAGACCTCGCCGGCAGAGTGCACAGCGCCCTGCAAGGCGCGGCGGCAGTCTCACTGCCTCTGACGTCCCTCGAAAGACTAAATATCAAAAAGCTACAAATGGCAGCCTCCATCGGCGGCGTCACATTGTTCAGGGCGACGCTCTATATATCACCATTATAACATCACGCTGCCCCAGGTGTTATTTTTCCTCCATTATTCTGGTGATGGCGCGATGGAGGGGCGTTTCCAAATATTTATGGAGGTTTTTACGATTCACACTTCAGGCCGACACGGACGGATGGCCGAATATTTCACCCACATTTCACCCTCTGGACCCCCGCTTTCACAACCTTTTCCAGTTTTGTTTCGGTCTGTTTCCCTCGTTCCCCCGCGCGGGTGTCTGCGGCGGAGCGGCTTAGTGTGGTAGTTGAGGGAAAATTTATTGTTGGTTAAAAAAAAAAAGGCCGTGATCTTGGGAGTGTACGGGAGGGATTATTTTTGAAAAGTTGCGGCTGCTACTCGGTGAGGGCTGGAGGAGCGAGGAGGTGAGGAGGAAAGTGCCGCCCACATGTTCCGGGAGGAGAATATCATCGGGCTTTGAAGGTCTGGAGATAAAGTTTCGCAAAATTTATACATATTATTGTGGCGACGACCCGAGGGGCACCAGGGTCACGGCAGCCCGACCCCGCCTGATGGAGGAGGAGGAGGAGGAGGAGGAGAAGGAGAAAGGAAGTGATGGTGGAGGATAAAGTGATGGTAGGGAGGGGAGGGGGTGCGTAGTGAAAAGAAATGAGTATCCTTTATTCTTTCATTTCCCTTTGTATTTTTTACCCTCTGAGTCTCTCTCTCTCTTTCTCTCCGGCTGTCTTTGTCCGTCTAGCTATCTGTCATTCTGTCCGTCTTCGTCTGTCTGCCTATCTGACTCTGTCTATCTCTTTCTGTCCGCCTGTCCTTCTGTGTCTCTCCGTCTGTGTCCTTGCTTGGCTGGCTGTGTCTGTCTGTTTATCTTTCTATCTTTACTCTCTCTCTCTCTCTCTCTCTCTCTCTCTCTCTCTCTCTCTCTCTCTCTCTCTCTCTCTCTCTCTCTCTCTCTCTCTCTCTCTCTCTCTCGCACATCTCTTTTCTCTCTCTTTCCCATCTCTTTTCCCTTTCGCCTCCCTTCTTCCCCTCTTTCCCTCCCCACCACCTTGGCAAGAGCGCTCCTCTGTTATTGCCTGTAATGCTATTGATGGCCCACAGCTCAGGGAGAGAAGACCGCCCCTTCCCTCACTCTCGCTTCATCTCCCTCTCTTCTTCCCCCCACTTTCCTCTCTCTCTCCCTTCATACACGTCCCTCACAGACCCTCATCCACGCCTCCTCCTTTCCCTCGCTTCCCCCCCATGACCCTGCGCCCACGCCCACAAGGGGAAACTTTATTACCAACAGGAGACAATAAAACACTTGCGGGCCGCTGTAATATGGAGCCGCGGCGGAGTTGTGAGAGGTGCGTCTTGCACTGCTGCCCTCTCTTTCCTCCCTCCTTTTCCTCCTCTTCCTCCTTCCTGGCCAAGTGGTGAGGCTCCTCCATGGATAAGCAGATAAGTGTAGACTGCTTGCATACAGGTAAACGTGTGTGTGGTTTAGCAAGGTGTCAGGTGTTTAATTGGTTGTGTTTGTGACGTTTGCTTGTCGTGAAGGAAAGAGTCGGTGGGGTTTTTTGGCTGTGTATGGTTGAAAATACAAGTTTTTTTTTTTTCAAGTTTTTGTGTTTGATGAAGAAATCTTGGACTTTTTTTTTTTATGAGTTTCTGAGTGTACGGAACATTTCCCTGAGCGAAGTCTGAGTGTCGTCCTGGCGCGCCACTCACTCCCTGGCCAGGATTGGTGCACTCCTGAATCGAGCCTCGGTTGCCCACACACCAAACAATCAAGTAAAAAGCGCGTCGTCTACAAGAAAAAAAAAAAAAAAGAAGCAAAATTGTCCTCCGTCGTGAATATCAGCAGCATCAGCATCATCAGCATCAGCACCTGGTGGGAGCAGCGGCGCGGGGATCACCTGGCCGCCAGCACCTCCTCGCTCGGGTTATTGTGATGGGAACCTGGAGATCGGACGCTCCTCCTTCTCCCCCTCTCGATGGACTCCTGGCCAGACACTGATGGGTGGAAAACAGCTGCTCAGGCCTGATATTGAGCCCTTGTAACGCCTCCCACACCAGCTCAAGTGAACCCGGGATGCGTATGGAGCGATGAAATATGCTTTATGATATTACATAGTCGTGGGCAGGAGCGGCGATGGATCAAGAAGTAATTTAATAGTTTGAAAGGAATGGAGTAACGAAAAAGTGTGCCAGGGAGTGTGTAAGAGGGCGTAGGAAGTGTAGTGAGGGGCTGTGAGGGGCGTGGAGAGTGCTTCCCAAGGGCCAGGGGGAGATTACAAAAAGAACGTGATGTAGGGTGTGAAAATATGTTCTTTGTGTGTTCAAATAAACCTTGTGGGGAAGATGAAGGTTATCGATCCCCCCGCTTCCTCCCTTTCCTCTCCTTCTACCTGATCTCTGAACCTCACCCAGCCTGGACACGGACTCCTCTAGTAGACTCAGTGACAAAATGAAGACTCTCGCGAAAACCTGGTGTTGATTAACGCGTGGAGTGCTGTGTCCCCATCCTCTACAAGTCCACTTCACCAATCCACCAACAGTTCTTTGTCTCACCTCTTCCTTTTCTTCTTCTTCCTCCTCCTGCTACTCCCTTCATCCTCCTCCTCCTCCTCCTCCTCCTCCTCCTCCGCCTCCTCCACCTCTCCCCCCGGATGGATCTTGCCCTACCCTTTTCCGATACAAGGCTCAATGCAGATGACAGTAAAAAGTAAGCTGCTGAGGGCTCTTTGATGGTCACAAATGATACTCACATCCTCCTCTCCTCAGTCCATTGAGAGAGTCGATGTAAACGTAATTTTTCACGCATTAGGCATTCGAGGGAGTGTTTTCCATATCGGGGAGGCATCACTTGACTACTGAAAGGCCGGGGCAGGAGGGCTGGAAAACCAAGACTAGGGGAAGAGTACAGGTAGGTGGCAGGGGAAGGGAAGGGGAAATTACCTTTTATGTCCCTTGAAGAAAAGGTGTGTCTAAGGCCTAGAGAGAGAGAGAGAGAGAGAGAGAGAGAGAGAGAGAGAGAGAGAGAGAGAGAGAGAGAGAGAGAGAGAGAGAGAGAGAGTGTGTGTGTGTGTGTGTGTGTGTGTGTGTGTGTAGCGTAGCACTTGGAGATGCTGTGTATGGGGGAAGACGAGTATTCCGTGGACAGAGACGAAGAGGAAGAAGGGAAGGAGTATAGATTGTGTTGCAGATGGCACCCCAAAAGTCGTGGAATGGAAGGGTGTAAGTGGGGAGTGGACCATAGCGGAGGCGAGGGAACTTTTTGTACTGGTGAACGCTGCATATGGGAGACGTTTAAGTTACTGTCAGGGATAAAGAAAAAATTGTACATCAACAGATTCTCAATATGCTGGCTCGTGTGTGTGTGTGTGTGTGTGTGTGTGTGTGTGTGTGTGTGTGTGTGTGTGTGTGTGTGTGTGTGTGTGTGTGTGTGTGTGTGTGTGTGTGTGTGTGTGTGTGAGTGTGGTGGGAGGGACGGGGACAGAGGCGGGTGTTGAGGGAAAGGTGATGCGAGCAGATGTGTGCAAGGCAGCGGCTGCGTTCAAACACTTGCATCTTTTTGCATTTTTATTTATTTTGTCCTCCTGTTTTCCACCACCACCACCACCACTACCACCACCACCAACAGACACGCCCCTCATACATACACCACCTTTACAACTGCCACGCACCTTCATCACCGCACTCGAGAACACCTCATCTCCTTCACAACATACACGCGCCAACACAGCACACTACACATTCCACACGCCTCCACACAACACCCGCCACGCAGCACCTCCACACTCCCGCACCCTCACACCCACACCAGTGCTCCGGGAGATCACCACTTCGGGAGACTGACTGCCGGGACGTCGGGCTGCCTCCCCCTCCCCGCCTCCTGCCTCCCGCCGCGGGGTACGGGTGACGACTGGCAATGAGAATGATAAACCACTGCCATTACACGTGAAACAGACAAATGTTCGTTATTTCTCAGCCTGGAAAAACGAGCCTTATTACCTCCTCCTTTTCTTCCTCCGCGCTAGTATCGTGCATGGCACTTCGCTGACCGCCTGCCCGCCCTCCAACACCCCCACGTAAGGTCACCCGCAGCCGCAGCCTCCTCTCCTCCTCCTCCTCCTCCTCCTCCTCCTCCTCCTCCTCCTCTCCCTTTTCCTCTTCCTTCTTTTTTCTTTTCACTTTCCTCCTCCTCCTCTTTGATGTAGGATTGTTAGTGAAGTGCATGGTGTTAGTGTTTACTGGCGGCACGTGTATATGTGTGTGTGTGTGTGTGTTTCACTGTGGCAATGAGCATTGTGTTCATAGCCAGCTTGACCTTCCGTCAGGCTGTGACTCACTTCATTAATTCCAAGAGTGAGTGGTAACAAACCAAGTGTGTATCCGTTTTTGATGTTTGTTTTGTGGTGCTCGCTGCGCTGCCACCCAGAGATGAGTTGCTGTGGGCGTGTGTATTAATAACTCCATTTCGTTGAGTCACGGTACAAACGTTCTTTAATATGTTAATAAGAGAGGAAAGGCGTGAATGTAGCGCACATTTTACAGCTGCGGGAAGAGTGCTCAGGGAGCGGCGTGCAAGGGTTGAGGCTTCCCGTCAGCGGCAGCTTAGTACAAAAAAGTGACGATCAGAGCACGACGCTCGACACGAACTGATGATTCGTAGTTTTAGCGGCGCGAATGGCAGTTGCAGCTCTGAGCCGCCGAGCTTATTAGCATATATTAACGATAGAGTCTAGTGCGTCATTCACCGACCTCAAACTCGCGGGGCGCCTGATACATGTTTGTCGTAGGGACAAGCGTTGCCGATTTGCGGGGAAAATGTGTCCATTTACTGCCCTTAATAGAGAAATATTGCGGCTCCTCTCGTTCATCACACTCAGAGCCTGAATGACCCTAACGACCTTCTGGTGCCGCGTGCCCTTGGACAGCCTGGTCACCAAGTACGTACATCACTACCGTGCCTCTGTGACGCGCCGATTGTATCTCTTGCTCTTATCAGTGTTGCAACACCGCCCCAGCCACCAAACACGCCACAACAGCTCCTGCTGCTGCTGCTGAGGGAACACCCAGTACTGCCCGCCTCGGTTCACACTGGCCGGCCGTATTTCATGTCCCCACCAGCCGGCGAAAACTTTTTGGTCATACATGGCAAAAATAAGCCTGAGGGCCCTCTAGAATGATTACTCTTATTCTTATACCTGTCGCGTCCGAATGACGACTATTACTCAGAATCAGGCGGTTTAAATGGATGGCTATGGCTCTGTATTAGGAATATTGATCGCATCATTTGGTTTCATTAGGCAGCGTATTCGAGTCCAGGTCTGTGAGTGAATGCTGGAGCTGTCAGCTGTTTTCTTTTCGTTCATTACTCCCTCTTCCCCGCCCCGTCCCTTCCTCGCCCCATAAGGGTGAATGGGGGGGAGGGAGAATAGTGCCGCGCTACATCAAGAGTCAGGGTGGGAGGCGCCCTGTTCTGCTTTCTGCTGCCGCTTTTGTTCAGTCATTCAAGGTTACAGGAAACAACAGCAAGCAAGCGGCGGAAGGTACAATCAACATTTGTTCCCTGTGCTACCGTTCTCCGCTTCCCGCCTCCTTATCGTTGCTTCTTTTTTTCTTTCTTTCTTAGCTCAGACACGCTCACTTATTTATACTTCTTCATATACTTGGCAGCTCGTGTTTATTTTTTCCCTCACCGTTCTTTTTCCTCCAGACATGTAGGCAGCTGACGTGATTCTCCTGACACGTTCAAATCGTAGTTTAGATTTATGTGACGTGGCGGGAGAGGTGAGAAATGTGAATGGCGTTGTCAACAAAGGGGCGTCGCTCCCCTCCCCTCCTGTAGGAGCGTGGGGGCCGCGGGAACACCCCAGCCCTGCGGCCGGCTGATGGTCTGACGCTTGTCCCTCCACCGCTACCAAAATATTTACTGGGATGGACGCAATTGTTTGCTCTAGGGCAAGGGGGGGGAGGGCGGGGCTGCGAGTGCCTTTTGTTTTTAGCTTCCAATTGACCGTCGTGTTTAATTTTTTTTTTCCGTGGATTTATTAGAGAAAAATGTCACACATTTCCATTCAGCGTCCTGAAGTATTCTTTTTTACCACAAATACTTAAGGACATCGTTATAGTGGTGGAGGTGCCTCGTTGAGGACCAGGCGGTGGACATCACACGGCGACATCTCCGAAGAATCCACGTGAGGGGCATGTATCAGCCCCAATCAGCTGTGGTCACGCGAGAAAACAGCCCCTCCGGCATAAATCCTGCCGGGGGAGGAGAGCGTCACGCAAAAAGCTGGGGGCGTGGCAGCCAAAGTAATGGTCATGTGTGCCCGTCCCGAGGTTGACGGATGGACGCCCCTCACACGCCACCGCCTCAAAGCCGCCAACCCACCTGCGAGGTGTCCCTCGGTCCCCTCCGACACACACACACACACACACACACACACACACACACACACTCAGGAACAGCCATCCTTCTTGTAAGGCATTCTTCACAATGTGACACACCAGACTGTAGAATTATGGTTCATTCCTCCGAGATCCACCACACTTTTTTAGTCACTGATAATGAAAAGAGACATGTTATTGATGAAATATTTCTATGATTTGTGTCTTCTGTTGATATGTCATTGATGTGATGGAATACTACACGCAAAGTCACGTCTCAGGCATGCTGAGGCACGATTGGTTGTCTGTCACAAGTGAGTGACTCCCCAGAAGGCATGACACGCCTGCCAGAGGTTTGGGTTCCGCGCCACCCTTGTCACTGGCCGCAAAAGGAGATTACATAAGAAACAAGATTTCTCCATATTGTCAGCCCCCGTGGTCGTCTTATATTTGTGGGAACGACGGCGAGGTGCACAAAGCCCTTTACCTGCGACAGGGGACTAATGGAAGGTGGTATGGCCCGCGCCCCTACCAAGCAGAGGCAGGTCTCACAAAGGGCAGAGGATGCGACGAGGGAGTGGTGGGCGCCAAGTTGGTCCCCTCTGAGTGATGGCAAACCGGTGAAAAAACTCGGCGTGCAACAAGGGAACAGCAGACGAAGCGATCTTCAGTTTCCTTCTGGTCGATTGGCAGGGCATCGAGAGTCGGGCGTCGGGCGTCGAGGATCGAGCAGCGGAAGGTACAGCAATAGGGGAGTGCTGAGGTCTCTCTACGTGAGCGTTTTAAGAGCAGGTCAGCGAAGTCTTAAATGAAGCTTGTGTTGACGGTTCAGGGAACTTGCTAGACTGAATTTATGGTTGGCCGTCAGTGCGAACTCCGACGAGCCACAACACAGCCACGGTTGCTAAGGTTTAGGGACACGAGAGAAACACGCACGAGAGGCGCTGGACGAGGCGTGTGCCTGGCGTAGGAGGGCGGGCCGCAGCCCCTCCTGAGTGATGCTGACGGGCGGCGGCAACAAAGGCACGGTGGTGAGAGGTGCCGGAGCGGTGGGTGGTGGGCGGTGGGCGGTCTGCTGTGAAGACGCCCGTTGGCAGCTGCCCTCCGGGGATGGCCTGCCCGCGCGTGAGCCATCAGAGGGAAAATTAAGACTCGCCCGTCACAGTAATGGATGGTGGCCGGGCGCGAGGCAAGAACAAATAAAAATCACTGTAACTTACTCGAAGACTGACAAGTACCCGTTTCCTCAGAAGCAGATTACGGAATTATCAGAAATTATCACTCGGCGCAGATTGAAAAATGGGGGTCAGTAGCCGGTGCACAAATCAGAATTAAGTCCCTTTTAGCCTCCACCACGTCAGCAGTCCCCTAACTCACCGGCCTGACTTGTCTCGAGCGAATCAGAAAATAAGAGAGCAGAAGACGACGGCGGCCATTGAGGAGCCCCTGAGATAGCGGACAGGAGGCTCCAGCTTAGTGAGTTATGACAGTGGTGCTAAGGTCTCCCTTCCTACACCTCCTCACAAGACGCTCACTTGCCCAAATTTTTCTCTCAGTCTTCAGCCAAATACGAACCAGGCCACAAATGTCGCCGATAAATACGTTTTCACGGGCGCAGGAATCCCGAATCTCAGTTGTGGTGGGCGGGTGAAAATAGTCCGAGAGGCGAGGAAAAAGGTTAAGTTTGGCAACACTGTCCAGCATGGTGAGTTATGACGGTCATCAGGACGAAGTCGCGGGGAGGGATGGACACGGCTCAAGACCCAGACAGAGACGAAGGATGCACGACCTCAAGCAGGAAATGGCCAGCGGGAGGCTCAACCTACGACAACAAAGTGGGGGCCGGACTGGGATGGACCTAAAATTGTGTGAAGGTGGAAGGATGGGGCGGGAGGATATGGAATGGGCCGGCTAGGTTCATAAGCGTCTCCTTCCTCCCTTTTGCTTGTACCATCACCTCGCAGTGCAGCAAGGACGTAGTGGGTCGTGGAGCAGTGTGCGGGAGGGAAAACAGGAAGGTGGGGCGGGGATCAGGGAAGTAACCAAGAGTCGGCGCCTTATCTGAAGTCGACCAACGACTCTTCGAACCGGTTAGGTAAACTATTGCCGTAAGTTATGTCTCAAATAAGTTACTTTGGGTTATTGGTGTAGTGTGAGACAAGTTAGTTACACGAGGCAAAGTTAAGCTACAGCATATTTCAGGCCGAGTTCCCACGGGCGAAGGATTCATCGAGAAGTCCTAGATCAGGAAGCCTCTCGCCGTTCCTTGTTCAGGGAAAGGAGAGTGAGGGGGGAGGATGTTTTTCTCGAGTAAGGAGGGACACACTATATCGACTGATCTCCTACAGTAAGGCCTCGCAAAGCCCGCCACGGAAAGGAGGAGGAGGAGAAAGAGAAGAATCAGTTACATAAATGCATTTGTGAAACGACATGAAGTTCTGATGTACCAAATTTCTTGCTTTAATTTGCTTGGATATTTTCCCTCGCCCATTTCCGGTGCCCATAATGTCACGGCGGGGGTGGAGGCACAGGGAACAGAGAAAGGGGCGGTGGTGGGCGAGGAGGAGCAGAAGAAAGGGGCTCCCTAAGGAGGAGGCGGAGAATGGAGGAAGGGGTGGGTCGGACGGACAACAGCAGAGGCACCTTTGAGTTATGGTGGTGATCAGGAGGAGTCGCGAGGAGAGATGGACAGCGCTGGCGGACCGGACACTGATGGAGGGGTCGCGGGCGGCGATGGATAGCGGTAATCACGCCAAAACCAGAATGCACCAGGTTATATAGTCTTGGAGGAAACGTGGGGGAGCACCGGCACCACCACCACCACCACCACCACCGCCATCTCCACCACCCTCAGCCGGAGCCCAAGAGCCGAGGGGGTGAAAGGGGAAAAACGCGAGACATCTCCACGGGGGCATTATGAGGAGCAGCGAGGTGGTATGAGGCGCTCCTCTTTAAGACTTTATGTTCATTGTGGCACTCTTCAAGAAAACTCCCGCGAGCATGAGTTACAATGACAACTCTGAGGGTACTTAGTGTAAATGAACCCATAACATTGCACCTCCCAGAAATATGAATACAGCCCAAAACGGTACGAGTAAAATAGAAGAGAGAGAGAGAGAGAGAGAGAGAGAGAGAGAGAGAGAGAGAGAGAGAGAGAGAGAGAGAGAGAGAGAGAGAGAGAGAGAGAGAGAGAGAATATTAGCTTAAGTTCGCCCGTGGAAAATAGTGAAAGTGTGACCACTATCCCTTCCCTCCCTCCACCCACCCCGATTCCTCCACCTCCCATTCCTCCTCCCTCCCACCGGCGTGATTTAACAAAGACGAATGCCTGATCCTATCCTTTCCCGGGCGGAGTTGCAAGACTAAAGACTGACGCAGACCGGTTGTTGCTGTAGCATTAACCGCCGGCGACACCCAAGCGACACCGCAGCGGCCGCCACAGCTCCTGTTAACCACCTCATTACCTACCATTGAGCCAACTCGCCACATTTTATCTGCTCCGACCCCGCGCTAGATATATGGAGACGGATTAAAGCGAGTAGATTGAAATTCCGGAGGCGAGAACGGATGTGCCTCCACGCCGGCCGGGTCCCGCGGGAGCTATTTGGGGGAAGCACAGTTGTAGCGAGCAAACGGCCACCGAGGAAACAAGGTCATTGAGAGCCTAGTCCAGGAAGCTACTGATGCTCCCTGGAGGCGTGGGGAGGAAGAGAAGAAGAAGGAAGAGAAAGAGGAGTAGGAGAACAGAAGAGAGGAAGATGAGGAGGAAGAGTTGAACGAGGGAGGCAAGAGTCTAGTAAGTGCCGTGTTTTGTGCCAAAAATTTTAACACTATTATTTTTTTCTTCTTTTTACACGGTGCGAAGCGAACTAAATGGCCTTAAGTTAACAGAGCGCCCCTTTCCCTCTATTTTTTTTCACCCCCCGCCCTAACCTGCAGAGTTTCCTTGAATGTTTAGCACGCCTAGTGGAGTCGCCTCGGGAGGGGATTGGAAGGAAGAGCGGCAGGGATGAATGTGTGCGTGGGGGCGTATATACCATCACGGAGGGGTGTGGTGTGCAGGGGTGTCAGGGAGAGAAGACTTGCCCCTTACACACACACACACACATACAAACACACATACACACATACACACACACACACACTCCTCCCTTACTCCCTTACCTCCACCCCCATCACCCCCGTCCAGCCCCCACCAGGTCTCGGCTGCCTCGCTGGTCGGCTGATAAACACAGGAACACGACGTTATTTGGATGCATATGAAGGTGTGTTTCTCAAAGCCGCGACTTTAATGGCCCTTGTATATACTCGGCGTACCTGCAGCGGGCGGCGAGGAGTGGGATAAATGGATGCCAAAAGGAAATAAGATAGAGGAAAGGCGAGAAAATAATACATAGTCGAGGAGATTATATGTATAAAAAAAAAAAAGACACGGGACCTGCAGACAGAGAGAGAGAGAGAGAGAGAGAGAGAGAGAGAGAGAGAGAGAGAGAGAGAGAGAGAGAGAGAGAGAGTCAGTCGTATAAATAAGATAGCAAACGTGATGATGATGATGATTGCTGTGATGGCAGTAATGATAATGAGAGTGATGATGAAAACCAACTGCAGCATCCTGAACAACACCAAGGACAGTGCCATCACCACCAGTAATAGTAACAACAACAACAACAACAACAGCAACAACAGCGACAATAAACATAGAGAAAGGAAAACATTAGCATAAACAACATCAACAACAAATAGAAAACTAAATACGAACGAAGCGACTCAAACACACATACAAACACACACACACACACACACACACACACACACACACACACACACACACACACACACACACACACACACACACACACACACACAGACTGAGAGTAAAGATAATATCACCCGGGAAGGAGAGAGAGAGAGTGCACAGCAAGAGAGCGTGACTGATGGGAGGAGAGAGACGCTGCCGCTGGAGGGAGGGAGCGCTGAAGGGAGGAGGGAGTGAGAGTTGTGATGGTAATAAACATGGCTCATAAAGACTTCCAAAGAGAGAGAGAGAGAGAGAGAGAGAGAGAGAGAGAGAGAGAGAGAGAGAGAGAGAGAGAGAGAGAGTCAGTCAGGGAGGGAGGGAACGGCTGGAAAGAGCGTAGGAGGCAGACATGGAGAAAGAGAGTGAGTGAGGGAGGGAGAAAAATGTATTGATACAGAAAGAGAGTGAGCGGGAGTAAGAGAGAGAGAGAGAGAGAGAGAGAGAGAGAGAGAGAGAGAGAGAGAGAGAGAGAGAGAGAGAGGGAGAGAGAGGGAGGTGGCGCAGTTAGCATAGGGGCGAAAGAAGGGAAGGAGGAGGAGAAGGAGGAGGAGGAGGAGGAGGAGGATGTGAGGTGCGGTGGTTGATCGAGGCGAGGGAAAGAAGGCGATAATAAGGAAAGGGGGAAAGGTGGTGGTGGTGGTGGTGGTGGTGGTGGCGGTGAAGGAGTGTGAAGGGGAGAGAATGGAGTCGAAAACGGTGCCACAGTGGAGGTATTCACACAGCATGAAATGTTAGTGACCGTGTAAACAGATTCGAAACCATGATGAAGTGGCGCGCGGACTGAGACTGAGGAGGGAAGAAGAGAACGAGGAGAACGAGGAAGAAGAAGAAGAGGAAGAAGAAGAATAACAAGAAGAATGAGAAGTGTAGGAGTAGGAGGAGGAGGAGGAGGAGGAGGAGGAGGAGGAAGAAGAGGGAAAGGAAGAAGAAGGAGGTGGATGAGAAGGAGTAAGAGGAGTGTGGGGGGTAGCAGGAGGGGGAGGAGGAGGAGGGAGACGAGGAGGGAGCAGGAGTTGTGGTGGTAATAAAGATGGGCCATAAAGACTGACAGAGACGAGTCGTGGCCGTTACTCGAGGAACCCCGCATTGGCACACTCATATGTAATCATTACACCTGATGACACTCTGTCCCTCCTCGGGCTCCTCTGTCTTCCCTCGCCTCGCCTGCAAGATTCCCCCGTTTTGTTGTCTCGCCATTCCTTCCCCGCCGTGGCTCCAGGCTGGCCGCCCTCGACAGCTGAGGGTAATTAGCCAGATCATCTCGGGAAAAGCTCAATCTCTCCCAGAAGTCGAATAATTAAAGTTACCGGCTGGAGTGGCTGAGTGCAACGCTCTCCAGCCTCGGCGGTGACCTTTGTCTTAGTGCATAGATAACTCGCTTCCTTGTTATATAAAACAACTACATGCTTGTCACTCGGTGCGTGTGTGAGCCCAGGCTGCTGACTTTCCCTAGGTTTTTAGTTATTCTATTTGACGGACCGTCTAATCCTCCAGACAAGTTGCATCTCACAGCTGAGCAGCGCGGGCCCTCGGCACCCGGGGAAGCTAACCAAGTCTCACTACACCCGTCCATTAGTAGCTCCTACACCCTCGACCGGTGTACTACAGAATGATGTACAAGGGCGAGGGTGTAGAGCGGTGGATGTAGTGACAGGGGAAGCCGCCCTTGGTGACGCGGGTGACAGACGACCCTCCAGCTTGCTTACAAACAAGTCTCTCTGATATGGAACCCGCAAGCTCCCTAATGAGGCGGCCGCCATGTAGGGGTGACCAGCGGGGCGGTGGGCAGGGTTGGCAGGGCCCTGCAATCAGCGTCTCACCTGAGGCTCTCGCACTTGTCGAAGGCGCAGCCGCATAGTCTGGCTGGGGCGTGAGGTTCATGGTTATTATGGCCGCGGCGCGGGGCAGACCAGGCCTCGTCACCTGGCTCGCTGCTAGACATTTTAGCACTTTAAACTTGCTCATTTCCGTTGTTTCTGTGAGTCCAAATTATATTTACCTCGTAACTGATAACATAAAGGTAAATAAGATTATAGTATGACTTTCATTAGCAAGAAAACGCGCTTTGGCTGTTATTGTTTACATAAGATTCTCCAGCGGTATCTTCTTTTTTGCAGTTTCTTGCACACAGGTGTCTGTCATCATCTTTACAGAGTTGCTTCATATTATCCATAGAAGATAATTGTGGCATAATTATAGATCGTTCCCGTGGCAGGTGGACACCAGATCCTCACTGCAGTGTGTACTAATGGCTCAGCTAATTATGAAAGTCTGAGGCTCCTCTCCCCAGCGGGGAGGTCGTGTGCTCCCCTCCGCTACTCCTTAACTCGGAAAGGCGCCGCCTGCACTTGACGCGAATCTCGACTATCTTGACGTTTGCTCTTCAAAAACTCCCGAGACTAACCTGCATCTGTATACTGGCGTGTCTCTCGATAATATCACTGTTGACGTAGCAAACATAAATAAAGAACGCTACTGCAATCTTGATCTGTGTGCTGACTTCCAAGTTGCGCGTTACATATGCTTGAAGGGGATGACGCGACGCTCCATAATGCAACATTTTTGCTGACTGATAATAAGGATGTGAAGATTGTATGTACATGAGCGAGGTGTTTTACGAGCAGCCGAGATAGTGATGCATGAGGAGACGCCGTGTGAGGAGAACAAGTATGAGGGACAGGTGCTTAGGTGCTCAGTGACGCAGGAAAGGCGGGCGAGTATCAACACCAGAGTAGCAACACTGCGGTACTGCTGCCTGAAGGAGAAACACTTGAACAAGCGGCGTAACGGTTCGAGTGGGGTCCGTGGCAACACTCAAGAGAGAGAGAGAGAGAGAGAGAACACCCTGGTGGAACGGCTTTGACACAACACAAAGACGGGGGAAGCAACACACCGAGCAGCGACTGTAAATACTCGAAGGACAACATAGGTGAGGTGCAACACTTCGGCAGGAGAAACATGGTAACAAAAACATTTTAGAAGAGAAAGATCATTGTGGCAGGCGCACAAGAAACGCTCGAATAACAACACCGGAGAGAGGAGAAGGAGAAGAAAGAGAAAGACGAGTATGACGAGCGGGAGTAGGAGGAACAGGAGCAGGAGAAGCAGGAGGAGGAAGAGGAGCAGAAGAAACCTTGAGGAGGAGAGGGGCGCGGGCAATAGAGTGGTGCAACATGATGAAGAGAGCCCCCTTAAGCCGGGCCCACCGAGACTTGATGATTGACAGGGTTGTCTGTGGCCCGCTGCTCCTACCAGGCGGTGCGCTTACTCCCCACCGCCGCCTCCTGCTGCTACGCCTCTCCTTCACCTCTCCCTTCTCTTCTGCCTCGCCTCCTACTTCCAGTACCCCCTTATCCTTCGACACTCTCTCTCTCTCTCTCTCTCTCTCTCTCTCTCTCTCTCTCTCATTATCATTCATCAAAGTTTTTTTTTTTTTTCGTATCTCGCTTTTATTCATATGCTCCTGATTCTTCCTCATGCAGCAACTGTTACGTTATCAGCAACAACAACACCACCACCGTCAGCAACAATAATAACAACAACAACAACAACAGCAACGACAGTGACATTTGTTACTACTACTACTACTACTACTACTACTACTACATCTATACGAATACTGATATTAATGCCATTACAGCAGAAAATACAAAAAAAAAAAAAGCAGAAACATCAACAAGAACAATTACTGATGTTACTTCTACCACCACTAATACCACCACCACCACCACCACCAACACCACCACCACTACCACTACCACTACTACTACTACTACTACTACTACTACTACTACTACTATTATAACAACAACAACAACAACAACAACAACAACAACAACAACAACAACTACTACTACTACTACTACTACTACTACTACTACTACTACTACTACTACCACATACTATTGTTGCTGGTGCTTGTAGACAGCAGCTACTGTATTAGTTCCGTCGCTGCTGCCATTAAGACTTACTTTCTTGTATATTCGTTTCTTCTTCCCTGTTTATTTTTTCGTCTCTCGTAGGTGAAAATGACTTAGTTAGACATGTTTATAAATGCTTACAAATTTATCTTTATTTAGTCTCGTCTTACACCCTCTTCTTTCATTCCCTAGGAGGAGACAATGGCAGAGTAAATCTTGAGATACAAAAGGTGGACTGCGGCGGGTGGGAAGTGGCTGAAACTGTGAGGAGTTATGAGGGAGAAGGCAGAGTGGGGACTGGGCGAGCGAGAAGACTGGGCTTGGCTGAGGCGTCATCTTTGCCCACGGAACTCATCAGATCCTTGTCCATCCCATCTTAAATAAGTCATAAAACAGTCGAGCCACGTCTGCAGGGCTGATAGCGGGAGGCCACTGCGGGCCCGGAGAGCGTCAATCCCGGCGAGTCTGTGGGCTGCGTCGCTCTTACCGCCGCCAGGAGGTGGGCCAGCCGCGAGGGGGAGCTCCTACAAAGGGATCTCCACTAGAAGTCTCAATAAATCTTTTTTTGTTTCTTTGTATGTAGGGTTGTGTTTTCTGTGTCAGGTTTCGAGGCAACAGAGAGATTTCGTTTACATTCGTTTTCGTTCTTATTACTGAAGGATTGTGATGGAGGCAGCGGCGGCGGCGGCGGGGCGTGTGGCGAGGGTGTGTTGCTGGCCAGACAAACTCGTTAATGTGCGCAAAGATGCACCGACTGGCAAACAAACAAGCCACATTACCAAGAGAATAAATTTGTTGTGAATACTTCATGTGCTGATGTGCTAATCTCGCATACATATACAGGAATGTATTTTATGTTTTGAAACCATTTTATGCTCACCTACACTCACTTTAATATACATGTACGTACACGCGTCTCTGTGTACTCCGAAATTAACTTGTACATGCTAAAGTTTGCCGAGTCATGCACGCTGGCTGACTGACCTCCTGTCACTAAGTTGAGACTCACAACATTATGACCGCTGGTGGCGTGTCAAGGGAAGAGCCTCGCTGTGGGGGCCCCGGCGGGAGGGAGGGGAGCACCACAGCCGGCCGAAGGACCACCCCTGGCCAGCCTGGCATTTGCTTGGCCAGTTTCGTGCGGCGACAGTCTTGAAGAGAAGGCGGAGGACACGCGGAGCAGAGATCACCTTTACCCTGACGCGTTTAAGGAGACGGGAACAAGAGGGAACCTGCGCCGCGGATTGATGAAAATGCGGAAGGCAATCAGTGACAGCTGTAACTGCTAACAATGTGACGCGTAAAACCTCTCCACCCGAGGCCCACAATCGGCAGATGTTCGCACTCGGAACACTAATTAGCAGCCAGTGAACAAGTGGTGTCGGTGGGCATTCCCTGCACGCTACATTACAGCTCTCTGAATAATTTTTGCCTTACAATTGACAAGATAAAGTAAGCTGGGCGCGAGGAGGAGATTGATGGCCTGGTGGTGAACTACTGCCGACCTGAACAAAAACACGGAGGAGGAGGAGGAGGGGTAAGGGAGGGGAGACTGGTAGCTGGGAGAGCGAGTGAGAGAGGGAGGGAGACGAGGAGGAGGTGAGGAAGGGGCAGAAGTCCGAGGCGTTGGAGGAGGAGGAGGGAAGGAGGGGAAGCAGTGGTAATTGGTTGTTGGGAAGACCGAGTATTTGTTTATTATGGCCATTAAAGTTTATATTTGGCGTCTGGTGCAGTATGTAGCGGCTGACTTGACCTGCCGCTCCCTGGAGACGAATGAGGAGGCGGGAGGATGAAGGTTATTGAACTCACTGTTTGAGGGGGAGGAAGAACACGGAGCAAATGAGGAGGAGGAGGAGGAGGAGAAGGAGGGTGTGAGGCGGGAGGAATAACAGGGAATAATTGGTTACTGGGATGGGGATGAGGATTCCTTTATAGTCGTTATTAATCGTGATATATTGAGGAAGCTTATTGCCAAACCTGTGGGGAGTTGCGGCCAGATTGTCGGAGCGGGAGGCGGCTATTACGGCCAAGAGACGGCGGGGAGAGCGGGAGGAGAGAGAGAGAGAGAGAGAGGGGAGGTACGTGACTGACGGCTGATGGACTGGAATGAGGGGAAGGTGAGCAAGTGGAAACCGAAGGAGAGGGGGTTGGAGGGACCATTGCGTGTGTGTGTGTGTGTGTGTGTGTGCATGTGTGTGTCTGTGTGTGTGTGTGTGTGTGTGTGTGTGTAGCGATAACTTTCCCACAGTATCCTCGGTTCCCTCGGCTCACCTGTAGCTGTGGTCTGCTCCCCATCAAATCCATCACAGGTGTTGTATGGGTGAGTTACGAGTCCCCGTAATGATCGGTCCATTACCGAGTCCGGAGCGGCGTGTAGCGAGGCTGGTAATTTTTTTTCATGGCTGATATTGTTCATTACCGTCTGCCTGATGGTGCGGCGTGCATGCTAACGACGGAATGACCTGGAGAGGCAGAGGAGGAGGAGGAGGAGGTGGTGGTGGTTGTGGTGGAGGATGGATAAGAGTAATGGAATAAAAAAACAGAAGCACGAAATATAGTGAAGATGAAGGTGACGCCAACACACGTTCTTAAGGTGATTGGTGAAGCAAAGGAGCGCATGCGTCAAGCCTCCCCGCCCGTGAATAATAAGAATATCAAGGGGGTGAAGGAAGCATCGCCGCCAAACGGATCACATCATTATCAGCCTGGATGCGCTCGAGTGTCCGAACCTTTACGATAATAGTTGGCGGAGATTAAAGTACATATTAGGAAGGTCTGGGTCGTGGCGTGTGCAGCATGCGAGGTCAGAGATCGTGGTGGTTATTAATTACAAGGCCGCTCGTTAGCCTCTCCCAACACCTGCATGGGGTGTGATAATATGATTGATTGAGACACATCTTAGTCTGTCTTCTGCGGCGGCTGTGACGCGGGTGATGGATGGCGTAATCTGGGCCGTTTTATCGTGTGATTGGCTGAGAGATACGGTCAAGTGACATTTGGACGTCCTCCTTGTCAGTCTGAGGAGGGCGAGGGTCGAGGCTGCAGAGTTTTGAGGAATGAGACTCTTTGTGTGGTTGTCTCGTCCCAGTGTTGAGCGGGAACTCTTAACGCGGCCACCTGCTCCTGAAATGTTAGCCCAGATAACCTCCCGACACACTGCAGGTGTCTTGCGAGGGCGGCGACGAAGATGAATTGAGCGTGATTGAGAGGATCCATTGGCGGCGCGACGGAATACACAGTTACGCGATGCTGAAAACCAAATCCCGGAGCAATTAGATGAGTAAAAACAATCCGAGAATAATGGTCGCTCTATCAGCAGCGATCTTACCAGGCGCGGCACGTCCCCACCACGGCTGGCCGGCGCGCCTCCCAAAAGGTCTCGGAACTCAATCAGTCGCTACCGCTGCCGCCCTATATGGCGCACCGCCCTCCACCGCTCCTGCAAGGCTCAACCGCTGCGCAAAAAAAGAAATCAACACTGCTGGGCCATGGCCGTCACTCCAACATCAATTTCACCGCGGGCTCTGTGGAGTCATACGAATTGGGGATTGATGGCTCGACGTATGATGATTGATGGGCAAAGGTTTTGGCGGCTGGGAAGATGGCCGGCCTAGATAACTCTCTTTTTATCACCCGCCATCTGAGTGAGTGTGGTGCATATTGAGGCTTCTCTTAGTCACCCACTGCTCTGTCGCGGCGGTGCACACATTTAATGGGAATCAAGGGAGGACTATTATTTTATTTAATGCAGTAGAAAATGTTGCTGTACGAGGGACAAGAAAATACGAAGCGTTGAAAAAAGCGTGAAAAGTGAGTGAGTGCGCGTCCCGCCGCCAGATGTCCTCTTTTGTCGCCGCCCAGCCGCCATGACGACTGCTCTGTTTTTATTCTTAATATCCCATGATGAAGGCTGTCCAACTTTTTCGGCAGACAGTTTAGGACGTCACTTCGCGCGCTTTTAATGTGAACATCATTGTCACTTGCAGCGCCGCCCGGCGGACCAGCTCTCGTAATGGCCTTGGGCGCTTTATACGAAAAGTATTTACAACTCTGGATATATTTATGTAATGTCTGAGCCAGTTTGATGCTGTGCTGCTGGAAACTTTCAGCCTCATGTGTCTCTTGAATGAGATTTTAACGCCACCATTATTCTCTTAAATGCCCTAATTAGGAATAAATTCTTTAATAAACGATAAACCAACTCAAGGGGCTAGATTTACATTACGAAAAAATATCGATGTAACTTAGAGAAGAGCAGCTCCGAGAAGTGTGACTTACGCACCAGTACCCGCCACACCACCACCACCACCACCACCACCACCACCATCATCACCATTACCAGTACTCGTGGTAGCAAGAATAAAAGCAGCACCAGCATCAGAGCACCGCCGCGCCTCCCCCTCCCAGAGCTTTCCTTCCCACATGTATAGTACCACAAGGTTCACCACATTGGGGAGCGCCAGGGAGGGGAGGGTTGGGAGGGTGGGATGTGTACAGTGGCCCCTCTCTCTCTCTCTCTCTCTCTCCCTCTCTTCCCGCTGCTCCGCCTGCAGGGCCAGAAAAATAGCTTGTTCTTCTTTATTCCTTCCTTCGTCATATTTTTGTATTTGGCGCTACTTGTGTTCCCGCTCCGCATCGTGATTTCGCAGAGTATTTCGTCCTTCAGCGACACCGCGTGCTCGTGGCGTCGCCCTTCGCTTCATCTCCTTGTCTTGAACTTCGTCCGTATCTCTCTCTCTCTCTCTCTCTCTCTCTCTCTCTCTCTCTCTCTCTCTCTCTCTCTCTCTCTCTCTCTCTCTCTCTGTCTCCTCGCCCCTCACTCGTGTAATGTGGGGTGATAGTGTAGGGTATCACACCTGATAATCTACCGTCCCTCTCCATCCCTCCACTCCGTTTCTGCCTCGCGCCTCCACACACAGACACCCAGGTAGGCTCCGTACTGTTTGGCGGCTCCACTAAGCACTAAGGAGGGGATGAGGGGCTTGGGGGGCGCGGACGAAAGACAGCGATGAAAAGTAGTGGTGGGGAGGTGGGACAAAAGTGATGGGTTGGGGATAGTCCATATAAGAAAGAGGGAATGGGTTTTGAGATGGGATTCCTCTTTAATTCCGATACATGAGTCAAACGAATGCAGAGATCGTGGAATGAAGGAGTGTTCCACCGCTGCTCGACGTGACGGAGGGGATTTGAACGAAGGGGAGAAGAGTCAGGAGGGAGAGCATCGGGGAGGGAAAAGAAGTAGGAGTAAGGATAAAAGATAATAGAAGGTCGAGGACGAAGAAGGGATGTGAAAGGAGACGCGGTGAGTGGAAGGGTGAGGGAGATATTGAAGGAAGTCCAACCGATGTATTGACGACGATACTATAAAATACACGGACGCTACGCTGTGGAGAGGTGACCTTGCTTGGCTGTCGGCTTGCCCGTTCACACTTGGCTTGAAGAGGCCGTCCGTGTGACAGCCGGCCCGTCGCTCCCACCCTCCCTCCGCCCCTGAAATAAAAACTCCTCTCCTGGTCACCTTCGTCCCTTCTCCCATTTTCCGTTCTCCCGATCACATTACGGCGGTGGAGGGAGTGGAAGGAGGAAATGCTCCACTAGGAATACATGTGCCAGGCCTCTCGCGCAAAGTCGTTGGAGAATAAGCGATGTGTTCAGGTGGACGTGTGATGCATTGAAGTTCGTCCCTCAAAAGCCCCCCCGCCGCCGCACTCATCGAAACATTCTGAAACCCATTCTGGAACGCATGAATAGTGGTCATTACAGGTTCTAATCCGCTAATCACTATCTAATATCAACACAAGCCACATGTAAAGGAATTCGGTCCCCTTTTCAGGCTTCTTTTCGTCGACGTTGGACGGTGTGGCTAATTTCACTGATTCATTTGAGCCGTGCGCGCCTCCCTCCCGGCGGGCGTGTGGCGGAGTGGGACGCCTCCTCATAACAGGCCGCCGGCTTTGTGTTCGAGGCTTGAGCGACTGAACACAAGACGCGAGCGGAGTCCATCCCGGGGCAAGACACAGGACAGCTGCCCCCTAATTGTTACCGCTCGCTTGTCCGGTATTGACTATGGGCGGCATTATCGTGGGCGGCGGGGTGTGTGGCCACGTCACCCTTTCGTCCCTCCCCTTGACGCCCACACACTGTGACGACGCCGCGACGCCGTGCACTTCACCTCTCCTGGACGGATTTGTAATAACAGTGACGCTGAAAGGGACTCGCGTTGTTCTTTTTTTTTCACCACACGACTCATTTCATTTGCTCTTCCATTAGCCGGTGGTGCCTTTTGTGCTCGGGATTGTCTGGCTTAGTTAGACGTTTTTATCAACTCGACTTATGACCGCGTGAGGACGCATTAGAAGACCGGCACACAGACGCTGTTTGCCAGTAATGGTGAAAGGACTGGAGGAGGGAGGGCGGTCTTTTCTTCGCCTTGCCGTATATGTGCCGGACAGACTGCCTTAGGATGGCCACGCCGAAGCTGATGTTCCTTACCTGTGGCCGCTGATACCCGATTACATTTGCCTTCCTGCTGCCTCCCTGGCGAACACAACGTGTCAAAAAAGGCGGCTGTGAGGCCAGTAAGGAAAATACGTTCAAGTCTTCACCTGGTGTCTGTGTGGTATCCCCGCGCGGCTTAGGGAGATGGGCAGGCGCGGGCGTGATGGGGTGACGGTCTGGGAGGGACGAGGATTACCGGGGCACCATAATGGGGCTGACGGGAGAATCAGCCATTAAAAGCCTTTCAGCACTTGGGTGTTACGAGACTCGAGGCCAGAGGTGCCAGTGTCCACGCGGCGGCCGACACCCATTTACCTTTCTTTTTTTTTTAGCGTTCTGTTGTCTTCTGAGTCCGAAATTAGGTTCCATTTGGCAATTGTTACACGACGTCAAAGGTAAAAATCACTAGCAGCGTCAGGGATGACTGCACGTAAAGTGTCCGCTGAGGAATGAGGACTCCCGGGTGAAGAATGAGAGGTTGACAACACTGATAGTCCCACTGTCAGAGAGAGAGAGAGAGAGAGAGAGAGAGAGAGAGAGAGGTACATGGAAGAAAGAAGGGTATAGTGCCCTTGTGTGGCTCTCGTGTTCCCTTTGTAGTGGACGGGCTCAGGTGAAGGACAGGGGACGCCTGGACGGGCTGCTTCAGGACACTTTGATGGCTTCTAGGAGGCGGCTGCTGCCTCTCCACCAACACTAATGAGAGAAAAGGACGAAAGTTGAACATCGACTCTGCTACGTTTTCACCTCAGATTTCATCCTTATGTTATACGTCCCCCACACCTCCCCGTCCACCCAGCCTTCTCCTTCATCTCCTCACCCTTCGCTTCCATCTTGTCCTCATGCGAACAAACTTTAGGGTGTCCTCAAAAAATGGAGTGGTCCCGCCCCTCAGACCTTACCGCCGCCCCGACCGTCCTGTAACTTAATGCCTTCTGCCTTATCTCTTGAAGAAAGGTTTTGATCCCACCTTGTGTTGGGTCCGACGCTGCCCGCTGATGTGGCTGGGATCTTGAAATGCCAGTTTTAAAGACATTCAATCTCCTCGAATAAAGACAAACGTGCTTGAGTATGCTCGCTGTGGACGTTGTTAGATCAGGTTAGTTTTGGATGTCTGGGAAGCGATAAGAGATCAACGCCTTGTCCGTTACTCTCATCGAGGTGGAGAGCGACATATTGTGAGTGAAAGGATCGACTCCGCCTCTCAGGGGGATTCAATCCTATCTGACGCGGGCCGCTGATGCTCAGATTAGCTAGGATTTCTTCACCGATACTCTTGCTATTTTTTTTTATTTGTGTCATGTAAAGCCTCGCCCTGACAACCCACAATCAGCATGAATGGAAAGTATGTGTGAGCATTTGGTCGCATTGTTTGTAGGACGCGCCTGCGTTAAGGAAGCAGATGCGAGGTTGCCGGCGGCCCTCCCAGGATGGCTGGTCTTTTTTTTGAGAACAAGGCCAAGCAGTACACACTCTTACCTGCTCATGCTCTCCCCCCTCCCCCCCGCTGGCTGTGTTTCCTGTCTCTCTCTCTCTCTCTCTCTCTCTCTCTCTCTCTCTCTCTCTCTCTCTCTCTCTCTACACACACACACACACACACACGCTCGTAGTTATAGTTGTTTTCAGAAGTACAGCAGCGTCGCGTTTCAAAACAGCCTAAGAGACTCACCGGCAGACTGTCACTTAATGTATCGCCGATCGTAATTACGGCCGGAGACCAGGAGGAGCCGAAACCAAGAATTACGGCGTTGTTTGGAAGGGACTGTGGAGGCACCTTTTTCTTGTGACTGAGAAGGTTTTTCGTGAAAGGTCTGGCGCCATTTTAGCGACATGTAACCTGCCCACCGAACAAAACACAACAGCACTAAAACAAGTTGCCTTAGCATGGTACGTACTGTGATAATCAGTGCCAGTGTGGAGGTCGGGGCCTGGGGTTTCGGTTTGAGCTTCCGGGGCCTGCTGGCGGCGGCCTCCCACACGTAAAGACGGCGGTTTGCTATCCAGCTTGCGGCGGTGTTTCAAACTTGACCCCTAATGGGTGTGAAGGGATAAAGGCAGCAGTCATAAACTCCTCATTAAACCCTTGTCGACAAGTTGCGGTGGCTGTAATGAGTTTTTTTTTTTTTTATGCTAGATTCGTCTTTGTTTCACTGCATCACAAGGAAACCGCCCTCGAGACGTGTGTTCCCTAGTGTGTTATTGTGAGCCTTGACAAACCCTGTGGCTGTGCAGTTCCAGGTGGTATATATACATTGCGTTGAGGGTCCTTAGTGCTCCCTCTCATCACTGTCTTCCCGGCATCCATCGCTGCCTCAGACCTCAGCTGTAATAATCGCTGCTCTAACGAGAAACGGAGGTGGTGAGGTTCTTTTAACTTCTGCCGCCATAGGGCGTGTGCCCTCACCAATGCAACACACACACACACACACACACACACACACTCATATAATTACTTGTGATCTTCCATAAAGAGATCATAATATTGATAATTTTTATCATAATTTTTTTTTTTTTTCTTTTTCGAGGCAAAGACTTGCGGAAGTCGTAGAGAGAGGCAGGCACGCAGAGTTCCCGCGGGCGTCCCTTCCCGCGGGGCGTCTTGTGCTGCTTGCCTTGGGCGCCGCGGACACTCTGGGTTGTGGATCGGCTCATCCTCGTAGAACACGCCTGGCCAAGAGAGCGTGTGCAACCGAGTGTTCCTCCCTGAGGCTCGTATACCTTCGTAATCGCTTTAGCTGGGTTCACCAAGCATGTCCGGGGCGGTCTTGCGCAGAAAGGAATTTAAGAGAGCATCTGTTGCTGGTCAGAGAGTGTGTGTGTGTGTGTGTGTGTGTCTGTGTGTGTTTAGAAATTATGTTAAATAGTGTTTTATAGATATTATTATTGGTTGTTCATGTGGGATGGTCATGTAAATATAAATGTACGAGTATATGCACATAGGTGTGCGTGCGTGCGTGCGTGTATCATACGAGTATACCTGGCCGCAGTCACATGGTGGCGTCGATGACTCCGATAAGGCATCTTACGTGCGGTGGGAATCAATAGTAACTTTTTTGCATAGTCCTTTTATGGCGCGAGCAGACTCTCTTATTAGACACTTTAGCGCATTTAGTATTTCTCTTTGTTCCCCGGATGTTCTGTGAAAGCCAATGAGACACTATTTTAATTTTCCTGTGTGCTCGCCTCGCCGCCACTGTCACTGCCGCCACAGAGACACGCGGGAGGCGGGGACAGGTCGCGGAAGTAACGCAGCACCTTATGCTCGCCAGAATGTTCTTTGCTTTACAGATCACTTGACCTTGAGGCAAAAATATCTGTGTACGTGTGCCACATTTTTCCTTCTACTGTACTTCATACCTTTCCTTCATCACTCTTACTTATCCTTTTCTCTTCTCGCTCGTCCCTCCATGCCTCGTCCTGCACGCCTTACTCCCATGCCCAGGCCGACCACGACATCATTGGCACATCAAAAAAGACACTCAGGAACTAACGAGGCAAACTTGCAGCTTCATCACTGTCTCCTCCTCCTCCTCTTCCTCCTCCTCCTCCTCCTCCACCTCCTCCTCATCCGCAGCCTCATCCACCTTAGTAATACACTCCACAACCATCGCAGCCTTCCATTTCACCCCTCCAACTCCTTGACGAGCATCCCTGTCTCCATTCACCCACTCAGCCCTCATTACCACTAACTTCATCTTTACACTCCACCTCCACCGCATTATCAGCGTTCTATCCATCGACACCCATTCCTCTCCACCACCACCACCACCACCACCACTACCATCACCGCCACATCACCGCCCCCTGCTATCCCTCATCGTGGCGGACATGCTCTAGTGACCAAGCCTCTCGTAGGGTGTCAGTGTGGAGGAACCAAGAATGTTATCAGTGGCCTCCCCCGCGCCTCATCCTCCACCCACCACCCCCGTCACCTCACCAGCCTCTCCACCACCGTCACCACACCCCAAAGCACCACCTGAACTAACACCTTCTCCGTGCTTCACCTCTACACACACACACACACACACACACAAACACACACACACACACACACACAGTAACTCCTTCCTTCTTCACCGTCCGATTTTAATTACCTTCCGAAAAAAAAAGACGAACGGGAAAGTTTTTATTTTTTGTTCTTTTTGTCATTTCTTTTTTTCTTGCCGTGTTTTGGTTGGCGAGTGGATGTGAGTTTTTCCTCTTAGGGCACAGTGATCCTCAGAGGCGAGGTGTGACGGGGCAGATTTCCTTCCCCTTTCCTTTCCCCTGCCTCACCCACTCACCTACTAGTCCACCTCCCGTCCCTCTCGCCCCAATCTCTCCCTGCCCTCTCTCTCCCTCTCCCCCTGCCTTCCCCGCCCCTGGTTGCCTGTAGTGTACTTGTCGTGTGTCGTAATTAAACTCCACGTCACGAATTTACTCGGGCGAGGCTTCTTACTCGTGTCATTTGCAAGTAGGGTTAAATTTTCCTCGGCCGCTGTCCCTCTCTCTCTCTCTCTCTCTCTCTCTCTGGTATTGCATTGTAGAAGGCTCACATGTAACGTTCATAACACACATGCACAAAAAATCCTCCATAATTGCACCTTTCATATTCTAAATCTTCGCTTTTCCCTTAATCAAGTGAACATGACCAATACCTGCAGGGCACCGGACGAGTTTGTGTCAAATAAAAAAAAAAAATAATACTGGAGGCAGGACTGGGGAAAAAAGTGGTGTATAGCATAGAAATAACAGTAACGCGAATTAACGCTAACAACTGGAGCCAGTACATCAGCATTAACACTGCCACAAGCACTGTTGGCAACAAATAGAGTAGTTCACTGTGGCGGAGCGCTATTACCGAAAGATAAATCGGTGACATCAACTGAAGCGCTTGTATCCACGGACAGAGTAGTGATAACGACAGACACACGACCAGGCCAGGAGCACCAGCCTCCCCGCACTCTGACAGCCCTCTGACCGCTGACAGCAGCCTCCGCCACCCACTAACAGCCCCAGACCACTGTTAGTAACCTTCGCCATCCACTAATAGACTATTGACAACAGCTCCATTACCCAGCAACAGCCTCTATTCTACTTACAACAGCCTCCTCCACCCACTGACAGCCTCCAGAACCTGTTAGTCACATCCTTCACGCAGTAACAGCCCCCACTACTCACTAATACACACTATAACATTGACAGCACCGCACACCATCTAGTAACAGCCCTCAGATCACCACAGTAGCCTCTACCAATCTCTGATAACAGCCGTCCTACACACAGACAGCCCTAAGGCCACTGACAGCAGCCTCCAGTTTGCATCGACAACCTTCAGACCACTATTGGCAGTGTCCCAACCAATGGACAGCCCTCAGACCACTAACAGCTCTCACGCCACTGACAGCAGCCTCCCCCAACACGTGACAGCTCTCTACCCACTGACAGCAGCCCCTCTCACCTGAAGACAGCAGCCTCCACTGACAGCCCTCGGACTCCAGATAACAATGGACTTTGAAATATTCGAATACGCGCCATTTTTTATTCCAGCGAAGAAAAATGAGAGAGAGAGAGAGAGAGAGAGAGAGAGAGAGAGAGAGAGAGAGAGAGAGAGAGAGAGAGAGAGAGAGAGAGAGAGTGAGTAGAAAAATAGTGTACCTCTATTTGAATGGGTTCCTGCCAGCCGTCCACTCCTCGTGTGTGTGTATCCTCCACATTCCGAAACGTCCCGCGTCTGGCCGCAGTGGACTCAGCCTTCTGGGTTAAGAGTATCCTGTACGTATGCGCGGCCTGATAGACGTTTCTCTCCAAGTCAGAGTGGACACGAGAGAGAGAGAGAGAGAGAGAGAGTGAGAGTGAAAAAAAAAATATATATTCATGCATTTTTCGCTTATTCACTCACCTACTTGCGAACGTTTCATGGCCAGCTGGTTTGTTGGCTCGCTCCGTTTTTCATTTGCTATCGTCGGAGGTTTTCTGATGAACGAAATTGTCTATTCAGTCCTTTGATTTATTCCTCTGTGCTTTGTCTTTTACTTTCACTTTCCTCGTTTCAGCCTCCTCATTCTCCTCACACATAACTCTCTCGCAGCCTCACCAGCCTCACCCCACGCCCTCCTCGCCCCGCGCCGCGCACAGGCTGCTTCCCACGCTAAGCGCATCACAGCCACCACCAACATGCTTTCCGAGCAAGTGACATTTGATTGTGCCCTTGGAGGAGGCTGGGAGGCACACGCCCCATCCTCCTTCTTCTCCATTCTCCTTTTCTTCTTTCTCCTTCTCTCTTCGCCGTCCTATCACAACTGCCGCCATCTACCATCACCTTCGCTGTATCTTCTTCCTAGTTTCTTTTACTTCACTTCCCTGTTAGTTCACGTCTGCTGCTTCTGTACTGTGGGCTACATGTTCCTCCGCTGCCCTCCTGACTCCCGCCCCTCTGCTATTCCCTTCTAATTCCTCAGCAACTCCCAGGTCTCAGTGCCAGGAATCATGGTTAGTAGCCTTTTACTACAGATGAAGCCTTTTTCATCGTAGTTTTTAGCTGGAGGAGGGCAGGTTTTAGTATAAATGAATAATGAATGATGGGGTGGTCAGCTGACACACGCTGGCCGGGGTGGAGTCTGCTTGGGGGCGTGGGTGTGGGCGTGACTTTCGGTGTTGGTGTCAGTAATTGCGACATAGATATTGATTTGTATAGTTCTGAAATCGCAGAATATTCACATTTGTACTCCCGTGTGTTTTGCTGCAGATAGATACGTAAAGAGATGGATAGACAGATAGGGAGATATGCTGGTATGATGGCCTCGTATTATTTAATGATTAATCCGAATGCACTCTTCAGCTTCCCCCATCATGGTGGTGACCCGCTGTGCGCCGCGTCAAGCTGCAGCCAGTAACATGAACTGGCTGCTTAGTGCCGTGTGCTATTGGCAAGTTTGTTTATTCCCTTATTACAGACATATTTTTCTGGTTTGAAGTCCTCGTCCCACGCGTGTTGTAACTTTTAGACCAGCCATATTTTTAGATGTCAGATCAAGTTTTGAAGGCAAGCAAAAACTATAACAATTAACTAATACAAAATAATACTTCTGCAAGGCTATTCTAGTCGAGCAGAGGCATAAAAAGAGGCGAGTGAAAGCGTAGCACCACGCCCTCGGTGAGCCTCCTCCCCCGCCTCGTCTTGCCCCAGCGACGACCGTCCCTCGCAAAAGCTGAAGGTGTGGCGACCAAAATGTGTGCGTGGCTGTCTAGTGTTGACTTACGTAAGGTCACCCGGGGATCCAGAGCGCGTCGTCCCCCGAATGATGGATTGAAAGTGGACAACGATGGATGTAGCCACTGAGTCCCTCGTCTGGCCAGGGCTTGGGTGCTGCTGCCGCTGCCTTTTCTTAACAATGACTTTCTTACCGATATTCTGGGACTGCCTGGAGACCTCACCCTGCTGCTACAGAAGAAATGGCAGGGCGTGCATTAGCTGGCGGGAGGTTAAACAGCAATGAGGAATGTAGGTGGTGTGTCGAGGTCGCTGCCGGCGAGGGGTGTCCGTCAGGGTAGGATGGATCGCTCTCTCGTGTCATCGGTGAAAATCTAATGATGATGAAACGCCGCCTGCATCCTAGTGAAAGGCTCAAGGGGAGGAAAACAGTCTACTAGTTATTTTTGGTGTATGTTGAGGCCGTCACGTCTTGGGGCAGACTCGCCATGACAGCTGGGCCAGGGGAAGGGGAGGTTGCCTGGGAGGCCGTCAGCGGGGCGCTACGGGTGGCGGAGGGGGAGGTACGGGCCAGGTGTTGGTGTGGTTGTGCGCATAGTAAGTATAATATGTTGGTTCTTGTCTGTTGTCATTATTGAGGGATTTCTTTTTTCATACACGAAAATATATATGCGCTTCCCTAGAGCCGTCTGCCATGGGACACCGAGGGGAAAGTTTGCTTCGCGACAGTTTGCTGAGGAGATAATATACACGTACAGGCACTGTATCGTGTTCAGGAGGCGTGCGAGGGCGTGTGGGGGAACCCTACATGTAAACAAACAAGCGAGAGCTCGTGTATCAGATGAATGAGTCGGGTCTTGACAGTGCTATGTGGCCGGCAGGCATCAGGAACGGCCTATTGTCCGCCTCTATGTGACAGATCGCCGAAGCGGTCGCGAGTAAACAGTGGCATGCCACGATCAATTTCATTAGGGAATGCCCTTGAGGTACCTGGTGGTGGGGCCTTCCTCCCTCGCTGGCGTGATGTATGACCTCCGTGTAGTGTGCACTGACCGTCCCTACCGCCGACCGCTCCTCCCGGCAACTACATTAGGCGTCCACCACTCAATAAAGAGAATCGCTGTACCAACACTCTCAGTCACTCAGTCTTGCGAGGGATAACAAGCCTAGCTCTTCTGCTTCATTATAATCACGTCATTCTCATTCAGCAAATTGCTCTTGTGTGTTTTATCCATCTCAGCTCCTCATTCCTCTTCCTCCACTCTCCGTTTCTCTTCCCCTTCCTCCCACACTCTCTCGTCCCCGCTCTTCTCTCCCCTCTGGCCTTCCCCCTGTGTGACGTGACTGTCAGAGTCTGACATGACAAATGGAATAACAGTGATTCATGTCGGCACAGTGGATCGAGGAGCAACTATATCTAAGCCAGACATTTCGTCGTTAGCCGGAAGATAGGAGGAAGAGGAAGAGGGACAGGAGAAGATTGAAGAGAAAGAGGAAGAGAAGGTGTAAGGAGATAAGAAGAGAAGAGGCGATAAGAGGGAGAGGGGAAGAGGGTACGTATTGTACTTGTGGTGTGGGAGAAAAGAAACGTATCCTTGAGGAGGAAAGACGGAAGGAAGGAAGGAAGGAGAGAAGAAAGGAGGGAGGGAGGGAGGGAGGGAGGGAGGGAGTCATGGCGACCAGGGTGAAAGGAGGTTACGTAAGGTGCTCCATTAAGTGCCCTACCTGTGAAAATGAAAATACCAGAAAAAGCACGAGTGACGAGGGCGACATTACACACTTCACGCTGCCTTGGGTGGAGGAGGAGGAGGTAGAGGAGAAGGTGGAGGAGGAGGAGAAGGAGGAGGAGGAGGGTGGCGCGTGGCACTCAGAACAAAGGAAACTGTCTCCAGGTGTTATTTGACTTACTTGAGCAAAAACTTTCGTGAAATATTGACTAAATGTACGTAATTTTCTCAAAAAAGTATTTCCTCTACTTGTATATATTTTCTTCATAAATATTATTATTTCTTACACTGGGGATGTGGTAAAGGGACAGCTGGTGACGACGCAGGTGTTGACAGAATGATGTGAGGTCGCTGCTTGGACACTTGTGCCGCCAGCAGGTGCGAGGCGGCGTGCGTGATGTCAATACGTACTGGAGTCTATATGAAGGGGTGAGGTGATGACTGGGATGACTCGGCGGTGGAGGGCGTGATGGAAGTGTGACATGGCAGTGGATGGAGGTCATCTTAAGGTCATAGAGGAGGTGGAAGTGGCGGTGGAAGTGATGCAAGAGTGTCGTGATCACACTGGCAATGAGGAAGTGGATCTAATGGAAATGTGGCTGAGGTGGTGGCGGTGTTGGTGCGGAGGTGAGGCGGCGCTTAGTGGTGGAGGCGTGGCGTTGGTGATGGAAGCGTGGCGTGGCAGTGGTTCAACGTGAAGGAGTCACACACCGTCTTAGCGTAATGAACCGCAGTTTATATTCCGCTATGCATCACGTGTAATGTTATGTAATTATTTACTGTCGGGGCATTCAGCAGCGGAATGGCCGTGTTTTGTCCACGTCACAGTCGGCTTACACCCCTGGGCCCCTCCTCACTTGCCGCGCCTCACACCGACACACACACACACACACAGACTACTCTCAAACCGCCCACCACACGTAGACACCCAGCCACCCTCACCACTACGCACACACACACACACACACACACACACACACACACACACATAAATGACGCTAATTAATAATGCTGACCACGACCCGTCCTACAAATACTTCACACTACCTAGGCTCGCTGCATCACGCTCCCGCCCTTCCCTCTTTTCAGACCGACAGGGGAAGTAGCAGTGATGATGTGAATAACAATTGTGATGATAATAATAATAACAGTAATAATAATAATAATAATAATAATAATAATAATAATAATAATAATAATAATAATAATGATAATAATAATAACAATAGTAGTAGTAGTAGTAGTAGTAGTAGTAGTAATAGGTACTCTCGATAAATTATAGAAGGAATTTCAGGATGGCAGCCAGATTTAATTTCGTCCATCTATGTAGTGAATTTAGGACAGAGAGAGAGAGAGAGAGAGAGAGAGAGAGAGAGAGAGAGAGAGAGAGAGATGAGGTAGTACAGAAAGGACGCTACATATGAATGGAGGGAAGGAGAGAGATAGCGAGAGGAGAGGAATTAGAGACAGAGGTGACTTGTGCCGCTCACCAGGCCGTCACCGTCACCACAACGGCTGCCCCTCGCCACGTCGCCTCTGACTCGCCGAGGGAAACTTAAAAAAAATGTTGATGTAATGAGGTTTTAGAGCGTCTCATCAGCGGCGGATGATGCAGGGAGATGAGTCGCGCCTCCCGGAGTGATGGAGGCTGAGTGCCCCTCGTTAGGGTGATGGCAGGCACCGAGGAACCTACATTAACCCTCGGCCTACCCTTGGGCGTACCTTCATCCCGGGACTGGTGCGTTAGGCCTGCGTAAAGCTCAGTCAGGAATCAAGTCTCTTCGGCGGTGACTGCTGTGGGGAGTGTCTGGGTGAGGTGCGGCGAGGTAGAGGAGGCGCGGAGGGACTGGTGAAGGAGGTAAAAGAGGGGAGATGATGGAGGCTACTGCGTGTTGATCTCCGGCAGACAAATTAAGATTTTCTGGGGGAGATCACTCTCCACCAATATTCTTCACGCCTCCTCCTCCTCCTCCTTCTCGCCTCTTCTCACCTCGCACCCCACCTGTTCCTCCTCACTACCAATCTTCACCTCTCTTCATTACACTCACGCCTCCCCTCCTTGCCTCCTTATACGCTCTCTCTCTCTCTCTCTCTCTCTCTCTCTCTCTCTCTCTCTCTCTCTCTCTCTCTCTCTCTCTCTCTCTCTCTCTCTCTCTCTCTCTCTCTCTCTCTCTCCTTCATCTCTCATCTCTCCTCCTGTCCCTCCTCCCTGTGCACTCTTCCCCTCATCTCCGGCCCTTCTCTCGCACCCTGCCGGACTCCCTCGCGCGTTTCGTCTTTGAGCCAGTCTTATTCATCAGCCTCCCCGTTCACCTGTACGTAATCTTATTAAAAGCGGACCAGTCACTAGTGTTGGGCGCGAGGGTTTATCTTTGACGGACAACCCGAATGCTTATGAAGTTGGGTATAGATTTTGAGCGAATTTATGTGCTGGCTTCTATTTACGTTGAGAAATTTCTTTTAAGTTCGTCCATCTCTCTCTCTCTCTCTCTCTCTCTCTCTCTCTCTCTCTCTCTCTCTCTCTCTCTCTCTCTCTCTCTCTCTCTCTCGTCTTTTGACCTTTGGAATGAGAGAAGTAAATTTTGGTGAGTTATTGGTGACCATTACTGTCACTTGGTGAATCGCGATGTTGATTGATCATTCACGCATCGTGCCCGTGTGTGTGCGTGTCTGTGTGTCTGTCTGCGTGTGTGTGTGTGTGTGTGTGTGTGTGTGTGTGTGTGTGTGTATGTGTGTGTGTGTGTGTGTGTGTGTGTGTGTGTGTGTGTGTGTGTGTGTTTGTCCTTTGAAAACGTGGATGTTTCTTGTCATATATTTCCTCAAGAACACTCACTCACATTCTCATCGGCCTTCCCTCCTCGCCGTGTCATTCCACATCGCCATACTTCACACCTCATCCTCTCCCCTTATAAATATTCTCTCTTCCCTCCCTCTCTTCCTTCTCTATGTATGCTGTGTTCTCCACCACCACCACCACCACCCAACCCCCTCTCAAGAACTCCCAGCCCTCACCCTCCATCATCTCCCTCCATCAGCCCCCCCTCCCCCAACACCACAACGCCTCCCCACAGCACGCCTCCACTCGTCCGCCACTCCCTGTCTTGACATGAGTAAGTGGAGGTGTTGGTCGTTTCAAGGTCACGTCTATTTGCATCTCACCACAACTCTGCCACACACTTGACACCAGATCATCATTGTCTCGTGGATCTGATAATACATAGAATAGCGTGTATGTATCTGTTTTTTCACTGACATTGTTGTGTATACGTTTCCCGGATGTATATTGCGTGTGAAGGACTTGTTATGTATTTTTTTTTCATGTATATGTATCTGTCTCTCATTTTTCTCCCCCTCTTTTTTTTTCCGTATCTCCTGCTCCCTCAATCTCTGTCACTTTTTCATGGTATGGCGGGAAAAAGAAGCATTATCCGTCGCCCCAGTACGTGCAGCTGATGATGTATGATAAGTATGCGTCTCACGTGTTTCTTTGGGTTGGATGGAGTTGACTTCCATGCTTGTGCTATTAATCAGCTTAATGCCAAGGCCAGTCAGCTGCCTCCTCCTTCTCCTGCCCCTCCTCCACCTCCTGCACCTCCTTCACATCTCCCTGTAGCCTCCACCTCCTCACTATACCTTCAAATATCCCCTCCTACTCCGTCTCACCCTCTCACCCTCTCTCACTCCCATCCCTCATCTCGATCATACAGTTCCCCCAACCGTCTACTTCTCGTTCCTGTTTCTGATTCATTAGTGATTGCTAGTTTGTTCTCGTGTGTATATTCATGTCCTCGTTTTCTCTGTCCAGACCCTGTATTAATGTACATTTCCATCTAGTATTGCCCGAGTGTCTCTCATTGTCTATGTCATTTTATTTTCTGGATCTCTGTGGTTTTGCCAGCTGTCGACTCTTCTGTTTTTTTTTTTTTTTTTTGTCTTTTTTTTCTCCCTCAGGTTCTATTCGTAATATTTTTTTTGACTGTCAGACATGGTGATTGTTGGTAGTGGGATTTTTAGTCTCTCTCTCTCTCTCTCTCTCTCTCTCTCTCTCTCTCTCTCTCTCTCTCTCTCTCTCTCTCTCTCTCTCTCTCTCTCTCTCTCTCTCTCTCTTTCTCTCTCTCTCTAACACTTTTACTGCTGCAGGTGTTTCCTCAGGTGCTTTCTGATTCCGGCGTTCCTCAGGGCAGTTCAAGGTCCTCGTGGGGTTTTATTATTTTATGGCGGCGAACCAGAATGGCCTGTGGCGGAAGTTTCGTTTCTAAGTTCATTTTTTATGTGTTTTCTTCGTTATCATTTCATGTGATTGTCTTCATTCGCTCTCTTTCTTTTTTACTTTACATGTTTTGTGGCCATCTCATTTTATTTGTTTGTGGTGGTGGTGGTGAATCCTGATAGCGTGTGTACGTGTCTGTGTCTGTGTGTGTCTGTGTGTGTGTGTGTGTGTGTGTGTGTGTGTGTGTGTGTGTGTTAGTGTCAGTGTCAGAAAGGCAGAAAAATGAAAGAAGAAGGACCTCGGCGTGTTGTCGGCTTTTAGATTCCCTGATTATTTAAGCATTTTATATGAAAGACGTGGCAGAGAGTCTTGTCCTTCAGAGATTAATATGGACACACACACAAAAAAAAGGAGCAGGACAGCGGCGGCACCATAAAGGCTGGCCGGCCGCCCTCGCCTCCTCGCGTGGGTCCCGCTCCACCGCCACCCCGCCGTCCGCAGTACCGCCGCCGCCCCGCTCATCGCTCATTAGAACTCACCTGTCGGGCTTGGTTAGTTTATGATCACGAGGTGCGACGCCGGTACAGGCTCGCCGCGCCGCTCTGGTATGCTCCCTCCATTACCTCCTCCTCCCCACGACGCCTCGCCGCCAGCATCTTAAAGACCCTTGACACCCACCACATCAAAACGGCCGCCACAGAGGAATAGAGCCACACCGAGCCTGCTGTCACAAGAGCGAGTTTGCAAGTATTTCTGGGCAGGATTATGAGCCGTAGTGTATCCTTGCGTGGAGCGTTGTCTTCAGGGAGGAAGGATGGATCGTGTCAGTGTCTGTGGTCGTCCCCCGGCGTGACCAGTCTTATCACCCGGGCTTCATATACCTGTCACAGGTGGCACCGCCGCTTCGCTGTACTTCACCGACCTCCTCGCGGGGACTGACCTGCTGGGGACGCTGAGTTGCACTGGATCAAAGTTTACTTATGGAATTATTCAGGTTATTTATGCGTCTTACCTCTTATGCTTGGAGATGTTATTTGTGGCTGACTTACGGGGAATGTAGAGGGATGGCAAGGCAAGGTGTGGGTGGCGACGCGCAGCACACTTGTTTCGCAGACCCTCGCAGGAAAGTTCAGATCGAGCGTGTCTTCAGACGTGAGCCACACCAAATAATAAATACTTTTATCCACGACATATCAAGGAATTCCACTAGTGTAAGATTCAATGTTTTGTGCACATGTTAAGGTTTATCAGCAAAGCTCTCAGGAAACTTTACAATTCTTTACATCAGCGTGCGTCAAAATGTTTCTTTTTATTTTATTATGACGATGATGTCACATCCATCCTTGTTTCACAGGGAGGGTGACGGACGCCGCCTTTAAGGAACACGACGTTCCGTGCCTGAGAGAAATATGTGATGGCCTACCTGTCAGACATCAAATGGTCCTCTTCCTTACTCCTTTATCCACCTGCACCACTCCGCCCACCCCACCATCAACGGCCCTCCCTCCCCATCCACCCTACCTATTCCCACCTGCCCTCACCCTAGCCCACCCACACCATCCCGGTAACGACCACTTATTTATATCGCGCTGCGCCTCTCACCGCAGGACATGTAAGTGATGCATGTAATTACTCTCAAAGGTCATGTTCTTAATGTTCTTTTTTCCCTCCCGCAGGTAAGTGGTGAAGGCAGGTGTTGCGGATTGACTGAGACGTGCAGCTTCCTGGCCACGTAAGTGTGAGGTGATCCACTCTTCCGGTTGTTGTTCTGTAAATAGGGAGGCGGCGGAACATTTCCGTTGACTTGCCAGCGTGTCCGATTGCGACAGTGCGCACGAGCGGCTTCTTTTGTTTCTTCCGTCTGGTTTTATACGATTTTTTATTTTTATTTTATTTTATTTTTTTTTTTTTTACTTTCTTGGTGGTGCTTTTTATCTTCCTACTAAAAACTGTACTCTCTCTCTCTCTCTCTCTCTCTCTCTCTCTCTCTCTCTCTCTCTCTCTCTCTCTCTCTCTCTCTCTCTCTCTCTCTCTCTCTCTCTCATCACGACTGTCGTTTTAATTTACCTTTTTATAATCAACATCTCTAGCTGCTCCTCCCAACACTTTAGCCCTCATCAGCCCCCTTCCTTCTCCCATCCGCTCCTTGCTCCTGTCCACGAGACGGCCCCACTCTCTGTCATTTCGTCAATAGGCCTTAATGGACGTCACTTAGCGGCGGGGATCTCGTGCGACAGACGGAGAAGTAGGTCGCCTTCTAGCGAGTGACGCCCACCGAGAGGGTCCGTGAAGGCAAGTCCATCCACGCTTCTTGGGGCCTCGCGTAGAGAGAGATAGGGAGATAGCGGGAGAGAAGAGAGAGAAGGGGATAAGGATTATAACACATGGAGGTAACGTATCTGTTTGAAAAGCTTTTCCACGCACATGTTCAAGAAAGAAAGTACCGTTGCTATCATCACCACCACCACCACCACCACCACCACCACTATGTTTTTATCAAGGATACAGCTGAAGCATCTTATATTCCTGATCCCTGCAATTTTTTTTTCTTTCTTCCCCTCCCTCGACCCCCCTACACCCGCTGCTACTGCCAGTATGGTAAAGTTTGTAGCATTTTACGTGCGGGATAATGGAGGCCTCGATGGTAGGCGTGGTGTGGGCAAGACTGCAAAGGGGACACACATGTTTGCCTTACAGTACATCACTGCGCCCTTGCTGCTGCATTGATAGCCGCTCAATGAACGCCGCTCAAGATTTCTTAACAAAAATGGGGGTATTTTTAGAATTCCTCTCAGCATGCAGTCTCGTGTATTTGACTGAGGTATGTTCAATAATACTGACAAGGAGGATATTTTTAGATAGATAGATAGATAGATAGATAGATAGATAGATAGATAGATAGATAGAGAGAGAGAGAGAGAGAGAGAGAGAGAGAGAGAGAGAGAGAGAGAGAGAGAGAGAGAGAGAGAGAGAGAGAGGTATAAAAACTAGGAGGGGCCATGTGGGTCTTCACATAATGTTTCATTATACGAGACTGCCGGTGCCATAAACGGCCCCGGGAGCTGCAGGCGGCGGCCAGGTGGCGGGAGGCGGCACCTGCGGGCCCTCTCAGGTTAATATTGGCGCTTAAGTAACCCAGGGACGCCGATCGGTGCGGAAGACATTCTCCCAAGGCGGATATCTTTGTGTCACGTGTGTCCTCCAGTCATCTGACTTTGAACCCTAAGACACCGAAGTTGCCAATTACGTGAATGCCTTCCTTCCCTTCCCTCCGCCACCCGTCCCTTCTTTCCTTCACTGTTTTTGGAAAGCGGGGCTATGGCAGGTGGTGTCTGCCTCGACCCCTGCACTGCCAGCCTCCCGCCGCCAGCCTCGGTATGTAATGTGCACACTTTGAGAATATTTAACATCACTGAACGTTTTAAATAACACTCACTGGCGAGGCTTCGTGAGCGGCACGTTCGTTTTTACGGCCGCGGCTTCCTCCTGTACCGGTTTGGGTCATCAGAGCTTTGTATCCAGCCATTGTACGGGCGACCTCCTGACCCCACTTAATCCTGAGGTTCATGGCGATGGCGTCTAATTCCGTGTTGTCTTCTTGGCTTTTGTCGTGGAGGCGCAGCGGGTCGTGTTCTGTGGCGACATTTGAGAGACGGAGTGACGACCCGCGGGCCACACACGAGATGCCTCACTCGCTGATTCGTGTTGATCAGCTCACGTTAATCTACTCACACACTGCACGGCTGTCTCTTATAGTCCAGGTGCTGCATTTTCTCCCTCCTCCTCCCCACTCTTCCTCCTTCTCCCCGTCCTAGTCCTCCTCATCCTCCTCCACCTCATCTTCCCTTCCTCCTCCTCCTTCTCCTCCTCCTCTGCACCGGGACGGAGGTCAGACGGGCTACTCAGAGGTCATTGCTTGGGGCAGTTTTCCGTGTGATGCCCCTCTGGATAGCAGCGGACCTGGCCTTCCTTACCAGGCCGCCAGGGTGTGTCGCGGCGCCCCTCACTTGCCGACCAGCTGGCGAAAATTGAGGCACAGGGAGTGATGTGGCACATTTTCTTTTTTACATTCTGATGTGTCTGTTGATTTTATCGTGATGGTTCTTTTTTTTTCTTTCTCTTCGCAAGTTTTAAGCATTTTTGGAACTCGGCGTGTCTTTCACTTTCATTCCCCACAACCATGTTTCCCTCTCTCTCTCTCTCTCTCTCTCTCTCTCTCTCTCTCTCTCTCTCTCTCTCTCTCTCTCTCTCTCTCTCTCTCTCTCTCTCTCTCTCTCTCTCTCTCTCTCCACCACAACGTTCCAGTAGCAGCCTCCTCTCTTCTCTCCTCCTCCCGTCACATCCCCACACATTCCCCTCAACACTTAAGCTCCTCAACCCCTACATGCCTTTACCTTTCCATTCGTCTCCTTTGTCCCGCACATTTGCAGCTCACCCTCTCCACCACACTGTCACTCTGCCACCCTGCCACCCTTCACTCCACCACCCTCCCTATAGCCCTGCTGACCCGCGCCACCTCCCCTAAGCAGTAAATGTCGAGAACAGCCTCAGATCACCTCTCCTAGTTCCCATTCCATGTCTCCTCCTCACGACCATCATATCTCGCTGGCCTTCTTCCTCTTCCCTTCCTCTTCCCCTTCCTCTTCCCCTTCCTCCCATCCAGCCTGCAGAGCCTCTCTAATCTCCCTGCTTCTCTCCCTGACGTCACTGCTGTGCTATTTTCTTCCCCCTCCTCATCTTCTCTCCCTCTCTCCCTTCCTGTCTTCCTTCTCTTTCATCTCCAGCCGCTAGTTGAAACTCGTAAAACGTGGATGTAACAAAACCGCAGCGATCCATTTCTTTTTTTTTTTATTTTGCTGAGGACACGCCGACTCAGTACTGCCAGATACAATACTTGCTTCTCTCTCTCTCTCTCTCTCTCTCTCTCTCTCTCTCTCTCTCTCTCTCTCTCTCTCTCTCTCTCTCTCTCTCTCTCTCTCTCTCTCTCTCTCTCATTCTTCATCAGTTCCCTCTCTCGCCACACCTCATTTCCCCTCCACAACATCCTCTCTCTCTCTCTCTCTCTCTCTCTCTCTCTCTCTCTCTCTCTCTCTCTCTCTCTCTCTCTCTCTCTCTCTCTCTCTCTCCCTTCATGTCCCCCCTTCCCGCAGTATCTCACTTCGCCCTGTCATTTACGGTCTTGGTCTTGCTAATCTTCAATCCGAATGCATTCAGACCCCAACCATCCAGTCGGAGTCATAAAACGAAGCTCATTTAGGTCCGGCGGGTCACGTTTTGAGATCTGAGGGTGACGTAAACTTGAGGCAGGGGGCAGGAGGGGAAGATGCCCGCCTGATACTCGGTCGCCGCGCCTCCGCCCTCGCCTCGCCTCGCCTCCACTCCGCGGCCACTGGGAAGGCTGGGGTGAGGCGGGGCGAGGTGACGGGTGGCTGAGTGTGCTTCTCCTGCGTGGCCGTGGATATTAATAAGAATGAAAAATACGTTTGGGAAAAAAAAAATATCTGACGTCGTGTGTGTGTGTGTGTGTGTGTGTGTGTGTGTGTGTGTGTGTGTGTGTGTGTGTGTGTGTGTGTGTGTGTGTGTGTGTGTGTAAAACTTTTCAGATGCCCCAGTGAATGGTTAGTAAGGCACGCTACTTTGGCCTTTAGTGAGGTACTCTGTGAGGGTGATTTCAGTCGCCAGAGCGATAACCTGCGCGGGTGTGTCATAAATAAATGAAACTGAGGTGAGGAAACATGCAAGAACATTGGAGTCGGGATAAGGACGACCAATGGGTTTTTTTTCCTTGTGAGTCTTAATGTCGTGTCAGTCACTCAGCCCAAGTCTGGCCTGAGATTGATGGTGGGTCCCAAATAAAGGCTTGGATAATGTTGTCTGGTAGGCCATGCTTGACCAGCCGTCTTTGGATCCTTCTCTTGTTCGTTCCTCCCATTGAAATCCCCGGAGTCATGATTGCACGACGAGTTACCGCGGCTTAAGAAGTGTCTATCTCCCTTGTTCGATTCCCCCATTGGATCGCCGGCGGTGATGGGGCGAAGTGTCGCAGTCTCTCTAAATCCGGTTTTTTTTACGGTCAACATCTTTTTTCGGCTTAAGTTTTGCGAGTTGGTTACCTCAGTATGGGTGTTGTGGGAAGCGAGGGTGGCGGTCTGGTAGCCCGTGATGCGAGGAGGACTGAAAGGAAATGGTATGAGTGTGGAGTGAGGCAGCGCTGGTCATAGTTGCGTCCACGCCTGTCACAAGGTATCGGCGGAGACTGTGTTTGTGTCAGCGCAGCACAAGAGCCGACGCTAGTCAGGGACGGCCGCAGCCCAGTCCGTCACGCTCCCTTCCTTAGCCCGTCGTATGTAATATATTCCTCTGACACTCTGTGCGTGGTCAGAAATCAGTCTTTTATGAGTCCTTATGAGGAACATCGGCGACTCAAAGATGTCATGAGGGACCACAGTCATGCCTGAGAATAGTCAGCTAATTTGATACGGAATTAATGACCCAAGACGTATTGTTGCCCACTTGTGGTGGTGGCGCGGACGCGGCCGACCACAGACCATTATCGCCCTTGTGTTATCATCTCCTAGAGGTGATTTTGCTTTCCACAAGTTTTGAGGCACCTTCATGGATGAGAAATCGAGAATCATATAATATATACTCAACAATTTATTGGTCCTTTCAAGAAGGTTTAAGTGGTACTGGAAACTTCCCGGCGAGGACACACACTGTACTTCTTCCCCCAGACTGGGCTATCACTCGCACGGCTTTCTAGAAGCCGCACGATCACTCTCCATCTGACCCTCGGGAACAAAGCGTGGATGTCCCGCCTGTCCTCACTTTCTTCTGAGGAGTGAGTCGAGGGCTCTCCACCTCTCCCTCCCTTTTGATTTCGACGTGACTCCACTCTTGACGGTCACTAAAGAGCACAAAGCAACAATCCGGGTAAAGCTTCAAGGGACGTCGTGCCGTCTCTCGAGAAGACCGGGCTCCGCCGATACTCATGGGACATCCTCAGGTGCCACAAAGGGACGGGTGGCGCGCTTCTTGAGGCGTGCCCGACAGGTGCCAGGGAGGAGAGATGTTAGCACACAGTTCGGGAGGCGGCGGCATGAATGCGTACCGTCAATGAAGCTCTTCACTGGGGCTGGCGGTGCACATCTTCCCCTGGATGAACTCAAGAGGTTCATTGGCTCAGCTAAAGGAGTGTGAGCAGGGCAGGGTGTCGAGGGGAGGCACGAGGGGGCTTTGTGTGGCGCAGCTTCCCCGCCTCGCTCCGTCCGCCGCTGCTCTCTCCTCTCAAGCATCGTTGAGGCTCTCGGCGCTGTCCTCCAGTCGTGAAGCTGCATTCTGATGCTTATTCAGTCACTCAATAAACATTTACCTTCGAACAACAGTAAGTAATTACGAAACGTATTTGTCTCGCGGTGATTACTTGGAAACTCTTTTTTGGTGTTTGCCTGACCGGGTTCGTCCAGCCATCACCCCTCTCACCTCTCTCACCCCACTCAGCGGCCCTCCTCGGCGCACACTCACCTCAGTTTGTCGTCCCGCACAATGGAGTACGTCGTAACAACTCCGCCCTTAGATCCTGAGTTGTAGGCTTGGCTAACGGCGCCGCTCCTTCCTCACAGCACGCGGAAAACCTGATTCCTGGAGTGGTAGGAGTGTGTCGGCGCTCCTCCAGTTTTCTTTTATCCGTCTATCTACCTGTCTATGTGTTTACACCTCTCTCTCTCTCTCTCTCTCTCTCTCTCTCTCTCTCTCTCTCTCTCTCTCTCTCTCTCTCTCTCTCTCTCTCTCTCTCTCTCTCTCTCTCTCTCTCTCTCTCTCTCTCTCTCTCTCACTGTTAAATGTTTCACGCAGGTGTTTCGTCGTCTCAGGTTCAACTGAAAGCGAGGAGGCTTACGAGAACCACTGTGGAAGGGCGACTCGAGAGGGGAGAGAGAGAGAGTGAGAGCATATAGAGAAGGGGGGAAAGGGAGAGAAACGAGGAGTAGTGAGAAATGCAGGGGAGGGGAGGGAGAGAAGGATGACTAAGGAGGGAAGGAGAGAGGGAGAAGTAGGATGCGACATGAAGGGGTGCCGGAGGAGCATCACTAGGGAGGGGGAAGGATTTCTATCAGGCGGGATTAGAAGAGATGAGAGATACTCGCGTGATTAATGGCACGAGATGGACGAGGGACGATAAGCGAGGCTGGAATGAGCTGCAATATATCCTTTTAAAAGCACATGTAATATAAACGAAGTAAGAGCAGCACAGACGGGAAGGAAAAAAATTTGGTGCAAAAAAATATTGGAGGATCTGTAAGGGAACCCATATTCCCAGGAGCACGCAGGAGAGGCGGAGGGGAAGCCGCATGCATCAAAGGGCCGGGAAACAACTTAACACGCACGATAGAACTTGGATGGCCGCGGATCAGGAGACTGAAACAACGTATGAGGAAAAATGAGGACTATGACACCCCAGGGCTCAGCGGAGACCTACACGACGGGCTTACACTGCACAGTCGTTCCATACTGGGAATGGGAAGCCGTAATGGTGGTTTATTGAAGGCCGGCAAGACCTACACATTTACGCGACAAGACGCGGCGCTCATGCAGATACGGCGAGGACGAGTTCAATTAGTAAAAGTCCAAATCATGGTTAATTTAAGTTTGCATTCAGCAGAAAGGGGACAGAGCGGCAGTAACGGTGTTAAAGAGAATGATTAAGGTTGAAAGGATGGAAAGAGTGCACAAGGGGCGTCATATATATGGATGGAGGGGAGGAGGGGCATTGTAATTGAAGGGATTGTTACAGGGGAGGGGAGCGTGCATTATGAGTTTGCAGGTTCATGTGATGACCACGTTTGCAAAATGGTTTTCATGGCCCACCTAAAGTTGGAGGAAATTTTTTCGTGCTGCTGGAGTGGGCGACATGGCCCCTGGCGGGAGTCCGCGGCAACACAGTGCTGGGCGGGAAGGGAGAGCCGAGCTGTATTGTGTGTGGCCGCGGCAAGGTGTTCCCATTCTCCCCTGAGCAGGGCCACGGACGCTCCCTCTGCTCTGCTCCTCTGCCCCCTCTCTTGCAGTCTTGCTTCTCAGCATGAAATAGTTTAATATAAGATAATATTCACATGAATCATGTAAGTGTCAAATTCTTCATCTATAAAATACTCTTAATATATTTTTTGTTGCTGCCTTTCATCATTAACAAGTATTCATCCTCTTTACTTCAGTGCACTGCATCATTTGTATTTGATTTTGATCGAGTAAAAACACGATGCATTAGTGTTCCACAAAAGTGGCGTACTGTTGGCAAGGTGAATTTTACTGCGCTGATGCGACGCTTCACGCCTGTCGGGACGAGGGGGCGGCCAGGCAGCGGCGGGAGGAAGACGGGAAGAAGCGAGGAGAGCAGCGGGTGACAGCTCGAGAGTAAACCAAAGGGAAAGGTGTAGGAACAGAGAGAGAGAGAGAGAGAGAGAGAGAGAGAGAGAGAGAGAGAGAGAGAGAGAGAGAGAGAGAGAGAGAGAGAAGGAAAGAAAAAACTTGTCTGTAACTAATTAATGATGCGACTTGTGCAGAAAGGTTGTAGTGAATAATGATGAGTGATGATGATGATGCAGGTGACCGGGCGGGGGCGGGACGAGCGAAGGGCGGAGTGGGGGGTGATCGAGGGGGCCGAGAAGGAAGGAGGAGGGGCGGGAGAGGGGACTCAACACTCCCACCACCAGCAGGAGGAACGGTAAGAGCTGTGAGTAATCAACCCGCCCCGCCCCATAACCTGCCACGACATGACCACATTTGTTTTTTTTTTTCTTTTTCTTCTTTTTCTTTGAGGCTCGTCCTAGCTGCGCGCTCAACCAAGTAAAATCCCGTTTTCTACGACTGAGAAGGAGGAGTAGGAGCAAGAGAAGTAGGAGCAGAAGGATGGGATGCTTGTTCGTGGGAGGGCGTCTTGCTATGTGTTTGCCATGCTACATAGACGAAGGAAGGAAGGAAGAAAGGAAGGAAGGAAGGAAGGAAGGAAGGAAGGACTGGTGGGAGGGCAGTGAAAGGTGGTGATGGCAGTGGTGAGGGAAATGCATGAGGCAGAGGTTGGCATAAGGAGGGATGAGGGAGGTTATCAGGAGGCAAAAATGAGCGGGGAGAAAGGGAGGGAGTGTTTGATGGGAAGGAGATTAACTAGGAACAAGGAGGCGGTGAAGCAGAGAGAAGTGGTGAGTGTACAGCGAGGGAGAGGCGAGGAGGGAAGGAGGGAAGGAGGGAGGAAAGGAGCGGGTGATGAAGGGTGACGCTGAGAAAAATGAAGAACAAGGAAGAAGGCGGCGAGGTTGAGAGAGAGAGAGAGAGAGAGAGAGAGAGAGAGAGAGAGAGAGAGAGAGAGAGAGAGAGAGAGAGAGAGAGAGAGAGAGAGAGAGAAAATCATCAGACTTAAAGGTAAAATCATAAGAGCATAATAGTGATATATGACAATAACTCTTCATTCCTGAGGTGTGTCGAGGATGCCACAAGACTGCTAGTGTGTGTGTGTGTGTGTGTGTGTGTGTGTGGTGGAACTTACTCCTCTCTCCTCCACCTCGCACTAATCACGCCATTCGGTCTCATTTCCCTCCCCTTTCTGTCCCCTTCAACGCCCTTCCTTCCTCCCTCCTGCCCTCCGGCCCGTCCATCCCTCTAAGCTCATTGTCACCACCGCAACCACCACAACAATGACAATCACCACCATCATCACCATCGTAATCATCATCACCATCACCAGAACCCGCACTGTACAACCTGAGTCCTGCTTCCCTCAACCATCCCCACATCCCCAGCCACCGCCACCGCCTCTCCTCAGGGCAGCTCCTCTCACCCGTTGATATATATGACACACGCAAAGTCAACCTCTTAAATAAAAGTGATGAGTGTGATGCTAGAGAGAAAGTGAGTCGAAAGGGATGGCGACGAGGAGCAGAGGTAGGGAGGGAGGGAGAGAGAGAGAGAGAGATAGAGGGAGGGAGGGAAGGAGGGAGGGAGAAAGTCACTCTGAGAAGGGGTACGGGTGGGAGTGGGAGGTGGAGGAGGAGGAGGAGGAGGAGGAGGAGGAGGAGGAGGAGGAGGAGGAGGAGGAGGAGGAGAAGTTGCGGGATTACAGGGACGAGACACCGCATGAGAGGAAAAATTATAAAAAAAGAAAAAAAAAGAGGTGATGGAGGGGTGGTAGGAGGAAGGGAGGGAAGGCAAGACCGTCCCTTCCACATCCCCTCAGGACGAACCATCCCAGGCAAAGGACATCTCGCCTCTGTTTGCCGCATGTAAATATTTGCCGGCAGATCTTAGCTAATTATGTATATTATTTTTATGTACGAAACGTTAATGCCCTCCACCTCACCTGGCGCGGCTCACCTGCGACCCGAGGCTTCACCCCACCTGAGCCAGAGACCCCCGGCAGAAGTAACCCCTCTTTGCCATCACCCCCCCTGCCGAAGCTCCCACCACGACCACCTAATTAGGGAGCTTAAGGGATGCTAATGGACCAAATGGGTGAAGTAGGGGTGACGTATGGCGGCGGTGACGGAGGGAGGGAAGGGTGGAGGGTGAGGTGGAAGGAGGGGAGGGGGCGATGGAAGGCGAGGGAAGGCAAGGGAAGGGGCAGGTGAGTGGTGACCCAGCTCGCGGGGGACACATTAGCATGCTATTACACAGGCACTCTTGTAAGCCTTTGCCTCAACTTTTTGCTGACGTGAAGCTCCACTTAAGGCAGAGGGTCGTATCCCGCCGCCGCCGACGCTCAGCCAGCCGCCGCCCCGCTGACGAAGCTCGTTCCCGGAGTGCTTTTTTACGTATGTTGGATATAATAATAATAGTAATAATAAGTATTCCGTTTTTACCTGCGTCCGGGCGGCATAGTATCGTGTTCTTAAAGATATAAATAAGAGCGAATACTAATCACAGTGAATAACAGTTGATGGGCTCGCCGGTGTAATGATCACCCGGGCAAGAAGCAACATCTCCCGCGGGCCTGAGGGATACGCCACGCTGCCCGCCTCCTATTCTTTACCTTTCGGTGCGCGGGCGATTTGTAAGTGTACTCTGCCCCACCTTTGCTTGTTCATGATTGACACACACGATTTAGACCTTGGGAGCTTTACCTGCAGTGACACGGGAGGGGAGGAGGGTAGGAGGCAAGGGCGAGAGTGCTTAAGAAGAGAGGAGGTGAGAGATGGGAGGGAGGAGGGAGAAGAAGGAAAGGTCTGGAGAGGAGTTTAGAGGGGTTGAAGAAATGGAGGAAAGAGTTTGACTAATACTGGAGAGAGTCCACGAAAGTACTCCAAACTTTTTGAGAGTAGACGTCGAGTAAAGACAGGGACAGACAGTGATTAAGTAAGGGGTGTGGGGGGAAGCAGGCGTTAATGAAGTCACCTGACGTGGGTTTGCCTCAGTGCTGGCCCGCTAGCCACACACAGCTCCAAATGGCTCACCTCCAGAGACGCGCCGCTCGTCCTCCGGCGACGACCCTGCATCAGCACAAAATAAGGGAGAGAGAAAGAGAGAGAGAGAGAGAGAGAGAGAGAGAGAGAGAGAGAGAGAGAGAGAGAGAGAGAGGGGCAGAGGTAAAAAAAAAAAAGTGAAATACTGGAAATAACACAGCCTGCCACAAAAAGTCAATCGAAAACGTGGAAAAATATGTAGAAAAAATAAAGGTGGATCGTTGTTTCGCTGGCCGTGTCCTGACGCAGTGACTCGTAATGGTGTTTATGCTCGTAGTTACTCCCGGGGTGAATTGCTTCCAATCACAGGCAAACGATGAGTGACAGACTGACGTGGCCCTGTCAAGCTGTAGTTTCGCCCGCTAACACCCGGCATAAAATATGACACGCTACACGGCACCGCTAGTTAGCCCCTGACATTAACACCCTCACGTCGACCCGCCCCCCGCCCTTGCACCCCGCCGGAGCCCAAACGAGATAATGTGATTGACTGCACGACTCTGTGTGTGTGTGTGTGTGTGTGTATGTGTGTGTGTGGTTGGGTGGGTGGGTGGGTAGGTGTTGGCGTGGGTATGGTTTGGTAGGTAAGTGTTTTGTGTGTGTGTGTGTGTGTGTGTGTGTGTGTGTGTGTGTGTGTGTGTGTGTGGTTTACCGAGTGTGAGTGTGAATGTGTGGGTGTGTTTTGTGGACTCTGTGCGTGCATGTGAGTATGAATATATGACTGTATGAGAGAGAGAGAGAGAGAGAGAGAGAGAGAGAGAGAGAGAGAGAGAGAGAGAGAGAGAGAGAGAGAGAGAGAGCGGCATGGATGTGTGCATATTTCGGTACGTGTGTGCTTGTGCGTGTTTTATGTACGTTTGTTTGTATGTTTTTGTATTTGTGTGTTCATGCATCCGTATATATATGTATGTGTGTGTGTGTGTATGTGTGTGTATGGTTGTTCCTCTATTGTGCGTGTGTGTGTATGTGTGTGTAGCGAGACACTCTTGTTACCAGCAACACGAGAGGAAGGTCGGAAGCAATTTCGAAGATATTAAAGCGAACGAAGTTATGATCTTCCCTTTGGCTTCCCTGCTCCCTCTCCCCCGCCCTCTATTCTCCCCCCGTCCCCCATCACCCTCATCCTCCACCGAGCCCTTTCCTCCCCACCTCCCCCGCTGCCTACCTGGCCCTCCTAGTCATGCGCCGCGCCTCGCAATCTTCCGTATAACTGTTTATTGTGTACAAGTTTTCCTGCTCCCCGTAGCTTCCCCAAATGGGCGAGATGCGTGTCGCCCGCCTCTCCGTAAATGCCCCGCCTTGCCCCGCCCTACCCCGCCCCGCCCCGCCAATCCTCTCCATCCCCATCCCCCAGTCTGCTATGTCCCGCCGCTCCCCCGCCCCCTCCCGGCCGCCGCCATGCCCCGCCTTCCCTGCTCTGGAGTAATTATCAAGGATGACTTGTACTCCTGTTCTCCTTTTGTTCCGGACCGTCCACTTCCCGCCGCGTCTTCTTCGACACGGCTGTCAGGAGAGGAGGAGGAGGAAGAGGAGAAGTAGAAGGAGAAGGGAGGGATGAAGGAAGGAGTAGAGAAATTTGTGTTATGCAGCAGGAGACAATACCGGTAATGAATCAGTTGTAATCTTGATGTAAGGTATATGTAATGATAATGAGGTGGAGGACGAGAAGGCAGAAACTTGGCTGGACAGTTACTGCATTCAAATAAACAATTATATGCAGGTGACCCGAAGCCAAACAGGCGGTAGAGGATACAGGTGTGGCCGGGTGTATGTGTGGCGGCGGGCATGGCAGGGAGGGGGAGTGAGGGAGAGGTGGAGGGGAGCAGCAGTGGGGGAGGTGAGTGACTGGGTGATGGATGGTCCCGTGTACTCTCGTCCTCAGTGAATGTTCCTCGTCATCACTCCCGCTTCATTAAGAGTCCATCAGATCATTGCATCAGTGAAGACTCTTAGCGGCGGCGGCGGCGGTGATTGCAGCGGCTCACTACTCCAAGATGCACCGCTGTGTATTGCTATTGGACTAACGCACACCTGTAATTATCACCTGAGTTACTAAAGCGAGAAGGAGAAAAGCGAAGCCCCCCAGCCGACAATATTGGAGGCTGTAGCTTTGTCCTTCCGGCAAAAATACGGGCCACGGAGGAGTGATCGAGAGGAAAGATACGATTGTGATACTCGCTCGTCATCGCTCTCTAATTTATTGTTGTTAATATGTCCCACTAAAGTATTTTTGGAGGAGCCTCCGAGAGCAGGGGAGCGGCCATGCGAGCCAAGCCAGCGAGCGGTCAATCTGGAGCGGCGAGGTGATTGTTTGATACAATTGTTGGGCAGGAGAGGAGGCGGCGGCGTCCCGGTGGTGAGCAGGGGAGGGCTCAGGGAGGGGGAAGTAGGTTTCATAATGAACGCGCTCTTCATTAAGGAAAGAGTCGAGTCATGAGGAGCGGCGGACTCCACTCCCCGGCACATGTAATAAGTGTCGTGTCCCCCCTAAGTGCTGTGGCGACGGTGGTGGTGGTAGTGGTGGTGGTGGTGGTGGTGGTGGTGGTGGTGGCCATGCTCTGCCCTCCTCATTCGGCCTATACTCGTTGCAAAATTAATATACTATCTGTGTGTCTCCGATCTGCTTTCTTGACGACAGCGATTTTCAACAGACATTCCTTCACATTCTCTCTCTCTCTCTCTCTCTCTCTCTCTCTCTCTCTCTCTCTCTCTCTCTCTCTCTCTCTCTCTCTCTCTCTCTCTCTCTCTCTCTCTCTCTTTCTTTCTCTCACATGCTCCTTGCCCTTTCCTTACTCTTACCCTTTCCAGCTCGAGGGCGATCCCTGTCTGCTACTACAGCCTCGCCTCCTTCCCTACTCAGACTCAACTCCGTCGTCTCGGGGTTCGTGTCCCACTCTCCCATCCTCCTTCCTCCTTTTCGCCTCTCCTCTCTGATGCCCTTCCTTCCAGTGTCCAAAAAATTCAACGCAGAGTGTCCTGGACCCACCCGACCATCTGCACCAGGTGTCCGACAAGAGGTTTCACGGTGTCCGCCCGGGTGACACCTTGGCACTGGCCACCGCTGTCCACCCGCCGCGGGACAGCCAATCACGCCGCCTATTGAAACCGTCCTGGGATTTGATTGGTTTAAATTGACGGAGGAAAATGATGATGGTCGGTCGGAGGAGTATTGAAAGTTCGATGGACTGGTCACTTAATGAAAACGGTCTCGATCATTATTTAGGACCAAACTGCTGGGAGACGACGCAAATTTAATTTCTCATTTCCACACTCGCCTTCCAGGAATGGCAATGCGAATATATTATTCCGTTCCATTTATTATTTTTGCCTGGGGGCGTGATGAGGGTGAAGGCCGCGCCGCGCCGCGAGGAGGCCGGCGGTAACGACTGTCCAAATCCGTCACTCGCCTCGCTTTGACGCATAAACAGACCAACACTGAATACGTCGGAGGTGAAGACCCACCCGGACCTTTTTTTTCTCCTTCCTCTTTTTTTGTACATGTCTCGCTTCTACTTAAGAACTGTGGTCCTTGCCGCGGCCCGGCCCAGGGGCGAGAGTGGCCGCTCGTCCGTCATAAGGGCGGGTTTCTGAGCGGCCGGTCCACAGTTCCACAGCGAGATCATAATTCAGAGCCGTGATTACAAGAGCTCGGGGATTTGATTGCCGCGGCCTTATCTCGGAGCCATATCGGGATGAATGACTGGTGATATCCCGGCCCAGATTAGTATGATTTGCAAAATATCATCAGGGTCTGTGTAAGGGACGAACCAAAGCCGTTCCGTCTATTATCTTTTAGGGAACCACTTAATGTCGGCTTTGTTTCCAGCTCTCATATTGCACTCTCATTGGGCCGCGGCAGACCTGGAACCTTCTTGATGATTGGACAGTGACAAACCTGTTTCACAATCTTATTGGTCAGTTCCACAATTTTGCACATAATGATTGGCCAGCCTGAGAGCGATGTGTCCTCTGGTGGAGCGGTGATTGGTGGGCCTCCAGATGGGCAGCTGGCGTGCCTGCCGCCTCTACTGTCTAAGTCTGCCAAGACGTATTTTCTTTGTGTATTTAATTCAGTATTAACAACTGGTGGCATTAGGACGCTTCTTCTTCGTTCCGGGGAAGACTGGGGCGTCCCTGTGGCCTCGCCGCTGTCGGGCGAACCATGATTACGCTGCAAAAGCTGCTCCTCGGAGTGACGTGGGGGGCCGGCCTCGTCATATTTGGAGTGACAGGTCAAGGGAAGCGGCAGACACTCACACTTTTTCCTCACACGTCACCACTCACGGGTCACCTCTCCTCACCCCGGCTTGATTTGGCTTTATTTGTGACTCTTTCTTTTATTCTTCCTAAGGTAAATTTCCTTCAACTGTTACATATTTTTCTCAGTGGTCAGAGTTAAATACACAAACGGAATATATATATATATATATATATATATATATATATATATATATATATATATATATATATATATATATATATATATATATATATATATATATATATATATATATATATATATATATATATATATATATATATATATTCCGTGTATGCATTGGTAAGCAGCAAGATATCATTATGGAGAATTTCACTCGTTGCCTGGAGAGTCTTCCCTCGCTGCTGACTGTTGATAGTCTTGAAAAACGATACGCACGGCCTTGGGAGACGCTGCCTTCCTTCAGCGCGTTCCTTCCAGGCAACTTTGGGCGTGTACGAGTAGAGCGTAGCGCCGGTGACTTGATGGAGCAGCAACCGTAGATGGTGGAACGTGGGAGGCGGCGAGGCGAAGGTGGCCATTGTGTGCTGCTTCCCGCGTGCCGGGACTTAATATTCGGCCGCCAACACACGGGGTCCTCAGGCTCACCTGTTCACCTGGTATGATCGGGCGGCGGTGAAGCGTATCGGCGGTCCCCAGGAACTTTCCCGAGGCAGGGCCGTCGCCACCTCAACCAGACGCTGCTGCTTGGTACCACTGCTCTACGACCGCGGCTCACGTCAACAGACTGTGACATTGCTTATGTTCCGAACAATGTGATTATTAAGACAAACTTTGAAATGCTTCACAAGTGTTCAGTATCAGTATTCTGAGGACCCCAATGACGACAGTACGAGGAGCAAGCTGCAGTGAGCCGTGCATCAGGACAAGCCTCGCCGCCCTCCCAACTGACGAAACAGTGGCTGTCGAGGCCGCGCACCTGGGCTGGACGTGAGGAGGGCGCTGAGAGGACGTCCCTGCAGGTAGCTATAGTACTCGCAGATGATGTGGGTACCTGTGACCTCCAGGCCCTACCCTGTGGCGGGCGGTGCCGTGCCCTAATAAGCGGAAGGTGGATGGCGGAGGAGGCCGTGCGGCGAGACCATAGCCCGACACGGGAGGTTGAGCGTCGGCGGAAACCCGGCCGGGAACTCCCCTCTCAAGTACTCCAGTTAGAAGTTAACACTGAAGAGGGAGTTACGGTATAGCCGTCGTAAGGGTGGCAGGAGCAGCAGAACAAGCAGGGAGGTAGCAGAGGATTACACTGTCCGGCCTGATTTGTGATGTAACAGCAGAAGCAGCAGTAGTGGCAACAGAAGCAACAGCAGGAGCGGGACACACAGGCAGGAGTCGTGAAGCGGCGTGGCGAGGGAAGGGAGGGACGAACCGCCTGCATCGATTAACAATTTGCATGGGAAGCACCCGATTAGTCCTGCCCCTCACACTGCCGCCCTGCACATGCACCTCCCCCTCCTTCCCCTAGCCTGCGCCCTGCAACCTGCAATGCCAGACAGACAAACACGCCAACATACATACCCACACACACATACATGCACGCACTCAGCACACAACATTCTCACACATTTGGCGCCAACACTATCCCACGCCCTCTTGACTGACTGGCTGCAGCAACTTGACAGATCAAGGCACACGAAGACAAACAGAAAGAAAAATATACCGCGAAAAAAGAGTGGAGGACGAAGAATATAGAGACAGAAATGATTAACTGCTTAAATATACTTAAACTACACACTGGCTATCGAGTTTCAGTGGGAAGACAAATGATGCTGCAAGACCTCGGAGTGACGGCCACGTTTTGTCATCCGAGGTTACGAGCGAAGGAGGAAGGCGACTTTGAGAGAAAAGGGAAACTTGAGTATAGAGGGGCGTCAGCTGAGGGTGAGGAGCAGGAGGAAGAGGCAAGGAAAGAGGCAGTATAAGGAGCAGGAGGCGAGGCGAGTAAGAGAATGAGGAGACAGAAGCGAGGGAGAGGGTGAGGAAGAAGAGGCGAAGGAGTTTATGAAAAGGAAGAGGAAAGGAAGATTGCAAGGAGTAAGAGTCGAGAGAGAGAGAGAGAGAGAGAGAGAGAGAGAGAGAGAGAGAGAGAGAGAGAGAGAGAGAGAGAGAGAGAGAGAGAGAGAGTGTGTGTGTGTGTGTGGAGGAAGAGGTGATGGCGTGTGTATCAAATGACCCGTACACCTTTGGACGTGACACCTGCCCAGCTCCTCCCTCCAGCTTCTTCCTTTACCACAAGTATTTATTTTTTTCACCTTGTTTTTCGATTCACGTACTTCCAAACCACTTTTCTTTTTTCTTTTTTTTTCTTTCTTTTTTTTTTTTTTTTTTTTACGTTTTCTGAGTTTCCTTCACTATTCTTCCTCCTCCCTCCCCCCCCGGCACCTCCTCCTACACACATCCTGCCTACATAGCTCAGCCTCTCCTTCACACACTAGTCGCCCCTCCCTCCCTATTTGTACAGGCAATATATGTATTAGTTCCACCGTCCACGCATAAACACTTGTATGCGTGTACACATATTCGCACACAACCCTTCGTGGGAAAAATGTATTTGTGTTTTGCTGCATCAAATATTTTCAAGTCGTTTCCTATTCCTGCTTTCGTATTTTTCCTTTCTTTATTTTCATTCATGCCGTTTATCATCTCAACTACCTATCACTTCCTTCCCTAAGGTAACCCCCACCCCCGCCAACACCGCCAACCTCACCACCAGCCCCACACCTCCCCCTCCTTTCTTCCTTCTCTTAACTCAGCGGCAACGCCCCCTCCATCACCGCCCCCATTCTCGCCCCTCTCACCTTACCCCTCATTTACGCCACCCACTCACCCCACCTTCGCCTGCGCGCCCTCACCCTCACCCTCACCCCGTCACCAGCTCCCCAGACTCAAGCTCCCCCTCACAGTCGTCCATCACCGTGAAGTTACTGGTGCGTCACACGTCTGCAGCCACAACTGTGTCAATATCCTGTCGCTACGGCACCACGACACAGCAACACTACTGCCGTTGCACCCACGACACCTCCTCGGCCCTCCCGCAGCCGCAGCCACGCACCACACCACCACCACCACCACCAGCAGCTTCTCACCACAATTCTTATTAACTTCCTCACGTATCAGTAATTGACTTGCCTCAGAAGAAAATAACTTGTAACACACGTAATGGTCTTTAGTTATGCATTGAATACTAAATTCCGACATTATCTCTGTCAAGAAGGATTGGAGACGAGGGAGGGAGGGGAAGATCTCTCAGGGTTAGGTGAAGATTCAAACTAGTTCGCGGGAAGTTTGAGGGGGTGATAGGCACTTCAGTGTTAGGGGGAAGGAGTGAAAGCGTCTCGGGGGCGTCGCTGTCACCCTCCGCAGCGGCGCAAGGACCCTGTCGGCGGATGTGTCACTGCAGTCACCAGTAATAATGACGCGTCGTTATTTTTTATGTGTGCCAATCAATGGCTAATGGCGGTGATCAGTTCCGTGCTTTCCGGTCCCACGTCAGGGTTGTCTAGCACGTATCCTTGGACGAACAACTTGGAAACTCCCGCCCTCCCTTTTCCCCGCCTCCGCATCCCTTAAATCACTTCCCCAACCAGCCCTGCCACCCCAGACATCCTTCTCCATCTCCCCCTCTCTTCCCCGTTTCCTTCCTCCATCTCCCAGATCTTCCCCTTCCTTTAACTCTCCCATTCCTCTCCCTTCCTCGCGCCTCCCTCCTCTCATTCCCTCCTCTGCCTCGTCACTGGTAAAAGTAAAGTGTATTCGTATTTTTCTTATCTCTCCGAGGCGTCATATCTCCCCGGTGTGGGTGTCACCTGTGAGGACGTCAAGCTCTGAGAAAAATTATGCATAGTACATTAATAAAACAATTTTCCCCTCCACTTCCTTCCTCCTCCTCTCCTTCCTTCCTATGTCCCTATCCTCCTCTCTCTCTCTCTCTCTCTCTCTCTCTCTCTCTCTCTCTCTCTCTCTCTCTCTCTCTCTCTCTCTCTCTCTCTCTCTCTCTCTCTCTCTTTCCCCTACCTCCCTTCTTCTCTCCCACGCCAGACGTGTAAATAACTTAGATTAGTCATGAGGGGCCAAAGTGATGTGTCAGGCTTGTGTCTGCGTGCACCTGGCGTGTCATTCACACACACACACACACACACACACACACACACACACACACACACACACACATGCAGCAGTCAGTGTAGATCGTCATGGCCATTCCACTGTCACTGTTTTCCACTTGGGCCAGTTTGGATGTGGTGAAGCTTTGAAGGGTGTGTGGTGGTGTGGTGTGGTGGTGGTGTGGTGGTGTGCGTTGGGCGTTATCACCAACCTCCACACGGATCACGGACGCCACGCAGCTGCCCTCCCTCTCTCATCCCTTCTTCCCCTTCCTCCCACCTCCCCCCCCTCACTCCGTTATCAGGACTGGCGCTGGGGTTTGCTGGTGTGGGTGGTGGGTGTTGGGGGAAGGAGGGAAAGGAGGAGTAAACACGTGGGAAGGGGAAGGTGGGGGGGGAAAGTGTAGGGGGGGTGGGAGGCGAAGCAGTGGTCTGAATTCGATTAAAGCTTTAGAGATGTGTGTGTGTGTGTGTGTGTGTGTGTGTGTGTGTGTGTGTGTAAAAGGATCTCTCTCTCTCTCTCTCTCTCTCTCTCTCTCTCTCTCTGTCTACATTCTTTACTCTCCTTCATACCCTTTCTCCCTCACTGCTTATTTTTCATTTCACTTTTCTCCTGCATCTCTTTGTTCTCTTTCTCTCCTTTTATTTTCCCTCTTTTTCGTCCTCTCCTCTGGGCCATGTTTCCACCTCCACATGCTTTCCCTCCTTACTTATGTCCTCTCACCACCACCACCACCACCACCACCTTCTCCTACTCATGGAGAAACGCTTCCCCTCCACCCTTCCCCCAATCCTGCCTTTCCCTCTCCTCCTCCAGCTTCCCCCTTTTACGCCCTTCCCCCTCCCCGTAGACTGTTTACAGCTAGCATGACAAACTTGGGCAACTAACGACACTAATATCCCTGTGTGGCATGTTTATGATTTCCTGCGAACACTGATAGTTGTGCAATAAATCAGAAGCCAAACTTATGATGCTTATTGCGGGCGTCATGGAGGGGAGGATAGGGCAGGAGGAGAGCGGTAGGGCAGGAGAGGGGAATCGAAGGGGATGGCTGGGGAGGGAAAAGAGAAAGAGGGAGAGAATGGAAACGGGAGGGCGGCAGAATAGGAGAGGAAAGGGAGTGAGTGAGTGGAGTGCACGAAGGGGATGGTGATGGAGGGGCCTGGAGGGATCAGAGGGAAGCGCTCGGCTGGTGGGGGTGGCCAAGCGGGGGATAAAGAATGACGAATGACGGACAGGAGGATGCGGAAGAGGGATGGAAGGGGTGGCGGGAAGAACTAACACCCAGCTCTCCTTCCTTCTCTTGCTATTTACCTTTTTTCCTCTCCCAGGAGGCCACACACGTCAGCAGAGACAGGACGGACGCAGACTGTGACATTCAAATTACCAGCCTGCCCGCCTCCCCTCCCTCCCTCCTTTACGCACGTCATTCTCTACACTTCCATTAGTTGCATATATTGTGTATATATATATATATATATATATATATATATATATATATATATATATATATATATATATATATATATATATATATATATATATATATATATATATATATATGATTATGTAAAGTTTAAATGTGTGTACGTACACGATTTATTCCGAAATGTATGTATTTTTTTCCGCTTTATTGAAAGCCGGCCAAACAAGTCTCGGCAGCTGTGGAGGAGAGTGACGTCTCCACGCTAATTTCACATGTAGTGCAGGTGTTCAGCGCGGCCGCAACATGTAATCATTCACACATTCACACAAACATGAATTAACGCATGAATACAAACTGGCACGTGTACACAAACACTCACCTACCCACCCACCCACCCACCCACACATACACACACACACACACACACACACACATACACACGAACAGGCGGCAGCGTGCGGGAGACAGGTGTGTACAAAACCACCACGGCGGGTCGGCTTTATTAGATCAGCCTCACTTTTATTTAGAAGAATCACGCGGCGTGGGTAATGGAGACTGACATGAGAATAATAATTTTCAGATGGTTACCTCTGTAATGCCCCGCGGCCAGCCCTACAATGGCCTCTCCACGCGCCCCTTACGCTCACGGCACACACTGTCTCCCTCCACTCTCCCCTCGTCCTTAGCTCCCCTGTCCTATCTCTCTCCCTCCCTCCCCTCAGCCCTCCTTCTCTCCTTTCCTTCCTTCCTTCCTTCCCTCCCACTCCTGCACACGTCAGGCCGCCGTCTATTCCTGCCTTCTTTCTCTCTTATTTGTCATTTTTCTTCAGATTTTTTTTTTTTTTTTTAATAAGCAAATGATCGATCCGCCCTGTTGTTCATAGAGTTCCGTATCTCTCTCTCTCTCTCTCTCTCTCTCTCTCTCTCTCTCTCTCTCTCTCTCTCTCTCTCTCTCTCTCTCTCTCTCTCTCTCTGAGGTGATGAAAGGTGTGTGTGTGTGTGTGTGTGTGTGTGTGTGTGTGTGTGTGTGTGTGTGTGCATACATATGCACTCGCCTTATGAAGTGACATTAGTCAGTTCAAGGCCACAAAGATGCACACACAGAAGAACGACCACGCCCAAGGACATGTACGTAGAAATGCGCCATAATGCACACACACACACACACACACACACACACACACACACACACACACACAGACACCTTTCATCACCCCAGTTCCTTCCGCCACGTACGCACGCTAAGCACCATCAAGCCCCCCCCCCCCTCCTCTCCCCCCTCTCTCTCTCTCTCTCTCTCTCTCTCTCTCTCTCTCTCTCTCTCTCTCTCTCTCTCTCTCTCTCTCTCTCTCTCTCTCTCCTCCGCACGACGCAGGAAGGCCACTGTGAGGCAGATGACTGGCGTGATTTATGCCTCATTGTTCCCCGCGTGGTGTCATAAGTGAGTTACGGCGTCAGTTAGCCAGTGACGTTTTACTGCTCTCCTCCTCTTCCACCTCCACCACCACCTTCACCACCACCTTCACCTCCTTCCTCCTCCTCCTCGTCCCGTTTCTTCTCTCTTTCCACTATACCCCCTCTTATTTCATTTCACTCTTTTCTCGACTTCCTTCTTCTCTTCTCGTCTTCTCCCTCTTCCTGTTTCTCTCCATATTCCCCTTCTCCCATGCGCCAGTGTTCCTGTCATAACACAACACTGCTGTCTCCGTCAGTGCTGTCACTATCACAGCCATCACCGCCTCGTCCACCCACACCACCACCACTGTCTGTCTGTCTGGGTGTCATCTGCTACGTATCAACCACCCATGCTTACCACTGGCTTTGTATAGGAATAATATATGTGTGTTCGTGTGTGCAGGTGTAGGTGATCCCCGCCTGTGGAAGACCTAAACCACCACACTCTCTCTATGTAAAACGAGGACGCGGCGCGGCGGGTGGTGTCAGTGACGTCAGGGGTGTGGCCTGTCCTCGCCGGGCGTGTGGTGTGGTCAAGCGCTTGATTACTCACTTACCTGTACCTGTTGGCTCGGCGAGAAAATAAGGAGACATGGTCGGGTCGAGGAAGATTTATTCAGACAATATTGCGTTACACTGACTCCTCGTGAAGCTCAGTCAGGTACTCACATGAGACCCACACACACACACGCACACACACGTACCTACAGCAAAATAAAGAAATCATTCCGTTTGGTGACCACAGAGAAGAAAGAGTCCCACTCCGGACTACGTACTCGTGCTGCAGGAAATATAAATGGCTTTTAGTCCCCCATAACCGCACTCCAGCGTGACCACCACACCTGCGTCTGTCCTTGGCTGGCCGCTGTCCACTACCACCACCACCTGAGGCTGCCGGGGAGGCCAAAGGAAGAGGAGTGTCGGGGAGCAGAAGGAGTGAAAAAGGAACATAGGAGAATGGGAAGGAGAAAGAGGGGTGGAGAGAAAGTGTTGGAGTGAGTAGATGGAGAGAGAAGGAGGGGCGTGGGGGAGTTTGGAGCGGCGGAGAGAGTGATGGAGTGGGAGGAAGTTAAGAGGCGTGGAGAGAGTGATGGAGGAGGATGGGAAGAAAAGCGAAGAGGGCGTTGAGGGGTCAGGGAAGAGAGAGAGAGAGAGAGAGAGAGAGAGAGAGAGAGAGAGAGAGAGAGAGAGAGAGAGAGAGTAAAGGCTAGGAATCTTTAGAGAAAGGTTGAACGAGGTGTACAAAAGACGGACAGACGCAGACAGACAAAAGAGTGAACACTGACTGGGAAGGAAAGGGAAGGTGGGGAGGGACTGGCGGGCGGTCGGGCGGGCGGGCGGGAGGGGAAAGGAGGGAAGGAAGAGAAGGAGAGAGAAAAAGACACAGATGAAGTCAGTTGCATTTTTTTCCCGTAATTCTTCGTTTTCCACCATAATGTCTCCTTCCTGAGCTTATGAGTCACTGTTGTGTAATAGTTTCCCTCTCCTGGTCCCTCACGCGCACCCTCTCTCGCCTCCTCTCCTATTCCCCTCTGTCCTAACATTTAATCCTCTTCATCCTTCTTTAAATAGCCCGAGTTCCCTTTCATCTCCTCCCTTCTCATTTTCCCCGTGGCTTCCCACTTTCTCTTGCTCAGGGTCCCCTCGGTCGCCCCCTCGTCGCTCCCCAGCTCCCTCACTTCCTCATCAGTTTTCCCCTCTTACTACCTCGATTATCACTCATTACTACCTTCTGCTTATATCCCACTCATCGCACTTTTTCTCCCTCCGTTATGCTCTCATTCCCCTTAAAACCCATATTCTCTTATTCTCTCTCTTTACCATTCTCGTTTCTCCTCTGCGACTCTTTTAGTCTCCCTTCCGCGCCTCTCTGTCCCTCCTCCCGCTCTGCCTGTGCTCCCCTCACCCCCTCCCGCCACCCGGACTGTCTGTTCCCGTTTTCTGTTGGGCCGTGACATGTGTCTGTCAGCCTCAGGCCCTAGCGGGAGAAGTGCCTCGCTTGCCGCGCTTTTTCCCAACCTTTTCTTTAGCTTTCGTGGTGTTGTCTGCAGGGCTCAGGTGGCGTCATTATTTAGCTAGTGCTTCTTCATACCCGACGCCTTAGGCCTGAGAGGTGAATGAGGTCTCGTCAGGACGCTGGAAGAGCTATTTTCCAAGCCCGGTCTAGTTGAGAGGGCGGCCAGAGAGAAAACGGAGGCGCCCTACACACACCAAGTAATCCAGAAAAAGACGGGTCATTTTGGGACGGGCGTGCGGGCTTACCCTCGCTGGACATGTGTCTGTCAACCTCAGATCGCTTGGATGGTGGACGGAGCTTTTCTGAACGTAAACATTTTAGGTCTAAGCACAAACTCCTCCTCCTCCTATTGAGCCAGTGCCGAATCAACACCGCGGCGAGGAAGCCTGTGCGATGGAGAGAGGGAGAGACGGAAAAAAAGAGGCTGAGACAAAGAGGGAACTGGCATTACATAATTAACCCATTCCCCGAGAACTTTGCGAGTATTGATTGTAGAACGAACGAGGTGGTGAGGGCGACGAGGGGCCTTGTGTCCGCGACCACCCAGCCTCAGCAGCTTATCGCACACTGGCGCTGCGTCACTCGCTGGAGATGGAGGAGAGACTTGTTAAGGGGGGAAGGGTGGAGGACGAGTTGGTCGAAGGAGACTTGTGTAGCACTGGATGGAGACTTGAGCGTTGAAAGGGGAGTTTTTGCGGTGAAAGGAGACGCATGCAGTAGTTGTGAAAAGATGAGATGGTGGAGGAATGGACGATGTGATGGGGGAAAATGTACTCTTGAACCTTGCTTGTGGTGATGGAGGGAGACTTGCAGGAGTGAATGGGGCCTTTTCTTGAGATCTGTGGTGAATGACGTTTAGGAATATTAGACGATGATTTGTAACCGTTGTGAACTATGTGTGTTCGCTAAGTGTACATGAGAATGGCGTAAGCAGCATTAACTATTACTAAGGGGAGATTTTGGATGGAGACTGGACCTGTTTATAGTGATCACTGAGACACAGGGACAACTGGTAGACCGAAAAAAAAAGAAAGAAAATGGTAGACGAAAACAAAACTGGTGGACGATAAAAAAGGAGATAGCAAAATGAAAACTAAATAGATAAATAAAGAAAGAGAGAATAGCTGATAGACGAAATAAGGTTGGTAAACGAAGTGGTAGACAAAAAAAGAAAGACGGAAAAGGGTAGAAAACACAAAAGACAAAGGAAACTTGCTATACGAAAAGACGCTGATAGACGTAATAGAGGGTAAGTATACACACACTCACACATACAAAAAAAAAAAAAAAATCATACCTTGGGATAGAGACGAACAAATTTCAAGTAGCAGCAACAATAGCCGGAATCCTAATGAACAGTTCTCGTTGTTCCGGAGACATAATGGAGAAGGATGTGTTTCAGTAATTACGATGGTGAGATGCTGTGAGCCTTTTTAAGCTGGACGTCGACCCGCAGTGGTGAAATTTGATGGTTAACAGTGATGAGACACGATCCTGCGGTGGCGGAGGGAAAAGGGAGGAAAAAAAAAAAAGAAGAAAGCGAAGAAAAAATGAAGGAGCAGCTGTTGGTGGGTTGTCTGAAGAAAATAATCTGTACTAATGAAGAACACGTCGCTGCGCCAAGACCTGTAATCGGCGGCTGTGAGTGGCGGTTGTTCCCACGGAATGAGAGTAAGAAAAATAATGATAAAAAATAGCTTAACGTAAATTATAGGGAGACGAGGAGTAAAAAAGTAAGACTCCATTTGGCTTTTGGAGGCGAATAGAGGAGCTAGTACCTGTTAATTGTTCAGGTGGCATTTCGGACATAATTAGCGGTTCTGTCACTGGCTGCTACCCACTTAGTAAGATTTCCTATTACCTTGTGGCTACTTGGCAATAATCAGGTGAACCCAGTAATTCTCGACCACCGCATCAGAGGAGGCCATTGCTCTTCAAATGGTACATAATGTTAATTGTACCTGATGAGACCAAATACAACGCTGGCCATTCCCGTCCCTAGATGACAGAGAGAGAGAGAGAGAGAGAGAGAGAGAGAGAGAGAGAGAGAGAGAGTGTGTGTGTGTGTGTGTGTGTGTGTGTGTCTCCAGCGTGTTATCAGGGACGGGCCTCGCTCTCCTATCACTCAGCGAACCCTTATGTGGCATTTGTTTCTGACGCTTCATTCATAACTGTCTCTTAAGAGCATCACCGGAACGACAATCACCATCCTGCTGGCTCAGTGGGCGTAGACGTGCGTGTGGGCGTAGGGCCTGGCGGCTTCAGGGGCGGCACGCATCCTCTTCGTCACTACCTCTCAACCTCGGGCTGTCCAACCTTCTCTTCCTCCCGTCCCTCCTCCCCTGAGCACCCATTCCAAGGGCCTTATTTATTTCTGTTTGTGTTTTTGGTGTTTATCGAGGGATCACCTGGTCTAATTGCAGGTCCCTCCCCCTGGCGGAGCTTCCTGCTTTATATAAACCCTCTGTGCTGCAGTTCTCTTCACTCCCTCGCCTCCCTCTTTTACCCTTCCCTCCGCGTCACGAGGTTCTCCTCCTTTCATCATTCAAAGCCTCTCCCCCTCCTCCTCTCCCCTTGAGGGTCGCTACACCCCTTCCCCTCACAGTTCTTGCATCCCTTCACCCCAGTCCCGGCTTCCCCTCACCCTTCACCCCGCCGTCCCCGGTATATAATCACAGAGAGACGCGGCCCCAAACGGTAGGAACAAAAGGAAGAGGAAAACGCACTGTGCCGCGCGGACTGATGACACTCCTGGGCATGTCAGGCCCGGGCCTCACGACCCGCCTGACACGAGCCCCTCTCGCCACCCAGCTTCCTCACTCCCCTTCTGCCTACTTTGCTCCACACCGCTTGCCTCATTCCTCCTTCTCTGCTGCGCCCCCAGCATCTGCCCTATCCCTAGCTAGCTTATTTGCCTCATCCCTCTTCTTCCCTCATTCTCTTCTTGCGACCCTGCTTTCTATCCCTCACACCTCAGCACCATCCCTGTTTTCCTACCTCAATACCTCCCTTATCAGCCTCTCTCCCTGTCTCTGTTCCTGGCTCACCGTCTTCCCTCCATATGTCAGTCCCTACACCCCTGATCCCTTCCCCTACCACCACCACCATCACTACCACCACCACCACTACCACTACCACTGCTACTAACAGCAGCAACAACAAGCCTCCACTGGTCCCCCTCCCTCGCCGCCCATCGTCGCAGCCCCGCCGCGCCGCCGTCATCCTCGTGCATTTCGAGAACACCGAGATTACTAAGACCAGACTGACATTTAGAGGACGAGGGGGACGGGTCCGCCTCCACGCCGCCAGGGTGGACTGCACGAGATTATAAGCCGGGCGGGTGACTGGCAAGGCGGCAGGGGAGTGGCTGGGGCTGAGTTAGAGTGGTAACCCGCCAGCTCAGGCCTCACTCTGACGGCGGAATACAGGTGAATAAGGGTATATAAGAAGTAGGCAAAAATTGGGAGAGAAATTGAAGGGTTTTTTCTCGTAAGAAAAGGAAATTTTGTGTGTGTATTGTGTGTGTGTGTGAGTGTGTGTGTGTGTGTGAGTGTTTTTGCTCTGCATGGGTGTATCTTGCAGTAATGTGATAATGAAAGGTGTGCTTGACATACTACTACTACTACTACTACTGCTACTACTACTGCTACTGCTACTACTACTACTACTACTACTACCACCACCACCACCACCACCACCACAAAACCCGTCCGAACCAGCTTCACTAAAGCAAAGTAGAATGGAGAGACAGATGCTCAACCAGCCAGCCAGCCAGCCAGTCAGTCAGTCAGTCAGTCAGTCAGTCAGTCAGTCAGTCAGTTAGTTACTAAGTAAACGCAATGAAGCAGGTCACATTTTCCCTCAGACCTGGCCATGAATATCCGTATTTTAGTGAGCACTCAGCCAACAGCCGCCAGCCTTGTTTTTTTATACCCTTGCCTTTGTCTGTCTCTG
>NC_087151.1:2417500-2487500 GCF_035594125.1 Scylla paramamosain | reverse complement strand
CAGGAGGGAGGGAGAGATGAGGAGAGGGAGGGTGGTCTCTAGTAGTGTTTCCAAGTGAAGTACGTGACCGTGAAGACGATGATCAATTTGTACACGTATGCAAATGACGCACCAAAACAATAGCTACATAAATCTTGCTAATTAGTTCCAGGGTTCTCCTTTCCATCATGGCCGAGACGTCTTTCATCATCCGTCCTGTCACACCCAGAGGTGATAATAAGCGCCTATCCACCCGTTTTCTATGCAACCCTCTCCTCTCTCCTCCTCCTCCTCCGCAGCCGGCCTCCCACCCTCCTTGCCTTCCTGCCTCTCTCTCTCTCTCGTCTCTTCTCTCCCTCCTGTATCCTCTCTCCCTCTCCCTCCCTCTCTCCCTCGAAACCAGATTTTCCTCTCTTTTTCTTTCGCTGTCTCTCCGTCTTTGTCTTTGTGTGTGTGTGTGTGTGTGTGTGTGTGTGTGTGTGTGTGTGTGTGTGTGTGTGTGTGTGTGTGTGTGTGTGTGTGTGTCAAGGAATGTGTTTGTGTTTTCCTCTTTACAACCTTTACAAATATATGTGATAAGCATCTCGTTTTCAATCATTGCTTTGCTCTAATATCCTTCTATTATAATTGAGGTAAATGATTTAATTAAAACGGGATTAGATATTTTGCAATCTGACCGTTTACTCCTCTTCCTTTTCCTCCTTTTCCCTTCTCACTCCTCCTCCTCCTCCTCCTCCTCCTCCTCCTCCTCCTCCTCCTGACACAAAGCCCCATCTTGCTTTCCGCTGTCTCTCACTGTGAGAAAATGTTCAATGGGAATCATATTTTTGTTTAATTCTTATTTATGTTTGACACCCTTCACTGTTCAAATCTCTCTCTCTCTCTCTCTCTCTCTCTCTCTCTCTCTCTCTCTCTCTCTCTCTCTCTCTCTCTCTCTCTCTCTCTCTCTCTCTCTCGTTGGGTTCCTGGCTGCATCCCACAAGCCCCATAGGACGCCAAGACGCCTGCAAGTGACGCGGCTTCCTTTCCTGCTGTATATCTCCCATATTTTTGTGAGGGAAAGCGGGCCGGCCTCGGGAGCATGGGCGGGATGGAGAGCATAGTATTTCGCTGTGTGCATTTATGAGTCTGAGCCGATCTCATTAGTCTGTCGCAAGGCTGCTATAAAATCAAAGTCACTGCATAGTGGAAATCATTGCAAGACAGAGTATGGGAGTTCCTGCTGGTCGAAGTCTCGCTGGTTCTGGTCGCCCGGGTTTTGTGATGGGCAGGACTGTGTATGTGTGTGTGTGTGTGTGTGTGTGTGTGTGTGTGTGTGTGTGTGTGTGTGTGTGTGTGTGTGTGTTTATATATCACATTCATTCACTTACACACACACACACACACACACACACACACACACACACACACACACACACACACACACACACACACACATACATACATGCATATATACGGGGATGCACGTATACACACAAGTTAGCACGTATATATGAATGCATATATTTCCCCCAGCAAGGTTCCTCCCCACCCCCCTCCTCGTCTTCCTCCCTCCCTCCCTCCCTCCCTCCCTCCCTCCCTCCGTCCCTCCCTCTGTCTAAGTGTGGCATTATATCACGGTGCTTTTTTGTCCGCTTAATGTCAAGACGCCTCACTATTTGCACCCATCGCCCGCTGAAGTTTGATAACCACATCTCTTCTTGCTGCTCTTCTTCTTATACCGTCTTCTTCTTCTTCTTCTTCCTTCACTTCTTCTCCCTTCCTCTTCTTGTTCTCCCTTCGACCTCATCATCAACCTGTACTTAGTGGTAATTTTTTTTTTTTTTTTTGCTTTGCCTTTCACCTTAAGTCTCACAAGTCCCTCCATCTTCCTACCCCCACTCCTCGCCCCTCCCCCCCCTCGCTCAGACTGCCACAAGCAACATTCTCGTGACAATTATTACAGATACCAAGGAACAGCTCCCTCCCTACCCCTGCCCCAACGCCCTACCTCCCTGCCCTGCCCCCTCCTGTACCCCCACACAGCATACCCCAACGTGGAGGTACCTGAGGGTGCGAGGGGCCGCCTTCAGCTTCCCCACTGTTGCAGCATTTTCTGGCCGCGGGGCGATAAAGCAACAGTGTCCGCCTAAAAGCCCGATGCAAGTTTTCCAGTCGCGGATTCTATTATAAAGGCCACATTCTGTTCCTGGACAAGGGCTCATTAGCATGTCTCCAGCCTCTCGCTTTTTATGCTGCAGTCTGGCCCAACTATACCCTCCACGGCCCGTAAATCCTCCATCATTGCACGGTGTATGACGGGCGCCGGGACGGGCCGGACCACGGAGATGACGGCCTCCTGCCTCAGCCACTAGCCTCGCCTCCCCTCCCACTCCTGCACCACCTCTTACTTCTCCTTTTCCTCTTATTTCTCCTCCTCCTCCTTCTTCTTCTTCTTTTCATTTTCGTATTTTTTTCAGTAACCTGTCCAAAGTCTCGTCCTCATCCTCATCCTTCTCGTTCTTCTCTTCCTCTTCAGTTTTCTTCTCGTTCTCTTCATCTTTCCTCTAGTCGTCGTTTTCCTTGACCTCTTCCCTCCTCCTCCTCGTCCTCGTCATCTTCGTCGTTGTTCTCCTCTTCTTTCTCCTCTGATTGATAACACCAAGCAGCAGCAGCAGCAGCAACTCACAGAGGACATTTGCCTGCACAGTGAAGTGACCGTCGCTGCGCTGCTCACTGTCTTGGGCGGCGAGCTTCATTCTCAGACTGTTTATGCGAGGAGTGTGTCAGAAAATAATTAACAAGACGCATGGGATGTGCTGCGAGTGTAGTTTTATCATGACCTCCCTCGGGTGATGCTGCGATTCGAGGCCGAAACTAATGAGACACGGGCGCTATCAAGGAACCACAATCACAGGTAGCCGGAGCGCGGTTATCTATTGTACCCTTGTTCCTGCACTCCGCCGGCGCCTGCGTTTTATCCCAGTCTTGTAAGTCAACCTTCAGAAAGAGCTACAAGACGTGGCCGAGAGTTACAACCACAATTACGGTAACAATGGCCACTGGTTCTGGCCTTGGCTAATTATCGCCGTCTGCTGGTCAGGACGGACGTATGTGGGGTGGGGCGGGGCAGGGCGGGCCGGGGCAGGGCGGGTGGGGGAGCGTGGCCAGCAGGACCCGGACCACAACGCTCACACGCCCTGATTATACTCTTCCACCATCATGAACTTTTAAAATGTTGTTGGCCCGTCACGTACACCAAGGTCACACAAATGTTCCGAAGCCACACCGGGGGTACTCACCTTCCACCCCACCACCTCCACCCTTCCACCACATCACCCCTTCACCCCTCCACCCCACCACCTTCCCGCGCCGGGCACCACACACCACGTCTTGACCCCGCGCAGCACAGATGTCAGCACGCGGGACCGTCACCCCAGCTCCTGCGGCACAAACCCAGGGTGTGCAGCGTGGCAAGGCCCCCTCACGCCGGCAGGCAAGCAGGCTGGCCACGCTCATCAGCAACACGTCGGCTCCCCCGTCACGCCTCTTTGTCTCACTCGTCTTTGTAGCTGCTGCTCCCCGCCCTCCCCCCCCGCTCCCACCCCGCAACACACCATTGCGCAAGACGATTACTCGCGTCCTTTGCCTCCCCTGCGTCGTGCGAGAGACGGGAGACACTCTAATGAAAGTCGTTCTCTATCTCCACGTACACAGCAGAGGAGCAGCAGAACATCCCTCCAGATTCTCTCCCTCCCTTCCTCCTTCCCTCCCTTCTGCCTCATCCACCATTGTCGGAGGCCAGTGCGGCGCCCTCAACCATGTAAGCTGGACAAGAGGAGGAGGACAAGAAGGAAAGGGAAGGAAGGGGAGGAGGGAGGGAGGGAAGGGTCCTCTGCTCCGAAATAGCAAGATGTGCCTGCTCTCCTCTAGCTGGGACTGTCTTGGCAGTGGCCACAACCTGGAGAATGTGTGTATTTATAAACAAACTTGTATTCTCATTAGGAGCTGCGAGGGTTGTGTGTGACTCATTCATACCAGGCGCCCTGGAAAATTTTAAGAGGCTTGAATTCTCTTGAAAAGTTAAATAACCCCTTTGATCGTTGGCGGAAGAGGTGGAAGAGTAGGAGGAGGAAGAGGAGAAAGAGGAGGAGGAGGAGGAGGAGGAGGAGGAGACGGAGGAGGAGGGTGGGGGCGTCGTCTCCCCAGGGCTGGAGGAGGCAGGCCGCCGTACTTAATTCTCAGAGCGTCGGCGGTAGGTGGCTGAGGGCTGGCCCGGCCGCTAATTGCCGCGAGGTGACGCCATCAGCACGCGGATCAGCCAATCAGAGTGACAATCCTAACAAACAAAGGAAATGGTGCGAAAGGGAGGGACGATGGAGGATTTTGTTCATTAGGTGCCATGCGCGTCCCTGTTAGCGAGGCGGTCGTTAGAGGAAGTGTAATAACTCGGGGTCACGCCAGATTGATTACTTCTTTCGTTTTTGTTGCAATTGTTTCTTTTTTTTTCTGTGTGTGTGTGTGTGTGTGTGTGTGTGTGTGTGTGTGTGTGTGTGTGTGTGTTTGTCTGTGTTGGTTCATGATACTCCGCGGCAGTTAGTCAATCGGCCAGCCAGTTAGTCAGCCAGTTAGTCGCTCAGTCGGTCAGTCAGTCAGTTAGTCGTGAAAGGATTGGATTTGTTCTTGCTTTTGCTGTAACACTGTACCTTGATAATGAGAGAGAGAGAGAGAGAGAGAGAGAGAGAGAGAGAGAGAGAGAGAGAGAGAGAGAGAGAGAGAGAGAGAGAGAATATATCTGCAGGGTTTGCTCTCTCCTTTTTTTCTATTTTCATGAACCTTTCTTTCCTTTTATCTTTTTTACTTTACTTTTATTTCCAGTGTTTCCCCCACACGTCCATTCCTTCACTCACACTCTTTCCTTGTGTTTGGCTTTTCGTTCGGCAGGAGTGATTACCCTTGTTCTACATTTACTGAGTTTACAAAGTGGTATTTTTTTTCCTTAGTCTGGTTATCGTTATTGAAAGCTATCATAATCTTTTCGTCTTTGTTTTATTTTGGCTTTCTTTTATCCCCATCACCACCACCACCACCACCATCAACACCACCACCACCACCACCTTCACCACTATCATGTTCTCAATTCTCTCTTGTGTTCTCTTTCTTGTTCTTATCCTATCCTCTCCTTTTATCTGATTTTTTTTTTCATTCTTGTTCTTCTACTTTCTCCTGGTCATCTTTTTCTCTGCTCCTTTTTTTCTGTCTTTGCTCCTCCTCTTTCTCCTTTTTTTTTCCTCCTCCTCTTCCTCGTCCTCGTCTTCCTCCTGCAGGCGCCATCTTTCCTTCAGTCACTCCCACCTTGTCCCTCCCATCACCATCACGTCATTTCCATTCATAACCACCATCGTCATAACCATTTCTCACCAACACGGCCTCTTTTCCCCAACTATCATCGCCTCCACCCCACTTACCCTCATCCGTTCTTCCCTCTCACAGCCATCTTTATTTGCCCTCTCCACTCTATTTACTCTCACTCTTTCCTCCCCTCTCCATTATCCTCCTTCTCTCTCTCTCTCTCTCTCTCTCTCTCTCTCTCTCTCTCTCTCTCTCTCTCTCTCTCTCTCTCTCTCTCTCTCTCTCTCTCTCTCTCTCTCTCTCTCTCTCTCGCTTCCCACTATTTCCACCACCATGCTTTCCTTCTCTTAACTCCTCTCCTCCCATCTTGCTTCCCATCCTGCGTCTCTCCGCCACCGCCTTCCTCCCCGTGGCGGCGTCGGGCAGCTCACTCTGGGGCAACGGAGGAGTCATCAGGATATTTTATTCCTTTCACATTCACAGTTCCATTCTGGTCATTGCAATTATCACCCATGGCCCGCGATCATTAAGGCCCCTCGCCTCTTACTTTCGCTCACTTCCCATAGACATTAGTGTGCCTCGGTGTCGATGGTGCCTCAGGAAGGGACGAAATGCTGTGAGATCGCCACCAAGACTCGGGGCATTCATGGACGTGGGGTAAGAAATATTAGACAGTCATATCAGGCTAATAATCACAAGAGAAATCCCAGCCAAAAGTCACTTGACACACAGAGCGTGAAGTTAATTTAATTGATTGATTGATTTGAGTTATGGTGCAGAGCGTGAAGTAGTAGACAAACTCCGCAGGGAGGAAAGTGTCGCCTACCGCCGCCCAAGGAACCAGCGACAGCAGCACGGCTCTTCCTCACCTCCTCTTCGGAGGCTCAGGTAGAAAATTAGGCTGAAATCTGTTATGAGGAGCAGCATGGCGGGAAGCGCTGGGATGTGGCGAAGGGCGACGGCACGGGCAGGACCACCTAAGGGGCGCAGCAGGAGTGACGGGGCCTGGAAGAGCGGCGGCGCTGCGGCAAGAGAGGCTGGCTTGTGTGTGATGGCTGGGCGTCACTGCGTGTCGAAAGGATGACCTGCCGCTGCGCAGCGTTCGTCTCTAAGTTGTTTGGAAAAAAAAATCGTTTAGCTCGTAATGTCCTGGACTGCTGCCTTGGCTGACTTAAATGTTACGAGGGAGAAAAGAAAAACAAGAAAGCAACTAAAAGCAAGAAGAAACACGCGAGGTGAAAACAAAAGTCTGGACAGCAAATGCAAATAAATCAGCGGCAGACTAAATCCTGGCGCTGCATCAGGAAGCGCGGGTCCTGCGGGATCCCTGCGGCTTGTCTACCACGCAGGGATTTAGCCAAGGGTTTATCCGAGGTTTACTGTGCCGTGACCAGTCAGGATGACCGGGAGCCATAAAAGGGTTTTATTGCGCCATTATTACCTTTGATAATGCACTCTGTATCACACGCGGTCTGGCTGGGTGCAAGGGGCGGGGGTCTGTACGCCTCGCCCCTCACGCTGCCCCGCCCCCGCTCGTCGCTCGCTTGTTGAGACCGCGGCTCCTGAACGGTTATCGAGCACAAAAAATGACCTCAAGAGTGAAGGCCGCTTTAAAATTTTTCTCAACTATTAAATTCCCTTCCGACGCCCGTGAGAGGAGGAGGTTGTCAGGCCGAGGGCGGGCTAATTGCAAATATTTTCCTTGAGGAACCTCCGCTGTCTTATCTTTCTTTATCTTCATGGCACATTTTTGCCATTTACGGCCGCGAGAGCATCCCAGGACTGCCGTGCCTGTGACGGCCACAGCCAGGCTTGGTGCACGCCGCTGACCATTGTGAATTGTGTGTGTGTGTGTGTGTGTGTGTGTGTGTGTGTGTGTGTGTGTGATATCTATCCATTTATCTATACGTTTGTTTATATGCCTTTTCCTTAATTCGTGGAGATAACAATAGACACTAAACAAGAAAAACATACGGACGAACACTGAAGCATCAATAAATACTGCACCAAAAAACACGATCATACCGATTTCTGTGAGGCGAGGAGACCAGAAGGACCGCCCCGTGTGTCTGCCTGGAGGCGCCGCACCACGCACGCCGCTCCGCTTGTAATTATCGTAAACGCAGTGTATCAATGGGAGACAAGACTGCTGGAAAAAAAAAAAAAAACGGAGGAAGAATTAGCAGGTAATGTAGTGAAGCTGAACTGTAGCTTTGGGGTCCATTGACGGGGCTTAGAGGAGCTTCATCACCAGGTATTGTGGACGGGAGGAGAGGGAGGAGGTGGGGCAAGAGGGGGGCCACGAGGACAGGTGTGTTTGTGCCTCATAGTGGTGGGCAGGTGAGCAGGTGAAGTTATGGCGCGTAAATGTGATGGGAATAGGCACACTACCTACTTAAAAGCCTTTAATTGAAAATGTGTGTGCGTGTGTGTGTGTGTGTGTGTAGGGGCGGAGCTGGTGGAGAGGTGGTGGAGCGAGTGAGCGGGCGAGCGAGCCAGCAGGCGGCGATGACGAAGCTGATAGTGATGACGGTGATGACGATGATGACGGGGTGAGGGCGGCGGTGACTGTTAATGGCGGCGAGGGAGGGGTCATGATAGGATAATCGGCGTGAAGATGCGAAATGATGATAATTAGCAACGCGGATGATGAGTGATGACGGGTAATTATTATATTAAAAACCATGATGACGATGACTTTGATGATAATGACAATAATAATAACAATGATGATAGATAACAAAAAAAAAAGCAGCACAACAGCAACAAAGCAAACCCAACAAAAATACCAACATGATAAGAGAGAGAGAGAGAGAGAGAGAGAGAGAGAGAGAGAGAGAGAGAGAGAGAGAGAGAGAGAGAGAGAGAGAGAGAGAGAGGCAGAAAAAAAAATTAAAGGAAAGAAAAAGGGAAAGAAAATGTTGTGAGAGAAAACGTAAGAATCAAGAGAATATAAACTAAATAGTAGGTGTCGGGCAGGGCCATCCACCCCCCCCCCACCACCCCCGCTGTACCCCTCCCCCCTCCCTCCCTGAGAACATGTACCCCACGCAGACGTATAAACTTCCACCACGCCAATGAAACGGTGAATTGACGGTGTGGTCGAGACAATGAGACACTCTGGGGTTTATTGCCGTAACATTTTAAACACACGGCTCTCAAAGTACGTGTGTGTGTGTGTGTGTGTGTGTGTGTGTGTGTGTGTGAGGGAAGGGTGGGGCGATGGTTGGAGTGGGAGGGGGAGGGGGAGGGAGAGAATGAGTGCTATAGAAACAGGAGTGAACACTTACATAAAGAACTCAGGAGTGACTGGTCTGGAGTGACTGGCTTTTCTACCTCCAGTGATTGGCACGAACTAAAACCGGGTCTTGAGAGAGAGAGAGAGAGAGAGAGAGAGAGAGAGAGAGAGAGAGAGAGAGAGAGAGAGAGAGAGAGAGAGAGAGAGAGAGGAAAAAAAAAAAAGATTGCATTATTCCCTTCTGGTATTGACAGTAAGGGGAAGAGAACAAATCGTGCAGCTGAAGGAAGCATTGAGAAACTCGGCAAAAAAAAGCGCCGAGACGTAAAGGTTGTGGTAGGCGTCAGGGCGGGAGAAAGGTCACCTCATCACCGTACAGTAATTCAGCTCGAGTCATCCGAGTGTGACGGGTGACATTTGTCTAACCTTTCTGCAGTGGGAGCGGCGACGGCGGCCAAGCAGTAGCACCGCCGAGACGCTGCACCGATCCCGCGTCAGGTGATCACGTTCATCGCCGCGAGGGAATTACTGACAAACCTCCGCTGAACACCAAACCGGACGGAAGAAGGAACAGTGTATTGCCTGCAGGCCCGGCACATCACGAGAAGCAACAGCGACAGCAGCAGCAGCAGCCTTCCTAGCATACCAGCATGGATGTCAGCACTACAGGAGCCCGACCATTGTTACTACCAGCAGAAGCAGCAAGAAATATCATCGGCAGCAGTAGCGTGTACAGGCAGCAATATTAGCTGCGGCAGCTGTACATGACAGTGGTTAGGTCGGCGTAGCAGCTCGTCGAGTTATCAGCATCGGAGAAGAAAGAGGCAGTGGCGGCGAGGGGTCGGGGACCAGCCCGCAACAGTGAAAGTTGACGCCCACCACCTGCCACAGTTCATCACTCCCTCACTATAATTAATGCCCATCACTCGTTCGCCCTCTCACTCCCCCGCCCTTCTCATCCACTTATTTATTCAGGCGTGCATTATGAGTGTGTGTGCGCTCGTGTGTGTGTGTGTTCGTAACTGTGTACAGTCATAATTATGTCCATACCCTCCCCTATAAACATGTGGGAGACGGGTTTGACACACACACACACACACACACACACACACAAATAGAAACATATATTGCCAGACAGATTTATCAGTAGACAAATAGGCAGACGGGTAGATAAACAAATGCTTTCTGCTCCCTCCCGGCGGTGAACAGAGATTCTTGTTTATAATTTCAACACAATGAATTTCTGTCCTTAATTTGAGAGTTATTCGTGACAGGCGAGACAGGAAGCGTTCTTTTACGTGACGAGCTGAGCCTGTCCGCCGGTGCCGCCATCATCACCACCACCACGATCACTGCTGCTGCTGGCGGTCTGCTCGCTGGTAAAAATTATGATAAAAAGAATATATAAGAATTCGTGCTGCACGTATGAGGCTTCTCAGGGCTTCCTGTAGCGTGAAAGTAGACACGTAGAAATTAGGTGAATCAGATCTATTAGAGGTACACACCTGGAGAGAGTTTATTGGGTCAGGTTAATTGCTTAGTGCTGCAGGTGTGTTTGAGATTGATACGATGACTGTGTGTGTGTGTGTGTGTGTGTGTGTGTGTGTGTGTGTGTGTGTGTGTGTGTGTGTGTGTGTTCGTGACCTCGTGGCCCCGCACGTTGGTCACAGAGACACTCTGTCATCGCCTCGGTTCCCGCCAGGGAGTTGACGTCACCACTTTTGCCACTGTTGTGTAACAGACTCATTTCTCTTCCACTACTTTCCTCCCTTTCCCAGTCCGTCCCCCTTCACCCTCCCCTCACATCCACCCACCCCCTCCTCATCATTATGACTGACAGCACTGACTGCATCTTGCTTGCTGTCAATCATGCAGGTAGTGTCCTCAGCCGCCACCCTCCAGGGTACATTAGTGGCCACCAGCCAGAGAGAGGCAGGAACCTAACTAGTAATGTGCAGATAAGACGGGATTACCTTTTTCGGCATGAACACGTTTTCTCTTTCTCTTATGTATTTCTTCCGCGATCTTTTTATTTTAAAACTTTACTGCTCACGGTGCCGGTGATATCTTCAATTTTGTCTCCAGTGATAAAAATTAATAATGATAACAAGTGTGGATTTGACAGCGGCGCAGTAGTGTAGTGTCCTGCGGACGCCGGCGTGTTTGCTCATCACTCGAGAGGGAAATGATTTCACATGATCAAAATCGTACACTCGAATGCGTCTGAGACTCACAGAGCATGACCAATTAGGCAGTACGTAGACCCCGTGAGAAGTAAACACACACACACACACACACACACACACACACACACACACACACACACACACACACACACACACACACACACACACACACACACACACACACACACACACACACACACACACACACACACACACACACACTCGAGAAGTGAATGACACACAGGAACCACGGACCCAGCCTGTGAGTCTGAGGAATAGACACGTCCTGAGACGTATCTGTATCACTTGATCCTCGAGGAATTTCACTCACACTCAAGGGGTACAGACGTGATCCTTGGCGAGGAGAGCATGAGGGGGAGCGTTGCGGTGGTGCAGGAGAGAGGGGCGAGGGAGAGCGTGCAACTTAACCCTCTCGCTTAGTGTAAATGTGCCCGCATGCTGCTGCCGAGGGAGGTGGGGGAGGGAAGGAGGGACAAGACAGAGGAAAAAACGTGTAGGCTAAAGCTACCGTGGAGGGGAAGAAGGCGTGGAGGTATGGCGGTGCTCTTCCTGCCTTTCCATTCGTCCTTATGTTAACTACAAAGCGGGTGCGTGGCTGCGCCCTTGGTGTGCCGTGCCGCTAACTCCCCCGACGAGCACGCTCTGAAGCGAGAGTTGCACGTTGAGCCGCTCATCCACCTGTCCGCCGGCGTATTACCTGGTGTGTCGGAGCGCCGCCGTGTTCCCTGAGCCGCGGTGATTGCCTCCGACACCTTTCCTTGCGGCAGGTGAGCGGCACCGACCCGCCCTCAGCCTCACCAAAACTCGCCCACTGAACAAACAAATCGTTGCTAATCCTCGACGCACTGGTCTTCCTTGATGTAAAGCTCTTTTTTTATCGCTAATCATCCCAAGTATTTGCAACGGAGCATTAATTGTGATGAAGCGATAAAGCTGAACATTGGTATTCTAACTGTACTCTCTTTTTTTTTCTTCTTGGACTTGGCAAGCTTTTATGGTTGGGATAATATTCATTGACCTTTGCCTACTAGATGACTTCGCTTTTAATTTCTGAGTGGCTGCATAAGACATCCTCACTTTTATCTGGGTAGTTTTCTTGTCACTCAGGATAAACACAAGGCCTTGGTCATCCCTGCACAGCTTCTGCCTGACGTTGACAAAATGGACATGCGTCTCTAGTCAAGATATTTCATGTGAAGGTAAGGAAGAAATCACAGCAGTGCAGCGGTGACCAGTGCAGAGATCTTTTTTTCTTGCTTGATTGATTACATGAGTGTGCGGAGGATCAGAATAACAAGATAATGAGGAGGGCAGTTCATGCATGGGTGTTCACAGAGGCTTCTCCCAAAGAACGGTGGGGTGAGACGGTGACAGGCAGTCCGTCTTGATTCGAAGGAAAACTACTAAGCTTTCTGCGACTTTAACAAAAATTCATAACATTCCTCAGTTCATGTTAACTTTAAATTAATAAGCATTTATACTTGTCATTGGGTGGATGCTTTGTCGGGTGCGGGCGGAGGCTCTTCACATGGAGAGCAGCGCTGCGTCGCGGCCTCACCTCCTACTAATTTGATCATCACGCACCATTCGCTGACAACAATACCCGATCCCTACAACCAAAGGACCCGGAACTTGACACCAGCAGGGGATGTGGGCGGCGGGGGCGGCCACCCACGCGCCGCCCGCATGGCTCCGTCACGTGATCTTGCAGGGCCTTGATCTGTCAGGCGGCGTCAGTTACACCGACGATATCGCCCGAGGCCTGATCATAAACCCCAAGTTAAGGTGCGAAGCGTCAGCAGAACCTTCCACTATCGCGGGCCGCATCAGGGTGAACCGGGTAACTTTTGTCAGGGGTATCAAGGGGACCTCCAGCCATCGCCTCGCCGCCACCCAGACCACAGCCCACATTTTTCACTGCGAGTTTATTTTACGGCAGTCTCGCTTCGCATATGAACGAGTGAATTAAGTGCCGATATTTGCGATAGTGAGCTGGGCTTGCGGGAGGAGGAGGGGGAGGAGCAGGAGGAGGAGGGGACACCACGTCACACCGCAACACCTCACGCCTTAACAGCCCGTCACCTTTTGTCTTTCTACCACACGCTATCACCCGGAACACTATATAACCTGTCTATCTCCCCACGCCTTCCTCCACACGCATGTTTTCCCTCCTCGCGTCCCTCCACACCCGGCCGTGCTACACTCCATCACCCAGCCTGGCCACGTCCCCGCTTGACGTTTCCTGATGAGGTCTGATAGTTATGTCTCATAATTATATTCTGAACAGGAAGCGAGAATCGTTTTATACGGCAACCCGGTGTCCCTGCGAAGTAATATTAGTGTGATAAGAGTCAACGGGTTTAGCATTATTTTCTCTTCCTCATCCGCTGATTTAGAGCCACGCGCCTTGTTTGTCTGGGCGGCGGCGATGCGTTCAGAGATTTTTTTACTCCTGTCAAGTGAAGGTACTAATTTATATATATTGTTATTGTGATTCTTAGTTAGCAAAATGAAAGTCTAGGTGTGTGGAGCTCTCTCTCTCTCTCTCTCTCTCTCTCTCTCTCTCTCTCTCTCTCTCTCTCTCTCTCTCTCTCTCTCTCTCTCTCTCTCTTTAAGCCTCACCGCATCGCCCCTCAAGAGCCGGCCTCCTCCCGCTCTTCCCTCTTGACACTAAAGCTCTCAAACTCGTCTTCCATGAGGCACGACGTCTTATTCATGACTCCCGTAACATTAAATATTTCTCGCTCCCGGCAGCCTCTCCCGCACTCCTCCCCAGACTCACCTGCTCCTCCTACATTCTCCTCCTGCTCCTCTTCCTCTTCTTCCTCCTCCTCCTCCTCCTCCTCCTTCTCCTGCTACTGCTCCTCCTCGTCCATCCACACCTACTCCTCTTAATTTTGCTGCTACTGCTTCTTCTCCTCCTCCTCCTCCTCCTCCTCCTCCTCCTCCTCCTCCTCCTCCTCCTCCTTCTTGAATGTAGATTATTTTCTTTAATCGGTTTAGTAAAGATTTTTTTTTTTTGCCCTCTCTTTACAGTTTCTTTGTATTCTCTCTATTTCTATCTGCCCCCACCCCACCCACAATATCTCTCTCTCTCTCTCTCTCTCTCTCTCTCTCTCTCTCTCTCTCTCTCTCTCTCTCTCTCTCTCTCTCTCTCTCTCTCTCTCTCTCTCTCTCTCTCTCTCTACATGTTCACTGCTATTACCTTTTTCTCAGGCTTTTTTTTCCACTTCTGTTTCTTTCATTTTTACCACTTGGTCACCACCACCACCACCACCACCACCACCACCACTGCCCTCATCCTCACGACAACCCTTCATCACATTTACCTCCTCCTCTATGTACGTATATATCCTTTGACCTTGGCTCCACTCAGTGTGACCAACCAGCCAACCAACATCGGCTACCACCCTTACCACAACCAACCAACCACCTCTACTACCACCACCCCCACCACTACTACCAGACCCCATCTCCATCACTTCTTCTTCCCTGCCATTCTCTCAGCTGTTCGTCCCTTCGCACGCAGTCTGCACGTAGAATAGCGAGCTGTCCATCACTGCTGCTTAGTGTCGGTCCGTCTTATCTCCTCACTGCGACTAGGCAGGGCGGGAGGAGAGAAGGAGAAGTAGGAAGAGGAGGAGGAGGAGGAGGAGATGGAGGAGAAGGAAGACGAGGAGGATGACGACTACCAGGACGACGATGAGAAGAGTTAGAGGGAGGGAGGATGTGTGGGAAGTGGCATTTGGAAGGACAAGGAGGATGGAGGTGGGGAGGAAAAAGGGAAGAAAAAAGGACGGGGAAATAATGGCTTTGGATGAGGATGAAGGCGCGGGGGGTGGAGTGTAAATCAGGTGCATTTCAAGAGTAGGTTGATGAGGCCATGTGGAGCACGACGCAAACTGAAGCGCGATGCAAATTGAAGCAGGGTTTAAGTAGGATGAAACTAGGAGATCAAGGCTGAAGTCAGGTGTGCGTCAAGGTGAAGCAAGGTAAGCCGCCGTGAGACAGCCCAGGTGAAGTAGGAGCGGAACTTGATGTTTATCTCTCTCTTACCTCCAACCACCTCATCCCCCATCCCTCCTTTCTCTCCCTCACTCACTCACTCTCCTCTTCCTAGTTTCCCTGTGTCCCGTTCCCCCCTCACTCATTCTCTGCCGTTCTCTCCCTTTCACTTGCTTCCCCCCAAGAGTGTTTCTGTCTTGGTGTCGAGTCCCTCCTAGTGTGAGGTGTGTTGGGGAAGAAAGAGAAAGTCCTTCCCCTCTCCATCCTTTCTTCTCTTCTCTAGCCGCTTATGACTCACTTAGCTTCTTTTTCCTCCCTTGGTCGTGACTGATACATCATTCACTGTCCTTCGTGGGGGGCGGGGTGGGTGAGGGGCGAGTGATATTAATAGAAGAGAATGTTGGGTACCTAGTTATCCAGCGCTGGGCAGCAATAAAAGGTTGTGTGTCTGCGTGGTGTTTTGCTGCAGTGTATCATCAGTCGTGTTCAGAGTGAAGGCAAATCATAGTGTTAGTGCCAGTGTGTGTGTGTGTGTGTGTGTGTGTGTGTGTGTGTGTGTGTGTGTGTGTGTTTCGTTGTTGTTGTTGTTGTTTGTGTTTGTGAGCGAGTGCGTTTATCCCCGGCAACCAATTTTCCACGAAGGGAGGGAGGGAGGGAGGGAGTCTCGATATCTGTAGCCGCTTTCGGACACTGTTTCAACTTGACTGGCACCTCGCCCTCATTCCCCTGACAGAAAAAGTTGTCCGTGGCCACTTTTCCTTCGCACACTTTTCTGCACTTTTCGCGAGTGATCCCAGATTTCTGGACATTAATAGCTGTCCACGGCGACCTCCTCCCTCAGTCATTTTAAAGGAAGCCTCAGCGTTTGGGTCTCTAAGGAAGGTGAGGGTGACAGGGGAAAGGTGGCTGTATAAAGAATGAGACGTGAGCCATCTGTCGCCACCCTGCTGTGCGCCCTGGACACGACGAGGGAGTGTTGGCGGCGGCGGCGGCGGCAGTGGCGGCGGCGGCTGGACCTCCTTCCCTCACGCCTCCACCACCTCGTCCGCTGCACCACCCCGCCACACCCTCGTCCCCAGGTGTTACCAGTGTCAGCGGTGCGAGGGACCTCTGCCGCTTCCTTGTGTTATTTATTGCCGGTGATTCTACATGCGGCGTATTGACTATCGATCGAGTCATCAATGCGTTCAATTTACGACAACAGCTCGCGGGAATGATTCAGTCTATTGTTTGAATATCTGTGCCGGTGCTTTGTTTTGTAGTGTATCCCGCTCTTTTTTCCGTATATTTCTCTTCCCGTGTGTGAATTCCTGGAGTGTTTTGTGGCCCGATAAGCAGCGGTAATGGGCCGGCCGTGCGTGTGCCTGGGGTGTGTTCTGCTGCATTCTGAAGGGGGATTCGATAACACTGATCGACCCGCAAGCACAACCCTCGCCGCGCACCTCTGTGGCCGCCGCCTTAATGCACTCCGCCGTGTATTAAGTCTCTCCTGCCGCCGCTTTATCGCTCCGCTGCTGTGTTTGTCACTGGTTTCTTTTACTCTTCTCTACCTTTTTGTCTTCTATATTATCCTTTTTTTTTTTTGCAGTAATAACAGTAAAGCAATAACTACTATTATATTACTTCTACTACTACTACTACTGCTACTACTACTACTACTACTACTACTATTGCCACCACCACCACCACTACTACAAGTATGGTACTAGCGCCACAATTGATAACACGATCTGCCGATGAAAGTTCCCCCACCAGGCAGCCTCATATTGGACACACATGCCGGGGCGTCCCCACCCTCCCCTCCCAGTACTTTGTTTAGCCTTTCCTTCTTTCCAAACTCGGAAGGAGGGGACGAGAGTACCCGCGGCAAAGTTCACTGCAGGATGACCTAACTAGGAGGGTGAGCGTCCCTGAGAGGGGTGATGGGGCGGTAAGCTGCGGGGGAAGTTAGGCATGGAGAGGGTGCTTACTTGTATTTTCTTGACTATTCTCTTTTCGTGTATTCCTCTTCTACCGCTACCTCCTCTTCTCTCTTTTTCCTCCTCTTTCCACCCCAGTCTCGTCCCGCAGTCAGTCCGCCACCAGCGCCTGTTGCCGATTTAAGCAAAAGGCGGACACGCTGTTCAAACAAGCGCCACCTCACTTGTTTGGCTGATTTCCGCAGCGCAAGTCACCAGGTTAGCTTTGCGTTTTTCCTACTCTGCGCCACCAGCCTTTCCTCCTCCTTCCTTCCTCCGCTTCCTCCTCCTCCTCCCTCCTCCTCCTCCCTCCCTCAGTTGCTGCGCCTCAGACGAATCGCTCTTCATTCTTTCAGCTAAATCACTCATGGTTCGCTTTTTAGATTTTCGCGTCCAGCAGGAATGTTGGTGAGAATTTTATTGTTCCCAGTGTTGATATTGGTTTTAATGTGGTTTTTATTGTTTCGTGGTGATTGTACGACGAGAGAGAGAGAGAGAGAGAGAGAGAGAGAGAGAGAGAGAGAGAGAGAGAGAGAGAGAGAGAGAGAACGGGATTATATCTATTTTTCCTCACTTTACTATTCCCCCTCCTGCGTTTAAACACGGGGCCGTTTTTCCTTCTGGCAGGCCGTGGCGCCGACATCACTGCCCTCTTACGGCCGTCTGAGACTGACTTTTAGGTCCTAATTAGCAGCTGGCTGTAATTAGCCGACGACGGGGATATAACAGTTAACTCGGCTGGTCTTACGGCTCATTCTGGCAGTCCAGCGGCTGGGTCCTCTGCGTTTTACGGCTGACTCCGCCTGATCTGGATAACCCGCCTGATGGAATGGCTCGCCTCGCCTAACGATTATCTATGCGGATGTGCTCCTCCCTCCCCTCCCCGCTGTTTTATTTGTATATATTTTCCACGTCAACCAGGAAACTTCCACTCGTCTCGTATGGCCGTGACACCTTTACACACACACACACACACACACACACACACAGTCATGCAGAGGATCCATAATAACTCGATCCTCACTATTCTTGCACCAGTGTTTCCTTGCCGTGCGTCGCTGCTCCTCGTCAGTGGCTGGTGTGCGGAGCCGCCTCGCCCGTCGCCCCTCCCGCCACACACCTTCCCTGCCACAATCCACTTTAGCACTCCCATCCTCGCCTAACACACGTAGGTGCACCTCAGGCCGCCGCCTCACACCTATCATCACGTTTCACACTTAACCCCGAACACCGCGTTGGCCGCTAGACACATTTCCACGGCAACGTCTCTCCTCAGATGCAGCGCCTCACCTGCATCCCCTTCCTGGCCGGGGCTGTGGCTGGCGGCCTCTCACAGGGCGAGGAGGCGTCGACCGGCTGATGTTATGGGTATTAATCAAGAGAAATACTTAAGGGGCCATGAGAATGTTATCATTACCTTCAAGACAGTGATTAAAAGGCAGAGCTTCATTGAGATAAATACTGTCATTAAACGTAACGACGGCATAACTTATAGCACAGACGTCGTCACCAGCGCCTCCCTGCACCACCTCCCAGCCCGCGCCGCCGCCTCCGTCGCTTGGTTTCATTAGACTCTTCACTTCGTTTGTCAGTGTATTTTGTATACTCTCATATTTAATTCAATGTATGTATAAATAGTTCTGTATTAGCTTTTATTGCGTGTTTCTTGCATCGTTACAGCTCAGGTACAAAAACGACACAGTATAACTATTTTAACAACCTAACACAAGTGTTTGAACAGAAGCAGGTGTTTTGTGACAAAGCGAATACAGCCAGGCAGCTGGCGCCTCAGGACCCCTGCGGCTCGGGGCCCCGTCGTCCTGTCACTAGATCCGGGTGTAGGAAGGATGGCAGGTGATGTGGGGAGAGGCGAGGGTCTCCAGGGAGCCGTAGGGTCGAGGCCACAACCTCGATAAGCTAAATGCCGGGTGGCCTATTAATCATGTTTATAGGGTCGTCTCAACTCTTCGGTGTCTAGCAAAGCACAGTGACTAATGAGGCGAGTGTTCACCAGACAGCTCGGACCAATCTCGCCAGCACGACGTCTGCCTGTACCACCTCACTCATGAGAACGTGTACCAAAATGAGTGGCCTGGGAGCGTCCCCCGTGTGGCGGCGCTACCATTGGGTGGTGCTGACGACAAGTGCTAAGCTGAGGCTCGGGAGTCTGATGGGTCATATGATCAAAAATATCTCTGACACCGCCTTACTAGTCAACTGTTTTACTGCCACAGTTACTGTAGAGTAATTCTGTCTCGTTATTCGCACCATTTATATGCTAAATTCTTTATTCATTGCGAAATAAAAATGTCAACAATTTCACGACGTCATCTCCGACATCTTAGAGACTGGAGAATTGACACCCTCAAGCAGCCCATTAGCGCCTCCTGCCATTAGGTCCTCACAAACCTAACCCTTCAATCGCCGTGCCGCCCCCGTCACCACTGCTGTAATAAGACACCCGGCCAGGATGTATGAGTGAAGGGAAAAGACGCTCTGAAGAGCCCCCTCGCCGCGGCAAGAATGCCTCTGTCAGGCCATGTTAAGCTGTCTCCGCTGCGGCGTCGCCCGTCACCCCCTCATCACGGTGATGCCTCTACAAATAATACATTAAAGGTGCTGCCCGTCACGCCGCTATCAGGAGCATTACTAAGGTTTTAATAACGTGCGGTAGTGTGGGATAAAAGGCATAACTCATCCTCATCCTCCTCCCTCCTCCACCTTTCCTCCCGAGTCTCCTCTCGCGCAGTCCCCGAAGCTGATTCTGCCATCCCAAACTGACATCTATAAACATCTGAAGTCGTCCCCCGCGCCTTACAAATCAGGATCCCTTTGACTCAGTAATGGGCGGTGTTTTGTCTGACAATGGCTCTTTGGTGTGATCAGACGTGGCCTTTGTTGCAAGTATGAACGAGTAGGTTCCGTCTGGCGTTTGTGTTGGTGCATTATGTTCAGGTCCTTCCTGCGACCTGACCTGTTTCCTTCAAGAAGTGACTATTTCTAATTTGCACCATTTTTTTCTTATCTCATTTCTATTCCCATCATGCAAGGCGGCGCTAATGATGGCGTTCCGTGAGCGAAGTGAATGCATCTTGGTGTCTAGGATGCGTTTCTCCCATGCATCCTCTGCTTCTCTTCCCCACCCCTCGCAGGCTGGCTCCTCGCCCGGCTGCCAGCGCGCTGTGTCACTGTCAGGATCAACACGTGTTTTAAGATCCATTTCTTGAGGAAGAAGAATAATGTTTGATGAAGAGAGGGCTCGTAGCGTATTCTGCACGTCGCGTAAGACTGGAGACGGATGACGGCTGAAGAAGATGGATCCCCGAGGAGAAAGGCCGGACAGAGAGAGAGAGAGAGAGAGAGAGAGAGAGAGAGAGAGAGAGAGAGAGAGAGAGAGAGAGAGAGAGAAGCACTTCCCAGTAATCCAGATAAGAGATGGTGAAATGATTGTGCCAAGACACTGAACACAAAGAGACTGAGGGGAGGAATGGGCCGCTGACTAAGGTAAAAGAGCCCAAGCGAGGAGGAAGGAGAAGCAAAATAAGGAAAAGTGTAGAAAGCAACGACAATACGGATACAAAAAAAGAGAGAAAGAAAGAAAAGTAAAAAAAAAAGAAGAAAAGGGAAGAAGCCCACAAGGGAAGGAGAATATACAGCCTCGCAGCAAGAGGATAGATCAACAAGAGAGACAAGAAGAAAGGGAAAAAAATGGAGAGAAAAACAACTAAGAGCAAATGGTAAGAATTGCCCAGCTAACCAAGTATGAATAGGAGGAGGTAAGCAAGGCAGATGGACAGGGGAACGAAGAAGAAGAAGAGGAGGAGGAGGAGGAGGAGGAGGAGGCAGGAGAGGAAGAAAGAAGACGACGCAGCAAGAAAGGCCAGAAGAAGCGACTGGTGGGTGGAGGGTCACGCACCGTCGAGTCCGCTGGCGGTGACGGACTGGCGTTGGTAACCTAATGGACGCCCCTCCCCCCTCCACCCCCACCCTCCCCACGCCCACCCGTCCGCCCCCGTCACACCCACCACCAGCCCGCCCATCCACTGTTCTCTCTCTCTCTCCCTCTCTCTCTCTCTCTCTCTCTCTCTCTCTCTCTCTCTCTCTCTCTCTCTCTCTCTCTCTCTCTCTGCGGTGGTTGCTTGTGACGGTCTTGTATACATTGGAGAAAGTTGCACCTTGATCAGTAAGAGCATCGTTCCCGCCTGCTTGCTTGCCTGCCTGCCTGCCTGCCTGCTTGCCTGCCCGCCTGCCCGCCTGCCTGACCTGCCGCTGATGGATCTTCTCCTCGCATTATAACTGTGTCCAGAAAATTGAGCTTCAGTTCACCCGAGATCAAGAGATGTGAAGTCGCATATCCGTATCTATATTTAGAGATTCCAAAGTCGCTTCGCTTTAATTTGTATTGTTATAACAAATCACTGTCAGCCTGACATGACAGGGCACAAGTAGGGGGAAAAAATGAATTGATATGAACACCCGTTTATTCAGGTATCGATTTACTAACTTGATGAGGTGACTTGAAAGATTTCTGCCTCATATTTTTTTCCGTCTGTCTCTCTTGCGGGATTTTGCCCTGAGGAGAAATCAACCTCGTCTCGCACCAGCTGCTTGCTTTCTTTCCTTCCTCATATTATAAACCCACGTCAGTCCACACCTCCCTCCAGGTGACGCCTCTCGCTTCTTGTTTTATCGTGCACCAAGTAAATGATGGTGTTTACTTGACGTTTGCCCTTTTTATTGTCTGCAGCTGTTAGGAATGTGAGCGAAGGATCATCATCAGTTTGATTTCTGGTTCTCAGACTCCGGGAGGTAGAAAGTTGCCAGTCCCCGCCGCCCTTGTGCTTGTTGTGCGGCGTGTTCCATATGTTGTCTCGGGGGACGAGTGCTCCGTGCCCGGGGTCAGCAGTATTACCCCCAACCTGCTTGTTTATCGTCGCCGTGGATAACTGTTAACTCTAAAATATCCAGGATGAGGGGAGGTGGCCCCGGGGAGGCGGGTCGTGGGGTCAGGGGGTCGGCCTGACTGACGCCCGCCTCCCCCACCTCACCTCGCCTCACCTTGTTTTCCCGCTCATCGTCTTCACGCTGTAGTTTTATGTACGATTTTACGACTTTGTTTTGCCCTCTGAGTTTTACCACTTGAGCTGTTTATTTAGCGAAGATGTGTGTTCCTCCGTCAGGCGGGGGAGGGTGAAAGAGGGCGGGAGGCTGGGCCGTTGGGGCGAGAAACACTAAATATTTCATCATTACCGAAACCCTTATAAAGATTTTCTCGACCCTCCGTGAACACTTTAGAGAAAAATCATTTTAAGTTAGACTTTTTCTCCGTTCGGGTTAACTTTTCTCCCGTCTTTATATAGTTTCTGGACACATTTCTTTGTTGATAATTATTATTTTTGGCCCTTGGAACCGTATATTTATTGCGTATATATATTTTTTCCTCTTTCCACATCGGGGTGGTTTTTCACTCATGGGGTTCCTTTTCTTTCCTCTCTTTTTTAGTCCGAGCTCGCCTCAGAGTGTATTTCTCCCGTTTTAAAGGTTTTCCGTCGTTTCAGTTCATAGGAGCCGCGTCGGGTGCGAAGGCCATTACAGGACTTTAATGCACCGTAGGAGAAGGTCGAGGGGAGGCTGAATTGGCACAGGTGTTAACTTCTTTGTGTCGTTTGACCTCACGCGGAGTGTTGAGGGCACAGGTCTGGGAGGACGGGCGGGCGAGTCTCCCTCCGCCTCCCACAAGCGGCGCCCGTCACCACCACACTCCCACCGGCGCCCCACGGATATCAGTATTCCCGCCGCGCCTGATCTGCTGGCTCGACCAATGCACAGCTGACTGCCCTCTTGACCTTACTCCGTCATCCCAGTCCGCCGCCTTGTTTAAGCCTTCACTTTTTTATCATCTATCTTTGTCTCAGTGTTCAAGTTTAGCGGAGTCGATCAAACACATTTTCATTGTTAAAAAGAAAGGATTTTTTTTTTTTTTCGCTTCGCCGTCTATGTGTTCCATTCCTCTCCTTCCCTCCTCCGAAATCTCTCAATCCCCACTAATGGTTCTCTCCCTTCTCTCCACGCTGCAACCTTTTCCTCTTTTCGTCCCTTTCTCCCTCATTCCCACAAGACCCCACATCTCCTCCCCTCTGGATATCCCCTCCCTCCTTTCCTTCTCTCACCTCCCTCCCCTGCCCTCCGCCTTCCTCCGGCCGGTGGTGGTGTGGCGCGCTCCCTCGGTCCCTCCGCGGCCATCGACGGAGTGGACGGCCTTACGCTCAATAGATGCCTCCACTTCATTAACAACTTCCTGACCTAATGTCTCTGTTTGTCGCAGGATCTCCTCACACTCAGGCCTGGATTGGTGATTGGCGATTGTGGGGAGGATTAGCGTTTTTCCACAAGCCATCCCCACCCAAACCATACCTAGCCCCACCTGACCCCACCCAGCCAGCCCGCTACCCTCGCCTGTTCTAGGGTCCAAGTGAACTGTTGCCGCCCGATTGGGTGGACTGGATCAGTCAGCAATTAGGGAGCGGCCCAATTTATTTTTATTGAATTGTAACAGCCCACTATTGTCCCCTTGGATGCCCCTGGACTGCCAAGTGCCTGGTGAGGACATGCTCCGCTCCTCCGCCTTATAAAAAGAACAAGGAAAGGGAGGAAAATACATAGATAGATAGAAAAATATTTCGGCGTGAGGTGGAAAAGTGTAAGGGCGTGGGTATTTGAGGACCTTGTTAGTTTTTCGTGGGGCCATTGTGTGTGTGTGTGTGTGTGTGTGTGTGTGTGTGTGTGTGTGTGTGTGTGAGTGCGCGCCCTCGTCTAGCACAGCCCGTCCTCGTCCTCGTTCTCGTCCTCGTCCCGCGCCGCCATTCTCCAGGCAACACAACCATTCCCAGCATAAGCTATTAGTATCATCGTTCACTGCTACTTACGACCGCCATCCTTCCCGCATAAGATACGACCACATCATCCCCCACCAGGACCTGCCACTATGCTCCTCCCCACGCCCCACCCACTCCCCTCCACCACCACCACCACCACCACCATCACCACTGTTCCTCTCCTCCTCCCCTCCCTCCCCTTCTCTCCTATCCCTTCACGTCTCTTCAGTCCCAATCCCTTCTCTCTCTCTCTCTCTCTCTCTCTCTCTCTCTCTCTCTCTCTCTCTCTCTCTCTCTCTCTCTCTCTCTCTCTCTCTCTCTCACACCCTTCTCCTCATTTCCCCTTCTCTCCCTTCCGGACGTGTCAGCTCTCTTTTTTCTTCTTTATCTCCCTTATTTTTTTCTCGTTCTCATTTCAGTTCTCATTCCATATATTTGTGCTTCTCTTCCTTCTCTCGCATTTTCACTGCCACCTCCACCACCACCACCACCACCACCACCACCACCATTAATTGTTGTACGAGGAGGGTGTTACATTTTCTGGGACCATCGTCATCATCATCATCATCATCATCATCATCATCATCATTATCATCATCATCATTACCACTATCATCATCATCATAATCGAGACAAACATGAACATACATACTAAAATAACAAACAATGACTACAGCAGGCGTCCCTCACGCCGTCACAGTAGCAGCCGTAGCCGTCACGACCCTCTCAGGAGCACTGCCACATAATGCACGGGTCAAGTTTAGCCAAGTCCGGCAGACGGCTTATATCCTTGAGACCAAAGTTTGTGTTGAGCGAGACAGCCGTGCATCACCCTTCCCCCGCCGCGACGACCCGCCGAGGCCAGCCAAGGAGCTCCTCTAGCGAGGTCCATCTCCACTAATGGAGCGCGAGGAGCCACCACGCGGCGCGGCGCACCCAGCGCTGTGAATAACACTGTACAAAGTGGGCTGCAACTGACTCGAAAGGCCTTAAAGTGGCGGCGGTGGGAGCAGCATTGTCATTGCCGCTGAGTGTCTGGACTCAGTGCTGCTGCCATAATAGGTGATCATATACCACACACACACACAATGTATTCATACTTAAAACGCTAAAAACATACAAGCAACTACAACAGTAATAAGATTCCCACCACAGCACCAGTAGCACCAGTAGAAGCAGCAGCAGCAGCAGCAGCAGCAGCAGCAGCAGCAACGCCACGGCCACAATTAGGTTCATTACTGTTTACGAGCGGGCGCTCCACCGCCTCCCTCCTCCGGCGCTCCAGGATTCCAGATCTTGGAGGCACTTACGGGCGAGTCGCTCCCCTGGGCCGCATCCTGGAGCCTCCCCCGTCGTTTGCTCGCGGCTCCAGTCAATCCCTCACTGACAGACGGCGCCACCACTTCCAGACCTGACCTGGAAGCCGATAATATGGAACCTGAGATCTTCCACCAACGCCTCTCTTGATTCCGCGGCCCCTCATCGCCCCCTCATCCCCTCCACCCCCGCCAGCCAGCGTTAGTGCTCCTCTGTGTGCTAATGAAGGCCTAGGACGGGTCGTATTATGGCGGTCGACGATTATTTTTTCCTTACTTTCGTACCGCAGCACCAACATTGTGACGACTCTCCCGAAATTGGTCGGATGACTTACTTTGATGACCCTGGCGTACTACGGCTAATTTTAGCGCGTCGTGCTATCACTTTCTGGAGAGAGCAAGATTTTTTTTTCCTTCTCTCTTTCTCCCCCTCAATTCGCTTTTCATTTGCTGATGGGATTGTTTCCTCTTGCTTACTTTGCTTCTCAAATGGCACTGGTAGCTCACATGAATGAGTTGTAATATGAGAGCTGTAAATCTCGAGAAACACACGACACACTCAGACCTCCAAATGCCAACACTGTAATACCAATTTTCTCTCTCGGCTTTAATTCTTTGTTCAGGAAGACGATACGTACTCGCATAATGAAAAAAAATTTGGATGAGAGGTTGCAAAAACTTGGACGAAGGTAATGGCAGGAGAGAGAGAGAGAGAGAAAGAAAAGGAGGACCTGATGAGAGAGAAGAGCTGAAAGGAAGGGCAAGAAGATAAGGAGGAGGAGGAGGAGGAGGAGGAGGAGAAGGAAGAAGATCGTGGTTCATTTGGTGAGCATTTGCCAGGTTGCGCCGGAGTTAGAGTCCCCTGGAGACCTGCTCACATTTGGCTTATTGTTAGGACGCCCCGGCCCCACCTCACCTTACCACGCTACTCCCCTTAATGAAACACCGCGTACACACACTGCCGGAGACGCTGCCGCAGCCTCCACACTCGTGCTTCTGTTCCTTCCTCGCTCTTGTGACATCTTTGAATGAATTTGCTTAGGTGGCGGTGTTTTGGAGGCCCGCTCTGGAACTTCTATTCCCAGAGTCATTCAGCGCCCTCAGTGAAGTCTGCTTAGGTTGAACTCTGAGAATGGTGCATCTGGAGCTGAGCTCACCCTGGGGAGTAGGCTGAGATACTTGACCTTGTAGGAGGGGGTGCTTAGACTAACTTACCTTGTGGGTCGAGGAAGAGACGGGAACAAAGGAACAGGGGAGAAGGAGAACGTTTATTTCAGCTCGGAAGAAACATTACCTGACGAGGAAGCTTATGGTATTGTTATTTTTTTCTTTTTTTTTCGCTCTCTTATTCTCTCCCTCTCTCTCTCCTTCTTCCTCTCGGTTAAGCATACTCGTAATATTTATACAGGAATTTGTAAGAGAAAGTGTGGCTGTGGAAACACTTAAAAAAAAAAAAAGGGCGAGAGGGGGGGATCTCATAAAGACAAGGGTGCACATCCACGCACCTCCCAGCCAGCGCCTTGCCAACATGCCATCACAACACCATAACATTACCCGGAATCACCTGTAAATCCGGGTACACAAAAACTTTTATTCACCGCCGACGCCCCCTGAGCTAGCGCCTGAGCCTCCCGCAGCCTCCCGCCACAATGAGGAGACTCGTCACCAATGATCCCGATTTGTCAGGCCAGAGAGGATTGGCGACTGATGTGGCTTACTTGGCGGCCCGAAGCTTTATTACAAGGGAGCCTCGCTGGGGATGCTGTGGCCCGATTTTTCCTCTCTGATACCCGGGAGAGAGAGAGAGAGAGAGAGAGAGAGAGAGAGAGAGAGAGAGAGAGAGAGAGAGAGAGGAGAGGGGAGGAAAGGTGGTGCGCGCATGTGTGTGTGTGTGTGTGTGTGTGAGGAAGAGGACCAGATCATTTGCTCTTTCCTCGCTTTCCCGATGTGTCGCTGTTTTATTTCGCGTCGTCGGAATCTTTCGTCGCGCGGGATGAGAGGTATAAGGTGCTGCATTTTTTTTCTTTCCCTCCCTGCCCGCCGCCCGCTGCCCTCTTTTCCTCGGGTGGGGAGGGCAAGGAAGAGCGTAGTTCATGCTTAATGGGCGGCGGGCGGTGGGTGTCCGTACCCTCTCATTATGGTATTTTTCTCCATCCAACGCGGTTTTCAATGAGTTTTCGCCTTGTTTCGAACGCTGAAAGGATGTTATTATATATTTTTGTGGGCGTTATAGGCGAGGCAATTTAGGCATTAAGAGACACGGCTGGTAACGAGGACTTGAGGACGAGGACTAGGAGTAGGAGGACGAGGAGGAGAAGGACGAGGAGGAGGAGGAGGAGGAGGAGGAAGGAGGGGGTTTTGTTCTTGCTTACCTCCTCTGTCTTGTTCCTTGTTCTCCCTAATGGTTGTCTTCTTCATCCACCACCACCACCACTACCACCACCACCACCACCACCACTATACGAGTAACTGCCAGCACCACTTACAGCAACACTAAAACATAATATGAAGAATGTGCTAATTTTGTTGTTTATCTTGTCCTTGGAAACGTCGAGACAAGTGACAAGTACACCTCTAGTCTCTCACTCTCTCTCTCTCTCTCTCTCTCTCTCTCTCTCTCTCTCTCTCTCTCTCTCTCTCTCTCTCTCTCTCTAACCACTTGAGCTCGCAACTGTATAAAAAAAAGGGCAGGAAAATTGTAATGAATAACAGGGACGCTCGGTGGTGAATGACGAGACGCGAGCTGAAGGGAAAATCAAAGGGCACCGCTGTTTGGACAAGTGCTGGAGTTAATTTGGGGCGATGAATAGGGTGATTCGGCGTAGAGCGGGATAGGGAGGAGGCGGGCGGCGGGAGGGTAGCAGGGTAGAAGGAAGGGCGGGTGTTGGGTGTACGTAGGTGGGGGTGGGAAGAACGAAGGAAGGAGTGTAGAAGGAGTGAAGGATGACTGCTAAGAGTTTTAATGCGGAAAGGTTAAGTACGTATGTTGAGTTGATTAGGTGGAGTTTAAATAAGGATGGGTGGTGGTTTACTCTCTCTCTCTCTCTTTCTCTCTCTCTCTGAAGGCATCACCCTCACACACTTGCACCAACACCTCTCCCTTTCTCACTCTTTCCTTTTCCTCTAGTGTCTCTCCCTTTACCTTCCCCCCTCTCTCTCTCTCTCTCTCTCTCTCTCTCTCTCTCTCTCTCTCTCTCTCTCTCTCTCTCTCTCTCTCTCTCTCTCTCTCCCTGCTCCTCCGTGGTGTGGACGCTGCAGGTACTGGCCGTCGGTCGCCGTTATTAATGAGCAGGTGCTCTCGATCGAAAATTAATTAGCACTGAATGATGCCTCTCTTGACCTCGGGCTTGTCAGAGAGAGAGAGAGAGAGAGAGAGAGAGAGAGAGAGAGAGAGAGAGAGAGAGAGAGGTGAAAAAAAGACAGGCTACACGAGAAATTAATTAAGGATGAATGATGTTGAAGAATCTCCCGCCATGTCGAGTGTTTTGCTTTTGGTCGATGATTTTTTCTATCCCAATTGACAGGAGAGGTTGAGTAGAGGGGAGGGATGGGAAGGGAAGGGGAGAGAAGAAATCCTGAGCCGTGGGTGTGAGGGAGAGTTGAGTGAAGGACAAATTAAGTCACGCTCTATTACACGACAGGCAGAGCGGAGTGCATTTGACTTTGGCGGCGACAGTAGTTACAAACAGCGACACGAGAGGGCGGCGAGAGCAGTGTGAGCAGCGTGGGGCGTGAGGAGGAACTTGAGTGGAGGCGGGGACGGTCCAGGGAATGAAGGTGGGTGGGGGGAGTGTGTGGAGAGGGCGAGGGAGAGGAGGGAGAGTAATGGTGAAGAGGAATGAGTTTGCCACGGAAGTTTTGCTGTCGAGTAAAACCGCCTCGTCACCACCGCCATTAATAACACTGATAATAGGATAATTATCAGGAGTTAGTTAGGTGGGCTTGTTCCGGGTGTGGCGTGGCGTCTCCGTGTGTGGTGTGGCGTGGCTTCTGGCGTTGGGCGGCCGGCAAGGGTGCGGGTGTGGGTGTGGGTGTGACGGGTCAATGGAAAGGGTCGTCTTCAAACACTGAGGTAATGAGATGGAGTGAAGGACAGTTTCAAATGCATGTACTTGCTGCAAGAGCGATGCTTAATGTTTAATTCAACAGCCAGACTCAGGGCGGTTCTTTATGATATTCTTTCTCGTTTAGCATTTTGGTTGTCGCGTCGATGCCATAAGCTATTGTTGCGGCGTTTGCATATGTAAATATTCAACAATGCCGTATTACAACCAGCGCTCCGAGGCCCATTAATATTACGAGAGATGTCGTCTGGCCACCTGCACCACTGTCAGTTGTCTCCGACCCCGCTCTGTGTCGCCTCCCTTATGCTATCGCCCCTTCCATCCCTCCCTTCTTTCCTTCCTCCCTCTCTTCCTCCCTCCATCTGTCCCCTTCCTCCCGTGGACTATGGCATCCCCAGGCCCCGTCTTCCTTTTCCAAACCCCTGTCGCACCCGATCCACGTATACGACAGAGGCGATGGCACCGTTTTTTATGTGTACTGTCGCATCTATTACGGAACCCCTGCCCGCCCCGGCCTCTCGTCCTCAGTCGCCCTCCTGATAGATTCGGCAATTTTGTCTCCTCGTTGTTGCTGTTGCTGGTGCTTCTGGTGCTGCCATAACGTCAGAGGTTGGCTTTATGTGCCGAGGGAGGCTGGCAAAGGTCAGTGCGGACAGAAGCCATCAGGGAAGGGGAGCGACGGGCCCCGGCTGGTGGACGGAGAGGCTGAAGGGCTGAGGTTCGCGTAGAAGGACGGTAGAAGGGCGAAGGGGAGATTATCCTGATGGCCAGAGTAAACTTTAGGGAGGTAAAGCTGAGTGTCGCGGGTGAAACAGACGCTGTGAGGAGTCGGTTTGCTTTCTTTCGCTTCCTCCAGCCACCTCTAAGCTTCCACAAATGGGTCTATATCAGCCGCGCGATTCTTGGCGACCTTAGTGAATACGTAAAGGTCTGGTGAATATGTGTCGCCTCAGCTCTCACACAGCCGCCTTAGCACTCCTTTGGGCCGCGCTCTCCTCCCCCTGGGAAATGACCCTCACTCTCCCCCGTCCTGATGTTACTGCTCCAGCCTACATTACATTACTCTTCCTGACTACTGCTGGCCTGCCTTGCTTTAACCTCGGAGGTGACGGTGACTTCTCGACGTATACCACTTTGCCTAAGACCTTCGATGGACGAGCTGATGCATCCTTCCTCGCTAAAGTGTTGGGGTGCTGTGAGAAAAAAGACGTGTGCAGGGTTATGGCTCGTCCCTCCTTGCTCCCTGTGCCGTCAGCTGCCAGTGATCGCGATCGTTTATCGACTTCACGCGTTTAACTGTGCGGCAGTGTGACGCTGAGGGCTGGCGATGACGGAGCAGGAAGTCAGGTGTGTTTAGGAGTGCGGCAACTGGTGGGGGTGACGGTAGGCCACGGAGGAAGCAAGGCTGATTAGTGGAGCGTCACTCTCAAAGGGTTTAGCAAAGAGTCGAGGCTCGCAGCCACAGGGTTTGGGTGACGCGGCCCTGCTGGTCACACTACATCGCCTCAGAAGAGTGACGGTGGAGGAATAAAATGAGACTGTGTTTGAGCAGTTCAGCAGCATGGCGTTGTATATCACTGACGTTGTTGCTTTGGCATGACATAACAAACTTTTGTGATATTCAGTATGAGACTTCTTCTTCTTCTTCTTCTTCTTCTTCTTCTTCTTCTTCTTCTTCTTCTTTTCTTTTTCTTTTCTTCTTTTTCTTTTATTTTTGTTTTATTGTTCTTGTTATTGTTGTTGTTCTCCTTCTCTTTCTCCTCCTGCTCCTTCTCCTCCTCCTCCTCCTCCTCCTCCTCCTCCTCTTCCTCCTCCTCCTCCTCCTCCTCCTCCTCCTCCTTCTGAAGGCCCCGATGACGAGCAGACTCGTGCTTATCCCATTTTTTCTGCGTTGGCGTGAAGGTTTTCAGGTCCGTGAAAGGCTTGGAACCGGGACCATCTTGACACTCGAAGGCGTCCATTCAAGGCTTGATGGACCTTATTACTTCACTATAGATTAATGACACTGCGAAAAGGGGAGTTTGATCAAGCCTTTACGCTAATGAAGCGCCAGTGTACCCCTTTGGTCATCAGGTTAAACCAGCATTGTGGGCGACCCGAGGGCTGGGCTGCGTCATTAGTGGTAATTGGGTTTTGGCGGCGACCGGCTCCTAATAACTTTCTAATCGTCGGGTCGCCGGAACTCAGCGGAGTGATCAGGCCCGGACAACCTCAGCCTCCGCAGGGAGAACGCTCGCGGCCTGCCAGCAAAGACATTAGGAAATATTTTTGTTTCTTTTTTTATTTCTCAGTGTGCATATACAGAGAAATGGAAGGTTGTTGGTGACGCATTTATCGATTACGTGTATTCTTGGAACTTTTAAGAGAATTATCTGATGGAAATGTATCTGATACCTTGAAAATTATAGTTTGGTATTGAGTGTATGGGCAAGTAGATGTAAGTATGTATATGTGTATTACAGTCATTATGTGAAAACACACACTCACACTCACACACACACACACACACACACACACACACACACACACGCACACGCACACACACACACACAAAGAAAATAAACATTAAGGATATATATATATATATATATATATATATATATATATATATATATATATATATATATATATATATATATATATATATATATATATATATATATATATATATATATATATATATATACGAGTATATATTATAATTAGATACTGTTAGATGGTTTTGTTGGTTGACGTCTGAGTAACCCACGACTGTTGTGTTGCAGGGGAGGAGTGCGAGGGCAAGGAGCCTGGCGTGGACGGCGAGGTGGGGGATTCCCCAAGTTCCAGTCCCAGACATCGCAGGTAAGACAAAAATCAATCATGTAGTGCCGTTGAATGTTAATTAAATTTTGATATAAGTCGATATCAAAGATAGTTTATATCGTGAATTTTTCTGTGAATTTCCTTGCATGAGCAAAGAAACATAAGTGTTTTGTCTTTTCTCCTCAGGGACAGCGGGAGTGTTGCCTCGCGGGAGGGACTTTCTCCTAAGATGTCTCCCCGCCACTCCCCGCGAGAATCTCTCAACTCATCCCCGGCGCACATGGCCTCGCCCCGCGCCACACCGCCTGCACTGCGCCCGCTGATCTCATCCCCCTCCTTCATGCGAGGGTCCGACAACGAGGCCGATATTCTTGACTTTTCGCTACGACGATCTCCTGCCTTCAGTAAGGACGAACAACTCACCATGTCAGCCAGGTCCTCTCTCGCTGGATCCCCGCCCCCTGGCCTCCACCGCCTCGGAGACTCGCCGCTGGACTTGTCAGTCCCACGCAAGAGGGCTGCAGACGCCCTTCTTGAGGCAGCGCAGGGAAAGATGCAACAGGATTTGGCCAAGGGGCTCAGCAGTTGGGGCATCTCTCTGCCGCCTCACATTGCCTCGGCCATGGCTCTGAGGCCCGACCTGGCTGCGCTGAAGCCTGAGTTAGCCCTCTGGAATGGCAAACTTAAAGGAGATGGTATATCAACGAAGCTTCCACCGTTCCCCATGGGTCCTGTGCCGCCCACACCCTCCGAAGGTTCAAGAGCTTTAGAACGGATGAGTGAGCTCAGCAAGCTCGGTGGGGAAGCTGGATTAGACCTGTTTCGTGGCGGGTTAGGAGGCAGTTCTGGCCGGGCGACTGCCTGGCAGAGTCACTGGCTAAGCAAAGGCCAGGACGCCACAAAGGATGTCCTCAAGTGCGTGTGGTGCAAGGCCTCATTCAACACACTGGCTGAGCTTACCACGCACATGAAGGAAGCCAAGCACTGTGGAGTCAATCTGCCGCCACCCATCCCGCCGCCCTCGTCCAGCTCTTCCTCCATCCACACTCACCTTCCTCCTCAGTACACACCCAGCAAGGCGCCCTCCTCCAAGCCACCCTCCTCCTCCTCCTCGGTGGCGTCAGGCTCTTCTTCGTCGAATGACCTTATGTCGAGCATCAAGGAAACAATGCCTCTGCCCCGAAAACTTGTTCGAGGGCAGGACGTGTGGCTGGGAAAGGGCGCAGAGCAAACCCGCCAGATACTCAAGTGCATGTGGTGCGGCCAGAGCTTCAAGTCCCTGGCTGAGATGACCCAGCACATGCAGCAAACGCAGCATTACACCAACATTATTTCTCAGGAGCAGATAATCTCGTGGAGGTCCCCCGAGGATAAGACGCCCAGCCAGAGTCACGTGAACGCCGTGTTGACCTGCAAGGTGTGTGACCAGGCGTTTGCTTCCCTCAAGGAACTCAGTAACCACATGGTGAAAAATGCCCACTACAAGGAGCACATCATGCGCAGCATTACCGAGTCGGGAGCTCGACGCAGACAGACACGAGAGAAGCGCAAAAAGTCACTGCCGGTGAGGAAGTTGCTGGAGCTGGAGCGCGCCCAGCAGGAGATGCGCTCGTCGGGAGATCCCAGCCGGAACCTGAAGGAGCAGGCTGGATCAGGCCGCATCTCGTGTGAAAAATGCGGAGATAAAATAGAAACTTCCTTATTCGTGGACCACATCCGCAACTGTGTAGGTGCTTCTTCCCGTGACCTGCTCAAGTCGGCGCTCCTCTCCCCTGACAGCGACTACAGCAACAAACTCGACTCTGCCCCCGAGACAGACAGTGAGGGCAAGAAAACCCCTGAGAAGACCCCGCGTGACAGCCCCAGGGAAAAAGAGTTCGAAAAAACAAAGGGTCGCGGTGCGTCAGAATCTCCTTCAGTTTTAAACGCCCTCGAGAAGCTGATTGAAAAGAGCTTCGATTCTGGGAAGGGCAAACCTGGCGCTGGGCCGCTTGGATCCAGCATTCTCCGGCGACTTGGTATTGACGAGAGTGTCGACTATTCCAAGCCGCTGATGGACCCGCAGCTGATGGGCATGTACGCTACCTTCTCCAGACTGCACGGCGGACATCCACACGGGGCAGGCACTCCATCGACCTTCAATCTCCCGCCATCGTTCAGCTCCAGTGACAGAGGCGGAGGACTAAGAGGCCTAAGTGACTCCATGATGAGTCCAGGTGCAGATTCTGACACCCGCGACACATTTCCCCGGTCACCGTCTCGGCCCGGGTCGCGTCCTGCCTCTACTGGCTCGATAACACGTGATGGGAGCGGCAGCGAGCGATCCTTGGAGTTACTGCGACCTGACAGCCACCCCGCCATCACTCCAGAAGAGATTGCGCCCACTGAGAACGGTGCCGACCACTCCGATAATGAACAGGAGAGTCTTTGCGGCAGAGAAGAGGTGAAGCAGGAGCCGCCAGAAATAAATGGAGAGGTCAGTGACCATGAGTCTGTGTCGGCCAGGGAGGAGGTTAGAGTCAAGGAAGAAATACGGGTGAAAGAAGAATTCAAAATGAAAGAGGAGGGAGATGAAGAAGAAGAAAACGAACTCACTACAGACGCTGGACGCGAATCTCCAACAGGCCGACTGATGGGATCCCCCGCCGGCTGCAGCAGCAGGTCTGAAACCCCTCATTCCGAAGCCAGTGTGGGAGGACGTTCCGGCTCCGGCCTCGGGGCGGGTGGGCTTGGCGGCCTCTCGGCCCTACTTGGAGGAGGTGGCGAGGGCTCCTCCTCTCACCCACTGGCGGCGCTGCAAAAATTGTGTGACAAGACAGAAACTCAACCACGTGCGCCGCCAGTTAGTGGAACAACGACCGGTCCTCAGACAAATCCTGGAGCGATCTTGGCTTTTTCTTGGGCGTGTAATGATGCAGTGACTGCCGATAGCATCATGAAGTGCGCTTTTTGTGACACTCCTTTCATTAGTAAGGGAGCTTATCGGCATCATCTCTCAAAAATGCACTTTGTAAAGGATGGTGTAATTCCTGAGAACGCCGCTGCGAAGCCAAACACCAACAAGCCACCTCCAGCTACCAGCAAGTCGGCCACGCCCCCAGCGCCCCCGGTGGAAGAGTCGCCTCACTCCAAGTTCCTGAAGTACACGGAGCTGGCCAAGCAGCTGTCCAGCAAGTAGTGCAGGCCGCTGCTTCGGGGTGGCTTCTCTTCTCCCCACACCCCCACCCGCGCCCGCCAAAGACCCCCCGCCCCCGCCCGCCCCGTGTACAGTGTGGCGTGGCTCGTGTGTACAGTGTAACTATTTATCCTTCGTGAGAGCTTGGTGGCCCCTGTAGTCTTGTGATACCTGGCAGCTTGGAGGCGGCGGCGGCCGGGGTCCCCTCATATCACCCGCCTCCCGGGACTGTCGCTACCGGCGGGCGCTGCTCCCGTCCCCCGCCCGCAGGAAAGACACGTGCCAACAATCAAAACAACCCGCAGAGTACAAAGTGTGTGTTGTGGGCGGGCTGGGTTGTGGCCACGCCCGCAGTAGCGAGGGAGCCCGCGCCCACAGCCGGCCTGGCCCCCGCGGTGCCAGGGCCCTGCAGGCGGCCGCGGGAGGGCGCGGCGCCCCCTGCCCCCCGGCACGCCCTCGCCTCACGCTGTGTATCTTCACACCGCCCGCGACGATTTGATCGTCCCGGGTCGTCGCAAACTCTTAATCGCTCACACTTGCTGTCACTTTTTTCACATAGTTATTAATATATAGACAGTATAAGATTTAAGCTGACAAGGCAATGATCAAATTGATTGTTGATAATTATTTGAAAACATCAATGATGTAACAGTATCATTCTTTTTACAATATCCTGTCTTTGACTTGCTGAAAGTGATCTCAATGCTTTTATCCCTAGTGTAAAAATGCGCCTGACCAACGCAACGGATCGGCGAGGCTCGAGACTCACCAGCCGGGCCTCGTCCGGCGCGCCGAGCAGCGTCACCACCCTTTGCCCCTTCCCCCACCTCAACACATACACACACACACACACACACATACAAACACACACACACACCTGTGTATATGTCACCTCAAATGTTAGCACAGTTGACATACCTTTAGTTACGTGTGCAGTTGATCCATTTCTTGTCATGCGTAGCACCACAGCTCACCCATCCACAACACATCCCAAGAGTCACGTCACCACCACTCGGGTAACACTCCGATCCCACTGCACCCGGTAGCGGCCACCCGCTGCTGGTCAGCCGCCCCTCGCTCCTACCCTCCCGCCTGGCCTGACTCCTGCGGGTGTGAGTCGAGCTGCCTCCTCGGTATCCAGTCAAGCTCTCATCTCGTAGTGATGTATAAAAGGGACTTAGGCCGCCATGTTTTGCTCTCTAATTTCGCCACTAGTGTGTATTTGACTTTTTAAACGTGTTGATTATGATCGAAGATTCAGATGCAGGATTATTAAAAGGTGTGCCGCCTTCCTTGCCACGCCCCCTCCTTGCAGAGCGCACCGGATAATTCATCCTTAATGAGGTACCGCCTATCTGAAATGAGTTCCACGATTCAAGGCGTGAGCACGGCGGCTTCAAAGGCAAGCCAGCCAGATATGTTGCGCATCAATCATGAAGGCCTGTTGATCGCCCAGTCCATCACCGCGACTGTCTAGGTGCCGCCCCGCCTCCGGCCCACCACCGGAAGTGAGCAAAAGCAGCAACATGCCGTAAATAATTCCTCAAGGTCGTCATTCAGACCAGCTGTGCAGTGTTTATTGAGATTCAGTGGACACACATATTTTTTGTTCATAGGGTATATTCTGATTTTAAAATTCATTGGCATAAATCAAGTCTTTTCAGTATTTTACAATAGCGTATGTACTGTACATCCCGCTCCTCCTCAAAGGAAGCTCTCCCAGCACAGGCTAACTTGAGACGTGCGGGATTTCCAGTGGGTGCCTGGGCTGCCTGGAGCTGCCGCCTCACTACGTAAAATTAAATCACATCTTAGAGTGAGGCACGACCTTGAGGTGTTAGAGCGGTTTCAACAGGCATAACTTTGAAATGATACATGCTGCCACCAATACAAAGGGTGGAGGAGCAAGTCAGCGTGCACTCGTCAAGCCCTTCGCATCGCGGGGTAATCAGGGGTTGTCAGGCGTGATTTAGCAGCGGGCCGGAGCCACGTGAAGCGCAGTCGTGCATAGAAGGCGTCGCGTTCCTCACCCCCGCCACCTTATACATACGCAGCACGCCCCTAAGTTGACCCTATCTCGCCTCGCACTCCCTCGGCACCTGCAGATTTTAACAAGTTTGGACTTATCCTCAGTTTGCCGTCCCCCCTTCCCTCCCACAAACATACGCCTGCCCTGCATAGCCCAGGAGAGGTATAGACATTCTCAGTCACAGATTGGCAAAACATTTATAAATTTGTGGCAGACCCAGAATGATCAAATATCAGGATACAGACGCTCATCCGAAATAAGGACATCTGTACAGTAACGGTAATAGATTTCTGGTATATACATATGCACTTTTCTTCAGACAAGTTGCCGCCTAGACCCTCGCTACCCCCCTGAGAGCCAGAGTACATTATTCCCGAGTCCAGCTGTTTCACGCGTGATCAATTGTTTACGGGTGACCAACAGGATTCTTCATGTGCAAATTTTAATGAGATATCGCCATACATTTAACGCTGCAAAGATGACATGTCGCTTTCCTGTAGGAAAGAGAAGTTGATGTCATGAGAGAGAGAGAGAGAGAGAGAGAGAGAGAGAGAGAGAGAGAGAGAGAGAGAGAGAGAGAGAGAGCACTATTGTTAGAAATGTTAGTGGCAGGGAGGAGTGGGACGAAGGTGACCGTGGAGGGAGCAGGAAGGAAACTGAGCAAAGTAATCAGAGTACGCCGTCAGTGTTCTGGGTACGAGCGGTGCGCGACACAGGGATCCACATAATAAACTGTACGTAGGCCTCACACCCTTCCTCCCCATGCTGTGCTAGTTATCATGTAAAACTGCACTTGATATTAAAGTATGAAGTGATTGTAAACTAATATTTTTGTATAATCATTTCTTATTTACGTGAGATGGGACTGACTGCTCTGAGTTGTTGATATTGGTCAGAATACTTAGCGTGGCCTGTTGTGTACTTAACACCCCGTGCGACGCTGCTCGGCGCTGAGGCCAAGGTTCCGCCCCGTCGGGAGGAGCCTTCGTCGTCGTGGTGGTGGAGCTGGAGGCCTCCTGGCGCAGCGCGTTGTTCCCTGTAAAAGGAGATTTTGACAGTCCATACTTGAGTGTCCAAGTGCCAATTCAACTTTCATTAAATATACGTAATATTGAATTTCTATTGACATAAACGGGGTCTTTCCCTGAAATATGAATCTTTAATAATTGATCTGTGTATATCTTGCTAGAATTGGACCTAATCCTGATACCTATTTCTGTAATATTTATGTTTTATTCAAGCTTGAATCTTCGGATCAAAGATCTGATACGTAATTAAGAACTCTACTTTGCCAAACTACCAGTGATCTTGAATCAGGTTATTATTTAAGTTCCGTTTTTTCACATGTATCAGTTGAAATTTCTATACTTTTCTGAAGCTTAGCCGAATAAGACCCCATCCCCCTCTGAATCATTCCTGTACACCCCAGTGAGATACGATAAGCGTTGCTACACTGGCCCGGACCCGGGGCAGTGTACACACGACACCCACAACCTCTTTCTCTGTACACTGAAGTTCATCGAGGATAACTAGTATTTCAGGTGCTCATGGTTCACTTCTTGTGTACAATATCTAATGTAAACAAAATTTGGATTACATTACTTAACCAAAAACACTGTGTGGTAACTGTGAATAGCCTTGATGGACTTATTTGCATTTTTTATCATTTTATTTTTTATTATTATTATTATTTGTGTCAATGTGTGCGTGGTGAGGGGGCGTCTCAGCCGGCCCTCCTCCCGCCCTCTGCTAGGAACCTGTATACCAGCAGTGCCCGCCCTGGACACTGCCCTCTGTGCTGGCTACTGAGTTCATTGTTTTTTGTACAGTTCAAGTACCCTATTTGTAAATTATTGCGTTTTTTCCTCTCTTGAGCTTCCAGTTGTAAAGTTACAATAAATAAAAATAAAGTATCTGGAGTGGACTCAAGTATATTCCTTTATTAGACCCGTGATTAAGGTAAGCAGGTGCAGTGACTCTGAATCAACACACTTCCTGAGCACACGTCTTGTAAAACATTACCTTGCCAATTCAGCTTAACCAGGAAAGGGTAAGTATTAACAGCAGCAGTTGATAAAGAAAAAAATAAATAAATCAGTCTGGGAAAGAAGGATCTCTCTTATATTCTTGGTGACATGCCTGGCTGGTGCTGCCGGCAAGGTGTTGAAAGCACACTATCATACAACAACACTTGCAGCAACAACAGCAACAGCAGCAGTAGTAATATTAGTGATAGTAGAAGTAGTAGTAGTAGTAGTAGTAGTAGTTGCTGATGTTGTTGTTGCTGTTGTTATTGTTGTAACAGCAGCAGCAGCAACAACAACAGCAGGAGCAGCAGTAATATGCATAAGCAGCAGCAGCAGCAGAAGTCCTCTTTAAGTTACGCCAAGGCTAATGAGATAATCTGAAGCTGAAATATTAAACTGAACAATACTTCACTAGAATGACAAGAGGAACGTATGTCACGGGGATATTCTTATAAGACCGCGCTCGCTTTGAATGAAATCTGAAATAAATGGTGAAGAAATACTAAGTGGTAACAGCCTCGTGGATTTAATGGGTCCTGGAGAGTAATTACTACATTACACTATACAAATACACAAGAAAATAAGAGGTAAGAAAGACTAATTACACTAATCAAAATCAAAATGGTAAAAAAAAAAAAAAAGTACCAATAGAAAGAACAGAAACCTGATACTCCTGCGCTTGCCTTTTGTCATCTGTCTCCCATCATGCTCAGCGGCGCCAACTGACTGCCACCACGTGTCATGGAGGCAGAGTTTGGAGTCACGCAGCGCTACAAGGTTTCCCTGGCACTCGGCACCACCGGAAGTGTTACATAGCAGTGATGAGGGTCTGCACCGCACCGGTAAGTCCTGGCTCACGTCTCCCGGCAGACAAGATAAGGATGGCGCGATGGAGTGGTGGCAGTGCTCAGGGAAGTAAATGTTTTGAAATCTAGTAACTATTTGACTTCCCGGTAAACACTGTCCACGAGGAGGCGGTGCGCTGACAAATAAATCCTCGGGTGGGGGAGAACTAGGGTAGGATGGGCGAGGCATTTTTGTTATCCTACTTTGAAATGTTGATAGATGTGTTAGTACTGAGTAAATGTTTGAAATGTTGATAGATATGTTGGTATTGAGTAAATGTTAGCCTGGTGGGTGTGGGCAGCCGTGGCTAGCTGTCGAGGATGAAATACCATCTGTTGTGGTCTGTAGTAGCAACACAGTGATGTAATGTCAACACGTACTTGACTCGTGACGTGATGCAGCACAGTGTTGTCAGTCAGCCTGGGCGCCACGTGGCTGTGCTGCTGCGGCGCCTTGTTAATCAATCACTTACTTTGCTGTCTGTTGTTGCACCACCTCCTATGCTCAAGGTTCGCTCTCCAAAACGAGCAAGTTTCTATTTCTTTGTTTCATATCAGTGGGAGGGAAGCAAGTGTAGGATATATTGGTGTACGTGTGTGAGTTTGCTTAAATAGTTCTCCCTGTTTGGCTTCAGACTTGATCGAATTTATTTGAGGTGGCCAAAAAACTGGATTAATCGACGACTGATCTCGGGTCACCGAACCAATGATAATTTCCTAATTGTACCTTCGATTTTCTTTAATTTATGAAATACAAGTTATAATATTTACCGTGTGTGTGCGTGTGTGTGTTTATATATATATATATATATATATATATATATATATATATATATATATATATATATATATATATATATATAGAGAGAGAGAGAGAGAGAGAGAGAGAGAGAGAGAGAGAGAGAGAGAGAGAGAGAGAGAGAGAGAGAGAGAGAGAGAGAGAGAGAGAGAATCACACACTTGTAGTCATATTTTGAACTGCAGTTTTATATAGATATAGTGGGGATATCTGCACACATCTTTTTGTACAACCAAGTAATAATAATTTCGTCATGACTGCCACTGCTCCGCACAAGGAGGCGTGATGGCTTCAGGCGCGGGTGAGGCAGTGGCGGGGGGGGAGGGGCGTGAGGCATTGAGGGGAGTCGAGGCAAGTGGCTCAGGGGCCGCACACTGATGACCTTAAGACCATACATAGCTTAGTGATCCAGGCGTCATGTGGCAGTCTGAGTATTAACATGTGAACCTTAACGGTGTAAACTTTCATACCGTAAAAGTTTAAGTCAATTTCTTTAACAGGATCATCAGAATTAGTGTTGCGCCTGAAAGCCAAATATCACACGTGGTAATTACATTTCACTCTTCAGGGGGGACAACCACCAAATACAGCACCTGATATCGTTCTTACCTCGGCCGAGATTAAAATAACGACCGGCAGTGACTGGAATGACGGTAGTTACTCGACGATGGCTGTCTGTTCGCAGGCCTCTGGTAGCCTACGAATATAGTAATGTTTTCTATTGCATGAACAAAACGGGAGAACAATTTGTGCAACATCTGCAAGTATATGACAATTGTAGTGAAGTATTCAGTGGAGAGAGAGAGAGAGAGAGAGAGAGAGAGAGAGAGAGAGAGAGAGAGAGTTAACGCTAAATGAACATACTCAATGTTAGTCATTCTATCTGTACACTTTAACTCTCTATTTCTTTACTAACTTTGTGCTAAGTGACATGAATATTAGATAGTACATGCTGCACGATCAATACAAGCAAGGTTACACTCGTGAACGACCAGAGTGGCTTGATTGCTGACTGGCAGTGATGTTGGCCAGTCGTGTGTGGTTAATTGCAGTAATGTTGGCCACTATTCGGCAGATGCAGGAGTTTTGGTGCTTCAGTCACACTTGGAGAGCAGTGACGTCACAGGCCTCAAGAAAATTAACCGAGTAACTTAAGATCCGTATGTTGTTCATTGTTTTAACATATTTAGATTGCGCCCTGTGCTTATTATGCCTTGAAGTTTTGTAAATCTGGTAATTTAAACCTCCGACTAAGGCTTCAGGTCAATGACACCTTGCAATATAATTAAAATGCACCTTTTGTAGACATCAAATTACATCAGATGCCCTTTGCACCTCCTCATTCGTGCTTTATACACAGTGAAAGAAATCTGTGGATATTTGGGGGAACACAAAGGCGTAGACATTCTCATAAACAGTCATTCGCGAGAATCGAAGCACTGAACCCTAAGAGGTCCCTCCCACGCTCCCTCTCTCTTAGAACTGTCTCCTGGCTGCAGTCCGCCTGGGCGCTTGCCGAGCACACGTCTGGCAGAAATATCAGCCATTCAAATTTGCAGCTGAAATTAGTGAGTGTTTTAGTGAGGCGGTGAGAATTTTAGAGAGCGAAGAGATGTTGAGGATCTTAGTTTGTTAAATAATAGGAAATCAGGCTCGAGTTTTTCATTCCCTAGGCAACACTCGGCAAGGAAATAATACTTTTTCATTATAAATAGCAATATATGTGCCACTTGTTTGCATGCACGGATACAGGTGAGCCGTGGACAACTGCAGTGAGGCCGGAGAGAATTTGTGCAACAAATACACAAACGAACAAACTAGGTATTCACGGACCACTATCTAGGTACTTTTGTCCTGGTTCTAAATTGATGCCGCGAACTGACCTGCGGAAACAAGTAGATTATATACGAGTTGGAAAAGTTGCTAGATGAAGTTTTAATGTGCATGTGAGAAAGAATGTCCTGTTTTCTAGTATTGATCGACCGTGTGTGTGTGTGTGTGTGTGTGTGTGTGTGGGGAAGGGGTAGAGGGGGGAGGGCTATAGCTTATCTCCTCCGCAGGATCAGCCAGTTGTCAAGCTTACTGTTGTACCAAACTGTTGCCTAGTATTATGTAACCACAGTGAGGCGCTATTGATCACGAGGTTGGTGTAGGCTTCAAGGAAATGGGAAAACGCACGTGTCGCCCCAAACTCAAGCCCTTCCTTTTCTTAGTATATCTTATTTTTTATAGGAAAACAGTTGTAAGGTAGTTTGTTGTTATATTTTATTTTTGTAGTAATTTTAGTCTCCGTCATCAGATGAAGTGTGTGCCCGGCAGCCTACAAGTATGCCAGATCTCAGCTCAGTCAGTGGTGAGCTGGTTCTTCTATTTAAATGCAGTGGGTGCTGCGTTCCCTCACTTCACCACGATGGCTGTTGAACTCTGAAAAGACAAAAGAATGTTACAGTATACGTAAAACAGTGAGGTAAGACTACTTGCTGTTGCTGGTGGTGTGAGGTACTCGTGTTCACTACTGCGGCAGGTGTGGATCCCTCTTGGTAGCGAGGGTTAGCGGGGAATTTCCTTTGTTAGGTATTTTAAAAGTTACTCTTGAGTCGTCACTATTATCCCCATGTTTATAATCATTTCGAAACTACAATCATACGTGAATAGTGTGATTGTGTAGCTTTACAGAACCTTCATTGTTCAGATACTGTAAATGTTTTTCTCGAGTCATCATATATCCTCTTGTTTATAATTATGATATTACAACCGTCTATGAATGATGTCTGAATAACGGTGAACACTGGTGAAAGACAGCATGACGGGGCTCAATATTAAATACTTAGGGAGTTATTGTTTTTTTTTCACATTTGTATTGTGGACCTGGTCAGACTGGCTAACGACAGAGTAGACATTTCATGGTCATGACTTAACGTCACTTAACTGGCACTGCTGTAAATGTTAAATTGTTTCTCTTATTAAAAACATGTCAGATGGGCTGTAGTGGTGATAGTTTAAGCGTACGCGTATTGCAGCCCTAATAGCTTTTAGAACGATGAAAGTCAGATTCTGCATCACTTTCACTAGCAATAATTCTACTAGTACATTTACCACTTTTTCCCCATAAGTGAGCGAGTATGGGCGATAAGAGGCACTGACGCTCTGCAGCCTTCACCTTTTGACGACGCCCCAGCAATTAAGTCTAGTGCTGAGACGCATCACTCAAAACATTGAAAAAAAAAAAGTGTGGCTTCAACGTTCACCCATTGTCACAGTGTACGTAGCAGCTTATCTCAGTATGGGAGGATAACTTTTTCGTACATCCCTATCAGTAAAGGGCGCGGCCACTCATTATGCTCACCTCTTCTATATTGCAAACTGTCGCCTCTTACCCTAATGTGATAAGAAAGGGCATTCAGCAGAGGAGAGCATCCCTGACTAGGCGTGTCACTGTGCTGAGTGAGAGGTGCGTGGCATTGTGGGTGGTGTGTGGCTGTACAAACAAGGAGGCAGGCAGGGCATTCATTGGTGACGGTGAATGTGGATTTAATTGACAATGATTAGTTAGGGGAAGGAATCGAATGGTGTGGAGTGAAAGCAGTGGCCGAGCAGAGAGGCAGGAGGGGGGGCGGCGGCAGTGTGCGGAGTCTCTATCTTGGGGAGTAAATTCCTGAGGGACAGTTGGGGCACATGTGCGTACCCGAGACCTTTTGAAAGAGCGGGACGAAGTATCGTTTGTACCTCCACCTCTAGGGAGCTGAGACAGAGTTCCATGTTGACTCTCAGGCGCTTGGAAAGAATGTAGTTTTCTGCTCTGCATGTTAAGGAAGCTCACACTTCCCTGGGATAACTGAGAGGGACACGCTTTCCATGTTAGTGACCATTGATGTGCACTTGTTAAGGCAAATGTAAATACGTCGATGTTTCAGTGTACCGTATGATTTTCTTAGCGCACAGTACACACGGGGGTACTCGAGTCGCATCTGGGGAGGCAGCAAGTGACGGTTTCGTGAATACTAGGGTTTCTCTTGCCAGTTGAGGCGTTGTGTGGCACGAGAGGTGATGTGGCTCCGTGCTGACAATTGCGAGTTAAAATATGTGGTCTTGAACCCCTTGTTGATAACTTAAACACACAGATCAATCGTCACACAATTCCTGTCGCTTGTTCTTCATGTGGGGAAGCACCTCGTAGCAAGAATTGAAAAGTCTTGCCGTGGTTGGGAGCGTCCGGAGGTAAATAGGGCTGGGTCGTTAGCTTGGCGGCAGGCGACGACCAAGACGACCAGTATTGAGGGGACAGCGACTTGACGGGACGAACTCGACTTCCGTCAAGGAGACTCGTGTTTTCCAGCAAGATGAAAATAAACTTGAATTTGATGTTCTGGTGTTTGGTATTCAGTCGAAACTTGTATAGTGTGTGATTATTCGCCACTCCAGAAGCCAAGTTCCGAGCAGTCAGTGACGGCGAGATGGTGTGACTGAAATGTTGATGAAGCGGACTTGCCTGTAGTGGCGGTGTGAGTGATTGCAATGAAATCAACGTTATAGACACCGTGAATGACTGAATTGATAGGTCGAGGAGTGTACGATAGCGATAATATCCATATGATTTCTTGTACTGTTCAAATATTTAGTGTCAAATCGCTCCATCACCAGCAAATTTTTCAGACTTGTTATTAGAGTTAACATGTATTGGAGTAAGTGATAATCCTAGTCCTAGTTTTAGAGATTGTTTAAAAGCATCATACTTGTGCTTCTGTGAGGAAAATTGATCTGAGAATGTGCCAGTAATATCGATGGCCTGTATGTAGCTGGATTCTGAAGTCGTGGAGGCTTAGAGACTGAGCAGTAAACAGGCAGAATAAAGGCAATGTATATGGAAAAACGAGGATGTGTGCGTGAATTGCTGTTTCTGCTTCTAAGATGGAGTTTGTGAGATCAGCAGATAATAGCGATTATGATCGGTAAAAAATGTAAGTGTAATCTTCAGAAGTAATCAGTGTTGTTGGGAGTAAGGAAGGAAACACACACGCACACATGCAGAAGTGTGACAGCAAACGTAGTAATTGAAGCAACACTGTAGAATGATGACCAATTAAGTGAACGTAAGTGGAGGAAGAGAGAACATTTAGGTGAATTTATGATGAAGGTACAATGAATTGGTAAAGTGTCAGCGGGGCTTTCCCGGAGCTGCGGCGAGGGAGTGATGGCGTGCACGTGGCTATTATGGCACAGGCGCGCGTATTTAGTGGAGCTGTGTAAGAAACAATCAAGAATGAAGGTTCGCATGCAGGTGCAGATGAGGACTGAAGAGTTTTTACGTACTTGGTGGTGATTGCAGCTGATTCCGTGTGAGAGCGTGCCAAGGCGTCGCGCTTGAGTGCAACTGTCGCCAGATTGGAAGAACACCAGTGATTGTACTTTACATATGCAAGTAAAGATGACCCGAGTGAGTGAGTAGTATTCGAGATAGGAGGCTCCGTGGCAGGCAAGGTCTACGCGGGGATATTATGAGCGAGAGAAGGAGAGATGAATGGCGTGGCACATAGAAACAGCTGAGGCGGAGGTGAAATGAAAGAGGGAAATGAAGATAAACTTGTGATATAAATGAAACCACGGTAACTTTGCGGGGTGAAATAATTGCGGAGTGTAATGGCTGGTGTTCGATGAAGCTTTCCTAATAGAGACTTGGAGTGCATGGAAGTGACTGGGTTCAGGTGTTGGAGGGGGATTGCTTAATTAATGTCAACATGGGTGTATTATCTATACACGAGGCTCAGGGGTGTGGATGCGGCGCAGATGAAGAGAATTAAATATTCCCAACAAAGGTGTAGATAATGTACAGGTTTTGAGATTCAGATGTATTTAGTGGTGGCTTGGGTACACGAAGGTACTAGAGTATGAAGGGAAGATAGAAGGCTTCGGTGATGGTGAGAGAATAAGGTACTGTTTAGTGAAAGAAACTGAGGTGATTCAGTTAATGGAATAATTAGTGTGGCGGTACAGTGATAGAAAAGAGATAGAGGAGCCGCAAGTACAAAGGGAGCAGTACAAAGCAGCAGCAACAGAGGCATGATTGGTGGCCGGATAAAGGAAAACAAAATAGCTCTTCCCAGAATAATTTTTATCATTGACACTGGAAAATGAGGCCAGGTTCTTTCACTACTATAAAAACCAATACATACTAGCTATATTCTTACACGTATTATATATAAGCACTGCACTGACTGATTATATATATGCCTCCTATACATGGGAATGGTTCGTATGTGCCAAATTGTCTCCTGCACGCGTCTCTCTCTGCCTCTCTCCTCTTCTCTTCTCTTCAGAACTGAGCGATAAGAGTTCACTGCTCCTCTCGGGTGTTGAGTGTGTCAGTTTGTCAACTCAAGACGTGGTTGTCAGAATGCTCGAGGGAAGTGCAACACCAAACTTGGGTTAATTCGTTTTCGTTTAAAAGCTTTTCATTGGTCTGTGTGTTGGTGTCGTTTTTATTATTTTATTTGTTTACTTATTTATTTATTCATTTACTTACTTTATTCTAAGATTGCGCTCAGACACAGGCGTGATGCATATCTTACGTGAAAGTTCTGCCTCGTGAGTCAAGGGACGTAAGTGTTGGTAATCCCACAGGACCTATAGCTCGTGTTGCCCCTCCTGCCCCGTCCCACCCCACCCGAACCTGGCCTGCCCCGCCACGCCCTGCCTCCGCGCCTCCACCCCGGGCCGCTGGACAGATGGCCGGGGATATTTTAAAGCACAGTGATCAAAATGTGATTAATGGAATTTGCTAGTTTATCGAAGTCATTTATTATTGCATTTATGATTACGTGGACGTGTATGAATTGTCAGAATGCGAGTTGAATTACTGGACGGATTATCCATGTGGCAGGTTTGGAGTAATTGTAGATGAAGATATTTATATTACATGTATTTTTTTGTAGTTTTGTAATCCTAGTTGCAATTATTTATTTTTTTTAGAAACAAAAAGTGGTTCAGATTAAGTGACCTTAAGCTTACGATCATCGATGACTGACAAAAGCGGCGATCCAGCGGGTCTGTCAAGGCTGCGTGTGATGAACGAGATATTTTTTGCATTGCGGTGAACTTTGCCCTTTGTGTGTCTGTTGTCGAGATTTTAATGAGCTTTGTGAGGGATAGAAGTGTGGTGTCATGCATGGGGTTTTTTTTTTTTTATAAAGCCAAATTATGAATGGAAGAAAAGGCGTCACTAATCAAAAGTTGACATTTGGTAGCATCTGTAAACCTATGCTTTGCCATGGTAACTTTTGTAAACGATAAATATTAATGCAAATACTTCTAAGTTAGGAGACGATGCGTGTTTGAGAGCGGCGTTATCAGAAGCAGTGTGTGTGGGCGACGCTCCCTGGCCACCAAATTGTGACGCGGCAAACGTACTCAGCATAATACGTTGTTGCAGTCCACTCACGGAAATAATGCATCCTACCTGTGCATGCCCACGTCCCTCGTGCAGCATGTAATGTAATCATAATAGAATATTTTTATTGGTATTAACCGTAATCCGAATGAATGTTGCATTCATTCATGCGAAGTTATTTGTTTTAATTTGTGTTATATATAGATAATCAAGTTCGTGATTTATATGTGCCATTTAGTGAAATGGAAAACTAAGATTCCACTTCAGTTAAATGAGTGAAGTTTGTCATCAAGGCAAAGGACGGAGGCAGCGCGAGGGAATGCGCGGGGACGTAACGTGTCCTGGTAGTGAACGCACCGTGCACAGGACGAGGCGGCGGCATTGCGTGTCCTCGACTTTACCATTGTGTTAAGCGTAGTAGCACCAACCATTTCCTTAGAGGCTGCGTCGGCTCATCAACTGAACATTTCTCGTACCCAAGAAATCTAAAATAAAAATGAGTAATAAACAGAATTCATTACTTACAGGGCATCCCGAGCCTGTTCATCGTATCCTTTAAGTTACTGGAAGTCTGTGATAAAATGCAAGTTATGTTTTGTCAGTTACAAATGTGCCCGTCTTAGAAGTACTAGTTTTTAAGGTAATGAAGTGCTTTGTGCTAACTGTGTAGGTACAACAAGTGATGCAGTTAAGGAATATTAATTGTAGGAAATGCGTTTTCATGCCAAAAAATCACAATGAAAAAAAAAATATATGTATTAGGAAGCACGCTTTTTTGGGGTGAGGGAGTGGGAAAAACAGTTCATATCTGCGCCGCGTGTTCACTGCCTCCTCTTCCTTGATACGAAAATATATATAATAAAGCCGTCAAAGGAAACCATTATAAGCTATTCGATTAGACAGAATTGCTTGCTATTGATTTGTGCCTATTGTAAGGAGATTCAAATGTGTATCACAACTAGCAGAAGGATATTCACTCTCTTGTTAACCGACCAACTTGCCTTTTACCCTTCAGAATCTGTAATGGGGGCGTGATGCTGGCCGTGAGTGGGACCAGGAGGTGCACACCATACTTGCTTCCTTTTATTATTCATTTTGTAACATTTTGTAACTAATTTTTAGTCTCTCTCTCTCTCTGTCTGAGCTTGGACGCCTGCACGTGAAGGAGAACCCCTCTTGTGTGGTGCTGTTCACGTATTGAGTGGTATGGTCATCAGCTGACGGTTGAAGCAGAGGTCGGGCGTGGAAGAAAAGAACTCGTCTTCAGTGGCGCTGTTCTGGAGTACATGTGGTGGGGGCAGCGGGGCCACGTCGGCTGCCTAGCGAGTGGTAATCGTGTTTGCTGTGGATGTGCATCGTAAGCGTGAGTAATGGAAAATCACCACCAGTTTCAGGTACCTGAGAGGATACACACCACCCACCCTGTCACTTATCACGGAGTCTTATGTATTCACACGTTTGATTTTTTTTTTTTATATGGAGATTTCTTTAAAGATTTCGTAATTTCGTTACATAATTTTACGTAATTTCAATGTTTCAACGAGTTTGTATAAATAAAATTGCTCTTATGTTTTCGCTAAAATGAATGCGAGTAGTGAATATGGATCGCAGTGGGAGGAGGTGAGAGGGTTGGTGTGACATTGGAAAGGGGGGGTGGGTTGCTATACATATCCTGCGATGTCCACCTGTATCGGCAGATTTCGTTGCCATTGCAAGAAAATGAAGAAGACCTTATTAATTTTATACTTCGAGATGCACAGGCCTAGTGTGTGCCCCCGTGGTGGCGATCGGCGGGTGTGGCGGTGCTGGGTGGCATTCAGCGGTGGGCCAGGGAGTGGCTTTTTTTTTGTTTGGAATTGCTTATAATTTAGTGTAGAGATGATGACATTGTTCTTCCCCTCTGCACCTTACATGCATGGTTAATATATTCCGAACACGGCCATTCTTTCCTGGCAAGCCGTTAAGCGTCACCCGAGCACCTGCAGGTTCAGTGGAGTGGCGGCACTAGGCAAGTCCGTGCCGCTTAACATAACACCTCCCCTCATCAGCAACGTAGTCGGATATAAAAAATACACGTCTTCATAAAAAAAAAAAAAACACGTCTTCATAAAAAAAAATATATATATATATATATTTTATTCATAATTATTAGTAGCAATATCACTACTCACAGATTGCAGCGTCCAGGGAAGAAGAGCTTTTCTTCTTCTCTCTCCACCCTCTTTCTGGAAGGAAAACTCGATGTGGGCAGGGAAAAATGAAAACCAACTTGTATATTATTTATTATATAAACTACAGTAGAAAATATTAAATCCTCTTACTGTGATAATCATCAATTTGGCAGTGACGTTTTCTGAAAAAAAAAGTATGTTTTACTTACTGATTTCACTATATAGCTCCTGTTTCACAATGTCATCCGAGATCTCCGTCAAGAACTACCACACAGGCTTTACGGTCAGAAGAGCCGGTTCGATCGACTCGGGCAGCCGCCGGTGACGAGTACCAGCTGGCAGGCAGACCCGAACCGGTTCTGAGTCAAAATGGACAATAAAAAAACAATTAATAAATGAAGAAAAAATCGCTTAATGACTTACGACTTGACTCACACTTTATATAGATTTTCACCATGATATATCACTAATCTCTCTGCGTGTGTGTGTGTGTGTGTGTGTGTGTGAGTGAGTGAGAGAAAATGAAGGCATTTCCGCGAGAGATACAACCAGACAGCTGGAGACAACCTGGCGACTGACTGACAGATACAGAAAATGATAAGCGGTTTTAAAAGAGGGAACCGCAAGCTATATGGTTCAATGTGGGAGGTCTGCGCTTACGTGCTTACAAAAACAGCCTCCAGTAAGTAACAAGTTCATCTGGCGGATGTCTATTTTATGCAGTGATGCTGCAGCTCGCAAGTGAAGAGCCGAGTGGAGAAAACCGTGTACATGCACAGCTGAGTATGATGAGTTTTGTGTATTTATGGCAGTCCAAAGAAAACTTATTTTAGTCTCAAAATAGGCACATGCATTTTTTTTTTATATTATGCACTTTTTCACAAACTAAATATTCTAGGCGTAATGTTATGATGGCGCTGCTTCCTCTCCCACAGAAAATTCCTTCAGCCAGAGGGGGGGTTAGTAGTCACCGGTCAGCACTCTCGATTTTAGTTTCTGTAGTTTGTGTAGTCACCGGTCAGCACTCGATACATACCTTGTAGTTTCTGTAGTTTGTGTAGTCACCGGTCAGCACTCGATACACACACCTTGTAGTTTCTGTTCAAGACCTGCCCGTTTTTCAAGAAATCGCTCCCTCCACAGAACGTAATCGATTTTCTAAGGATGATTGATAAAATCTAAGCAAATTTATCGATAACCTGAGTAAAAAAAAAACAATCTAAGCAAATTTATCTCAGGTACCCGAGTAAAAAACTACTATTAAATAACTTTAATATCACAGTGCAACAAAGTATCCCTTCTTTCTTCGTTAAAGAACCACTACACACAAAGATGCTCCACCTACAAAAGTTTTCGTTCTCTTCCAAACGAGTTGCGGAAGGCTCGGTGCATCACACAATGGGCTAAACAAACAGAAGGCACACACACAGTCTTAAATCTCGCTTTATGTGAGTTAGTTTATGTAAACGATGGTTCCCTAAACACTGGGCGATGCTCTCTTCCATAAAACTGGCCAACACCACCGAGCGAGGAGATGGAATGTGAACCAGCACATGAGGAAAGAAAAGGAATGGAGAAGAAAGGAAAGTAAAGAGAAGAGAAAGGAGGGGAGAAACAGGAAAGGAGAGGGAAGGAAAAGACATGAAAGGAAGGCGGGAAACAAGAGACTGAGACGAGGTGGCGTAAAGCAGTTGAAATAAAAGGAGAAAGGCCGGGGCAGGGAAGGGAAACAGGGAGGAAAGAGACCTCGACAAAGAGCATGTGTTCAAGGCGGCAAGACACCTTGGAGGTCCTGTCCACCATCGTCCCCCAAAGACGGAGCAGCGAGCACTCCCAGGCACAACGGGCGTGTGGGGAAATCTAGTGGACGAGGCGAAAGCACCTGAGAGGTCACAGTCACACTAAGCACCAGGTGTGGGAGACTGAGACCCAGCATGCTAGGACCACAGGTGAGGGTGACGCTAAGGGTGAAGGCGAGGATAAAAGGTGAGGGAGTGGGTGAATTGGGTGCTACATGCTTAATTAAGACTTGGTAAGGGAATGGTGAAGGGAAAGTGAAAAACTGCGTATAGGTGAGTGAAGGAAAAGGAAAGGTAAAGCAAAAAGGGAAGATAAGTGAAAGGAAGGATTGAAAGTGGCAAGCGTGTATGGACGTCACGCTTAGATTATAGGTGATGGGCGAGTAGGGGGCACGGTAAAGTGAGAGATGACAAATGGCTCCTAGTACTCGAACACACACACGGCTTGGAGGGCTACGCATAATGAAAAGACACCAACATCGGGATAGAGGAATGTGTTGGACAAAGACAAAAGCATTACATAGTCTCCTTACCTGCGTGTTAGCACCACCTCGCACTTCAGTCCTCTTCCGGCAAGTCGAAAATTTTAGCACCACGCACTTTAGTCCTCTTCCGGCAAGTCGAAAATTTTCATGTCACGACAATTCAGTCTTACTGGCCAGTCAGTCCAGCCTGCACATCAACGCGGTTCGCCTGTCTGTAGAAGGAAGTGTGACATTCAATTGGATATGAAACCGTAGGGTGTACTTTTCATTCATGTTCTTTATGGAATAACCGGAAAACTGTATATAAAAAAAAAAAAAAAAAAAAACGGAGAAGGCAACACTCAGGCACATATCACAGAACAAGGACGCAGCCTCACCAATAATGTGTGCAGGTTGTATGTAGCACCAGCTTCCCTCGGCCCCCCTCAGTCCTCGTGCTGGCAAGTCTCCCTGCCCATCGTGGTCGGCGGCTCGGCGGCACCTCATCAATTTCCACTGTTAAAACAGGTCTGGTGTGACTCACTGCACGCTGCACCTGCAGGAAAACAAATCGTGATCCTCATCAACGCTGATTATTTATCAAAGTTCAGAACTTTCTACTTATGAATAAAAAGTGGTTCATCCTGCAAATAAACTTATTTTTGTGTAAGAGTAATGTACGCAGTGACTAGACACCACTCACTCGTTTGTGTTACAGCGACATCTGCTGACTCAGGCGCTGCAGTATTGCGGGGTGGGAAAAATGGGGGGTGGAGTTGGGGGAGAGGGAGAAGAGCGGTGGCTATTACTGTTTTTGTGATCTTGAAAGAGCGAAAAGTGTGCGCGCGTGTGTGCGTGTGACTGATGGATGAAAGAGTAGAAGTGTGGATACCAAAAATAATTAAGAACGTAAACAATTCTGACGTTATCAGTATTAAAATAACAAGTGAATGCATCCTCAAAATGACCAGCATAGTGTACGAGCATGTCAAATGAGAAAATCTAATCATACAGGAAGTCTCGTCAGTGTGCAATCAATCGGCACAAGGGAAAGTTATGAAAATATGTAAGCGGTGACAACACAACTAAAGTGAACAATACTGAGAACACACTCGTAAGTTACTGAGTGACAGCCACACCTGCAGTCTGCCGCTTTGGTGAGCCACACACGTCTGTCTGTCTGCCTCCCACAGTACCCTCCTCTTCCTGTTTACTACCCGCTAACTTAAACTATAAGAATTTAGATATAATCAGCGACACAAGAAGGCTATAATGCACATCAGTCTTTCGAACTTAATTCAAAACATGCTCCTTAAAAAACTCAACACTCCACTCTTCCGAAACGCTGTCACGCTCTACTTGCATCCACATAACCACTGTAACAAATAGTTCTTTCAGTTCAGTTATGTTCACCTGTCCTACGAAGTCAACACATGCAAACCACCTCACTCTTTGAACACACACACACACACACACAGGAAAACAGAGGTGATCGTAAGTGCAGTAAGTGTACAGCTGGCGTTATAGGAAACGAGTTTCCGGTTCTTTTCGAATGTACTAATGAGGAAGTCGTCACGTTATCTGAAATGTACATACTAAATTATTGTAGACTAAAAGCATCGAATTTCAAGTAGGTTTCTTTGATGCAAAACAATGCAAATGTTCAAGAAATTCTTGTTTTTGAGGATAATTCTTAGTATGTATGAGAAAGATGTGTCAGATTTACTTGTGTTATTGGTTATAAAATTTTCATTTGATATGATAATAAAGTACTATTTGATTTTATTAAAAAGTTTTTCACTAAAGTGTGACGGGCGTGATTTTGCGAATTCAATGACTAAGGGCGGACGAACAGATAAGGGGGCTGTGGGCCCTCGAGAAAGGGAGCTGTGGGCAGAAATTGGGGACGGACAGGTGAGAGATAGAAAAGGCAAGGGGGTGGAGGGGGAGGTGCGACGTGGGCAGTGGTTCTGGCAGGCGTGACACACACACACACACACACACACCACGCATTCGAAGTTTCCAGCAACCAAAATTCAGACAGACGGTCGAAAAAATAAAGCAACTAAATAAAATGCCAGCGTTTAGCAGCTCCTCCGACAAGTGTCTGCCTGATGCACCAGTGTGACGGCCTCCCTCGGGTACTCGGGAGCCGCTTTTTGAACCCCCGTGGAGTATCACCTTAATCTAACGACTATGCCCCTCCCCGACACCCACCCTCGTAGTCACTCCTCTGCCAGCTCGGAGGACACGCCACGCACAGCTTAGCCACACTTGATACACTCCTGATAAACTGACATCCCAAGGTTTAATATACATATGAAATTCTATTTTCAATGTCAATTAAGCATATTTGTGTCCTTGCTGTACAACAAACACTTAGGGAAAAGTTATACATTAATTTTGCCGCCATGGCTTTAAAATATGTAACCAGCTTCATGGCAGATCTCTTTCAGGCACCATCCGTCTTCATTCACCGTTAGGGGGTTGGGGAGACGGGCGATCCTGACGCGGCTAGCAGCATTTGGCTCAAACACTCCTTATGTTGTCATTCATAAAATTCATACGTATACTCAACACTAGAGTGCATCATATTACTCCTGATGCAAATACAAACACTTTTACACCCAACAATACTTTCAGGTTCCCTCGGCGCTCACCACTATAGGCATTATCAATTTGAATCCCCTTTGTGCAGACCGAGACCCTGCAACTGTTCCAACGTCAGCCCCACACGTGACGCACGAGGGATGTCTGGCGGCGGCGTGGTCTTCAATTTCCAAGCAGCCAACAGAATATTGGAAAGCTGATGTATATTTTCACCCCCATAGAAAATGGATCAGGGATGCTCGTATATCTGATAAAGCCTTTCAATAAATAAGAGTTCGGGGAATGAGCGAGCGAGGCGTGAGGGATACAGAACGTGCGTGAACAGACGACCGCGGGAACTGTAATGGCCAGTCAACGATGTAAAATTGTTGTAAGGTGCGAAAGGTTTTTATGATACTGTTCACGCTGAGGTCAATCAACACACACACACACACACACACACGTATTACAATAGTGCATCACCTCGCCATCTTGCCGGACAGGTAGTCTTGTAACGTCACACTCCCCGCTGCCACGTGTACTCTTACCAACCATTAAAACGCATATCCTTATTGCCAGTCACGCAACACGAATTTGAGCTATACATAGACTTAAATCGAAGTATGTATTAACTTTTGAGAGCCTCGGGACCAAAAACTATTATAGTTGTAGTTCCCACTCCAAATGACTTGTTCTAATTGTCATTTACGCGTCTACTTTTCAATCTGCTGCAGGTGAGCTAGGATTGAGATAATTACCTGCATAACTGGGAAGCTCATCTCGTACTGCCACACTAATATTGTCCCTGCGCCAAATATGGACTACATTTCTTCCACAAGCACGAATAACCAACTACTCTCCTGAAGGACTGCTCCAATGTACCATCCCCTTTCTACCACTCAGTAAGTCCGGAGGCACTCTTCACCTCAACCACCAGCCACGGCATGCTCGACATACCTAAATTAATCACAAACCTGTTAAGAAAATACCGAGGAACCACAAGCCAGGAACCTGGAGCGCACAGCCACGCGTCCGCCGCTCTTCCTTCCACGGTCTCGTCTGCCGGCGGCCGGCCCTCCTCCTGTGTATCGTGGCTTTGCTTGCTTCGAACACTGCTTCGAACTCATCTTCAAGCCATGTATTCAAAAACGCTTTGCTCCCTCACCACGACTATTTTCAAAGGCCACAGAGACGATTAGCCGGGTTCTCAATACTGTTTCTCCTTTCATTAGTGTACAAATCATGTTAATCTGTCACTACAACCATAAAACACCCTTAAAAACCCGTGTAGCTTCAATTAAAGCCTCTGGAAATAGTTTAGGTGCGCCGCAGAAGTGTTTCAGAATAGTAGCCTAACCACCACTCATCTGCTTATTTGTTTCACGCCAAGCATTAATTAGAGACGATCAACATAATTCTTCTTTTAAATCCTTGGTGGACGTATGATGAATTATCGATTTTTTTGTTGTTGTTTATGTAAGATGGCCACTGGCCAAGGCAAACAACAAAAATTTAGAGGGGGAAAAAAAAAGCCCACTTGAGTGCCGCTTCCCAAAGAACTAAGAACTAAAATGTCCTTATGCCTTCAACAGCCATCTATCTATCCATCCATCCATACACACACACACACACACACACACACTCTCTCTCTCTCTCTCTCTCTCTAAGGCAGTGGTTCCCAAACTGCGGATCATATGATTAATTAAATCAATCAGTGTTAATGAAACATTGATAAACAATGATAAACATTAATAAACATTTTTCATTGCTTTCTCTGCTGTGATTAATCTTTTAAATGTATCCGCACCACTGAAAATTAGTGCATTTTTAGAAGGCTTATAAAGGCGGGGTCATGATACGTTTGGTACTACTGAAAGAGATCACGTAATGGAAAAGTGTGGGAAACACCCCTCTAGTTTATATTGTCAATTTCTATTCCATCATATTGTATAGACAAAATGAACACATATTTGTTAATATATCAGTGTAATACGAATTGAACCAATAAGACACGTGAAGATACTGTGAATACTATGATTTGGTTTGATTTTCTTATCCCTGGAGAGAGAGCAATGGACAAGAACAAATTAATATGAAAGGGTGGTCTTGTGTGGTAGGCGGGGCTTAGTTGGTAAGCACAGACAGGGAGAGATGCGCGCGCAGCGGGGCAGGGAGAACACGATGAAAATACAACCCGTGTTATTTGTCCACTCGTGGTGTGTTTTTCTCCTTGAGACGGGGGCATGATGAACTGAACACGTGTAGGTGATTTGTTTGTTCTCTTCTTGTTGTTTTTGTGATGTTTAATGGTGGTTTTTGCTTGTTTATTTAATTAAAAGCTAGAAAGCGTTAGGTGTTTGAATGCAAGGACGGCCACGCGAAGGCCTGACGTCATCTTGCAGATTTCATTTCTATGTTCTTCCCTTTCTCTCTGCTTAACTTCCTACTTTCCCTTCTCCCATCCTCTCTCCTCTCTTGGAAAAGTTGCATACCGGGCACCACCGATATGGTACTGCCTTACGGGGCATCACCGCTATGGTATATGCCATACTGGACACCATTAGCGATCAATACAGACACGGTTTGGGATGGCATATGCCACAATGGAACGTGTTTTTATCGATTGGGAATGGTGTTCGTGGTGGCAAGCCAATGATGGCGGATTGGGTCGTTGCGGGATGTGCTGGCGAGCGGGTGCGCACCAGCACATCCTGTCTTTGAGATACCGCCAACATTCTTGACCTTTTCCTCACCTCTAATCCTCCTGCTTATGCTGTCACCCTATCTTCTCCGTTGGGCTCCTCCGATCACAAGCTCATATCCGTATCTTGTCTTACCGCTCCAACCCTTCCTCAGGATCCCCCAAAAGTGGAAGTGTCTCTGCTAATTGGGGGAGCTGAAGAGATATTATTCTGATTTTCCTTGGAATGACTACTGCTTCCGTGTCAGAGATTCGTCTCTGTGTGCTGAACGCATAACAGAGGTAATAGTGTCCGGCATGGAGGCGTACATTCCTCATTCTTTCTCTCGACCTAAACCTTCGAAACCTTGTTTTAACACAGCCGTGCTCTACATGATAGAGAGGGGTCCCACAAAAGGTACTTGGGCCTTCCATCACCTGAATCTCATGCACTTTATATTTTTGTCCGGAATCATGTCAAGTCTGTTCTTCAACTACCCAAAAAACTCATGGTAAGTTTGATATTACTGAAAGGAGTCACGTACTGAAAAACTTTGGGAAACACTGCTCTAAGGTAAAGTTAATAAAATACAAATTAATTCACGACAAAAATGAGTAGGAGGCTCACTTCTCACTTGCGGGGCTGTAAACACTTAAGAAATTCTTGGGTAAACAGATGAAACTGATCTTTTGGGCATAACCTGCCCTCCGCTTACCCAATGATTACCGACCATTCTTAAACTTACGAACCACTGTGTGATTCTTAAATATTGACGAAAGTTACCGCGAGGCACGCACTCAGAACAGGATTGTATTAATTGACACCTAAACCAACGCTGCTCTGGCTAAGTGTTGGGGTAGTGGGGCGACGGGGCGGTGGGGGTGGGGGGTGGGTAGCTGGAGATGGAGCAGGAGGCAGCTTCCTAGACGAGAGTGAAGTGAAAATGAATCTTGGAAGCACCAGTGCTGCCATTCGCACACCCAACAACAGTGGTCTCGTTAGTGGTCTGTTAGCATGTCCCAACAAGGCTCCCCCTCCCACTAACAACATCTCCCGCCCCCCCTCTCTCTCCCTCCTACCTGTGTTAAGTGGTTCTGCATCATCACTCGTTTATTTTATTTTATTTTTTTTTACCTCCTCGCTTGCTCTTAGCACTTGGCTCAGGTTCTCACGATTATGTTGCAGCGAGTATTAGTCTAAATTAAATTCAATCGGAGGTGATAAGGGAAAAAAATAAACTTGGTTTTGTTGAGGGGGGAAATACATATAGTGTAAGTAATATAACAGGGAAATAAGGTAAATTGTATGAAAGCAGGAGCCAAATAGAGCAGGAGCGAAGCCTAATCCCGGATATTCCAGCGATGGGGGCAGCGGACCAGTGCACGAGGCTTCCCCCAAAACCGCCAAGCTTAAAATACTGAACATTTATAGGACGCCGTTTTCGGGGCCATAAAAAATAATCTTAGTCGTTACAACTCAAATAAAGTTAAAATTAAGCACGATGGGATATGGAACTGAACACACACACACACACACACACACACACACACACACACACACACACACACACACACTTCAACAAAACAAAATTGCGATATTTCTAGAATAATAAGTTTCTTTTACATATGAAGTGCCCAACATAAACACACACACACACACACACACACACACACACACACACACACACACGCACACACCTCACTCACTCACTCACTCACTCACTCCCTGCTCCAGATCAAGGAAATATATGAAGCTAGAGGGAGCGAGGGAAGCCAGGCGACTCGTGGAGATAGCTCTTGCGACATCCTTATCCTCCATAATGAAGGCATCAATCTCCGTCAGCACTCCCCTGCCTGGCTCCGTCGGGCGTGATGGACTGATTATTCCATCCCGCCGGTGACACTCGAGAAGGCAGCCTCCTCCACGATATTACTACTCCGCCTCGAATAACAAATATAAACGTCTTGACAGTTCAGTGTGCGTTGGTCTGCTCGTGTTTACATGCGTGCAAGTTCAGTTTAATAGTCTTAATTTGCTTCTTGTGTAAGTTTAAGGTCATTTTTTGTGGGTAGGAAAGGGAATTGATGTAGGATGACGTCAGTAAAACTTTGTATTGTGAGAGGTCGACTCATCAGGACGGGAATGCATGAGAGAGAGAGAGAGAGAGAGAGAGAGAGAGAGAGAGAGAGAGAGAGAGAGAGAGAGAGAGAGAGAGAGAGAGAGAGAGAGAGAATCATGCATTTTAGCCATTTTCTTTACAATAACCTTATTAACTCTCTACTCGTACCGGATGTCGTGTTTGTTGTGATGAAAACACTCCTCAGCTTTCCAATCCTGTGCTTCCCAAGGGTCGTCACCTTCGCGTGGAGGTGAGGAGTGCATTCGCCTCTCACGGTGCTGGTCTTGCGTCTCTTTCAACAAGCCAACACCAATGCCTCGGGAGAGAGAAAAAAGCCATGTTATTTATGGACTTCCCTTTTAATTTTGAGAGCCACTGGAGAAATATGCAATATATCATGCACGGTAGTAAAAAAAGGGAAGGGTTGTTATATTTTGAGCCTTCGTGTAAAGAATAACAAGTATCAATCACAAGGAAGTGTCGTCACTAGGAGAGGACCAATGGATCACCCCAGGTTGTTCCTCACTGATCTAAAACAACGGAGTGAATTCAGTCGAGATGTGACCCTAAAAAACAGTATTTTACCTCAATGGGTGGCGGGTCACAGATCGGTAAGTTTCCTGGATGGCGTAGAATAGACGGGCACTCGATAGAAATGAAGGGAACGGGTTTATAGAGCCTGATGGTGATGATGATGAGGATGATGACGATGAGGTTGGGAACATAAGTGATACTGGTCGTGAGTGACATGGCGTTGTGTGCTGGGATGACCTGGAATAGATGTGCATCTGTTGAAGATGAGTAGATAAGGTTTGTGGAGGTTGATGGTGATGATGGTGAGACTCAGAACACACGTGATGCGGAATAAACATAAATGGTGACTCTTCTTTTGGATTGTCACGAACTGCAATGTAAAAGCCAAGCAAGATATTTCTACTTAATTTCTCTCCGTCTTCTGTCTCCTCGTTTATATTTATTTTGTTTACCATGAAGAAAATAAAAAAAGCAAGATTCCATTATCATTAGTTGCAGCATTATCAGCATCATCATTTTCATCACCATCATTTGCATCATCATCATTGTCATCCAAACCCTCCCGCTCTTCCTCTTCCTTATTCTTATCGTCACCATTATCATCCCCATCACTGTCACCATTTGTGTTTTCGTTTAGGGAGGATCGGGCAGGAGTCTCGTGACGCAAACTGGGCAAGGCGCCGCCCTCACTGGTGCCACACACACACACACACACACACACACACACACACACAGTGATTATGAGCACCTCAACTACCTTCTCAACACATTGCTCACGCACACACAAACACACACACACACACACACACACACACACACACACACACACACACACACACACACACACACACACACACACACACACACACACAGTGATTATGAGCACCTCAACTACCTTCTCAACACATTGCTCACGCACACACAAACACACACACACACACACACACACACACACACACACACACACACACACACACACACACACAGCTGGTAAAAATAGTATTCACGGAATTATATTACGTGCAAAATATAAATGAACACACACACACACACACACACACACAGTATACACGCCACATACATACATACAATTTTCAGGTCTCAGCTAATGACGTCAGCGCCGTGGTTACGTTGTGCGCGAATGAGATCCAAATTAATTAAAGTTTTTTTCTTTTTTCATTTAGTGCAGAGGCGAGCCCCGACCCTGGCCGGCGTGAATGGGCTGCGGCGGCCGTGGAGCGGCGGGTGGCGGGCCGCGGCTTGGATAGAGAGAGCGATAAGGAGGGACGCGACGCAGGTGGGACTGACACACGGGGGCGGTGCACGTCACCACGACACACGCGGCCCTCGCCCTCCTCCTCCTCCTTCTCCTCCCTCTGCCTCTACCTCCTCCTCCTCCTCTTCCTCTCTGCCTCCTGCATACACACACACACACACACACACACACACACACACACACACACACACACACACACACACACACACTTCCTCCCCCCCATTCTCTCTCTCTCTCTCTCTCTCTCTCTCTCTCTCTCTCTCTCTCTCTCTCTCTCTCTCTCTCTCTCTCTCTCTCTCTCTCTCTGCATCCCTCTCCTATTCTCCATCCCGACCCCACTACCTCCCTCCCTTGCTCTGAAGCAGACATCGGAGGGGAGCAGGAGGAGGAGGAGGAGGAGGAGGAGGAGGAGGAGGAGGAGGAGGAGGAGGAGGAGGAGTGGTGTCGAGGGGGAGGCAAGGTTGGGTTTGGACAAAAAGAGGAAGGAAGGATAAATAAACCTCAGAAAAATACCGACGTAACTAAAATCTTTACGTAAGATAAAAATAGAAGTAAATAATGAGGAGAGGCCGTTGTCAGAGTGTCGGGGTGGCGAGGGGAGGGAGGCGGGAGGGAGGAAGGGAACGAGACTCCCGGAGAAACTCAAATATAACGTCATGATTTAGTAAAACGTATGACAACAAGGAAACGGACGAGGCCAAGATCGATTGTCTAACGGGAAAAAAAGGTGAAAAATGAAAAATAAGAAGAAAAAAAAAGGTACGTAAAAGTTTTCAGTCCATGTTTCGATGAGGAAGAAGAGACAATTTGCTCCGTAGCGTAGAAGGAAAGAGAGAGAGAGAGAGAGAGAGAGGAAAAAAAAACAATAATAAAGTACAGTTTTTGTCTCTCAATTGCAAGCAGGTCAACAATGGACTAAAGCTAAATAAAATCAAGGAGACTGACCAGCAGTACAAGGAAGGACAAGGCGAGATGACTAAAGCTCACGCCAGGATATACTAAAAAATGTAATGCGGCAGGGAGATATTTGCCCTGAAATATTTACAGCACACAGAAGCGAGTCAATAGCGGCGCGGTTGCCTAAGTGATTTGTCTGAAAGTACAAGAAAAGAGTCCAGGTCGCTCAGTCTTTCTCGCGGCCGGGAATGTGGACCCAAACACGTCGTCGACCCCCATTTTTCTCTCGTCGGTCGCAGTTTATAGTGAGAAAAATATACTGCTGGAGATGTTTCCGCGGCGTCCCGGGCAAGGGTACCGGTGCGGGGCGGTCTCGACTTGGCTGGACTTGGCAGTGGCCGTGGGAAACAGTCCATCCACTGGTCTCCTTCTCGTCCTCGTCCCTCCTTCTAGGCCTCCCACGCCTCACCCTGAACAGTAACCGCAGCAATCAAAGGAGCTGGACATTGCATCGAGATCGAGCAGAAAAAAAGGCAAAATTACGTCACGTGTTGCAAGAATCAAATTAATTTCCTCGCACAGAGCACCGAGACCAATGCATTAGGAATTATCAGAGTGATTTTTCTTCCTCGCCTTTCTCAGCAATCTGCCGGCGCGGTGACCGTCCGTTCCGGCGAGGCTCAGGCCGCCGCGCCGCCTCACATCTAGGCGCCGCCAGTACTGGACGGGGCAATTAAACATTTCACACTTCGTTCCTTATACTATAGTGCAATTTATGGTATTACTACTACCACTACTGCTGCTAGTAATGCTATTGTTCCTGCTGCTGCCACTAGTACTCCTATCGATCCTGCTCCTTCGACTTGCCAATGTGCGTGCGGTATGCTGCTGCTGCTGCTGCTGCTGCTCCTACAACAACAAAAACAACAACAAGTGCAACTACTACTACTACTACTACTACTACTACCACAACAACAACAATAACAACAACTATTATAACAACAACAACAACTACTACTACTACTACTACTACTACTACTATTACTACTACTACTAATAATAATAATAATAATAACAATAATAATAATAATACCACTACTACACTATTGCTGCTGCTACTACTAAAAAATCACCTTTGGCATCATCACCATCAAATAATAAGGGAGGGAGAATGATGATGAGGAGGAGAAGGAGAAGGAAGAGGAGGAAAAATATAACAATAATAATCATCACCACCACCACCACCACCACCACCACCACTACCACCATTACAAGGGTTTACACAGTCACGGTGAGGCGGCGTCGAGAGGCTGGCGGCGGACCGGAGGGAGCAGAGGAAAGAGAAAGAGAATAATTGCGCTTGAGTGTGGTCGAGTCAGCTAATTGAAACCGTGTGTACCTGTTGACGGTAATCTTGGCGGTAACGGTGTGTATGTGTGTGTGTGCGTGTGTGTGTGTGTGTGTGTTAATTCGCTAGAGAGTAAACGTCAGAAAAGAACAAAACTCCATAGTCTATCTGTATATATATGCCGGTGTCTAAATAAGAGGGAGATGGTTTATGTGAGGCGAGGAGGGCAGCGACAATACACGATAAGCTGCTCCTTCCCTCGCCAGTGCCAGGTTGAGGGTCCCGCTGACTTACCGGGATGATGAGTGAGCGAGGTGAAGTTTCAGTCTACAAATAAACAAAGGACAGCGGATCTTAGTTGATCAAATATATCAGTAACGTAAGAATTATGATGGATGATAAATGGGGAGAAGAAAGAGTTAAACAATAAAGGAGCGATAACATATTGGGCCGAGCATCACTCACGCGAGTAACACCTGTCCGTGGATCAAGCGGGAATCACTATAAATAATAATCTTAATGATGCGGGTCTTCAATATGGTGCATGCAGGCTATCAATATATGCTGCCATGCTAAAAAAAATGCTAATAACTAATTCCTATTCTGTTGGTGTGTATGTAAACAAGTGATACAAGATAACTTAAACTTCATGATCATTTTTTTCCCCCTTCTGTAGAGCAGGTACGAATACAGACACTTCCTTCTGCAAAAAAAATAAGCGCATAAATACCTTTACTACTTCAGAGTGTGATTGGTTTAAGTAGTCCTTTCCTGCAGGTGACAAAACATGAAGGTGTAACACTCACTCGTCCATCAAGGAACAAGGGCGAAGCGTGAAGGGCGGCGCGGGGAGAGGGTGTCAAGCCGAGCGTCAGTCTCCTGCAGGAACTGGGTCCCCATGAGTACATAATGAGGGAGGCACTCAACGCGCGGCCACTCCATCAAGATCCCCTTCCCGCTAAGCACCCTCGTGATACCCTCCCACTCGCCCTTCCCTTGACCCGCAGATAGCAGCAGGCCGCTCCGCTCCGAGGGTGAAGATAAAGGTGAGGATCCACACATATGGTGATGAGGATTCCAAGCCACGGGGGACAGTAATGACCTGAACCACATCCTGCTGCCTACACGTGCTTGACGAATCCAACCAGGGACTCGCAGGGACGTTCACTGGGCGTGTACGAAGAGCAACCATCCGCAACTTATGTTTTTTTTTTTTTCGTGTATCCGTTGTTAAAGAAACCTTCCGCATATTTCAAGATGACAAAGTATATCTCAGTGTATTTTTGTTTTTTTTTCAAGGGTCGTTGTTTTCTTATGCGGTGAAGCAACATTTTCGAACAGTCGACCTACTACCGGACTTCTTTTCCTCATATCTTAAGGTAACTTGCCCAATATATTTCGTTATTTATGTCCCTGTAAGCTTTGTGCGTCTTTTTGTTTATTGCGATAAGGGAGGAGACGCGATAAATAAGTCGATCTGACATATTTACAACAGGCAGACGCCAAGTTCCGCCCGAAACGATTATAAATATACCTTCACACTTACTCCGCGTGTCACTTCGTCTATTGTGAGTCAAGCTCGGTGTATCCAATTTACTCGGCGAAAGTCTCGTTTCTGACCAAAATGTTCGCCGGAAATTTGCAAGCGTATTTACAAGTGAGGCAGTTGTGAGGTGCGTATGTATGATCCAATTAATTTAGTTCCTTTTGAAGCTGACGGCTGATCAAAGAGCCGCCGAGACAGCCTGATGCAAATGGGTTCCAATGACTCGTATAAATATTTAGCTGTTATGAATACCACACAACACAAGGGGGGTGGGCTGGGGAAGGTCAGGAGAGCTCGGCTACACACACACACAGATTACAGGAGGATAAAATGGCGCTATCTTAAGTTAGTATTTATTATATATTTACCCACACGCCATCACGGGGGAAATATAGTGAAGGTTGGATGTGTTTTAGGAGCGGAGTGAGGTAGAGACGCGCCCTCCTTCCCTCTCTCTCCCTCTCCCTCTCTCTCTCTCTCTCTCTCCCGCCGCTACAATGAAGGAAAACTTATGTGGTGTATAAAATAATTAACAAATATCTGTTAGTTCATCTTTATGTGAATGCATTTAACCCCAGCAGTATTTTTATTTTTAGAGAATTAATTAAGTCTCTCTCTCTCTCTCTCTCTCTCTCTCTCTCTCTCTCTCTCTCTCTCTCTCTCTCTCTCTCTCTCTCTCTCTCTCTCTCATAAGGGCAGACGAAGAAGGGTCACGAAGCCTTAACACTTGTTTCGGGTTGTCCTCTTTCTGTTCCCACGCGCCACAAAAAGGAGCTCCCTCGGCAGCATCATCAGCGAGACACCATTAAGGCGCCGGGTCCTGTTGTGTCACCTAATGAGAAACACGAAAACGCGAGCAACAGGAGGCCAGCGCGACAACAAGGCCCTGGTGGTGGTGGTAGTGGTGGTGGTGGTCGGTCAGTCCTTCACGCCGTTGGTTCCTGGTGCGGTGGAGGAGGAGGAGCGAGGAGCCGTGGATTGCCTGACGGAGGCGGCGACGGGCTGTGTTGCGCAAACTACTCAAGTGGAAGAGGAGGAGAGACTTCAGTGCACCTCCCACTCTCATCTCTCTATGTACGTATGCACACACGCACGCACATTCAGTTGGCGCACACCCACGCACATACACGTAGCGCGCGCACACACACACACACACACACACAAAGGCTCACCAACTCTATGAATTTTGTTATATAGACACAGAGGATACTTCACTGCACACACACACACACACACACACACACACACACACACACACACACACACACACACACACACACAGACACACGCACACACCCACACACACACACACGCACACACACAACCATATCATATACACTTGCCGGGGCGTTCACCAAGCGGCGGCCTCAGACACACTCGCTGCCAACAACTAAACACAATTACAATCACCAACCGGCAAGTGATTTCGCGCGCTCATCCAACAGAGCGCCAAAAACAATCACATCAAATTACTATGAAAAACACCGCCCATAAACACAGCCAAGGTTTGTTTATGACGTGAGTTCCGCGGAAACAAATATTCCACAATTAAATATCAAAGGGGCGCCAGCAATACGCGTAACTTATTCATTCTAATAATGGACAATATGGACCAAAAGGAACATATGACTGCGAATCCGGCTCTCAGATATTTAGCGAGCCGCGGCAGCAGCGCGCACGGTAATGAGAGGCGCGGCGCTCAGCGGTGATCCGTGAAGAACGAGGGAAGAGCAGAAAGAAGGCCGAGGCAAGGCAGGGACCATGACGAAGGGTTGGGAGCAGCGGGGCGAGGCGGAGGAGGGGCGGACACTCCAGGCAAGCTCCTGCAGGGATGCGGCAGTAGCTCAGGGATGACGCGAGTGAAAAGCAACTCTCACTTGTTGACGACTTGGGTTTGTTTGCGTCGTCGCCACGTGAGATAAAGAAGCACGAACACACAAGCCTGGCCGAGTGTTCATCATGTGCCCGTCAATTTATAGGCAGAGCTTCACAAAATTAACTTAACGAGCAGTACAAAGATTGTGTTCTATTGGTGCATCTTTAATATTCTTTAATATAGCAGAAATAAGAGGATGAAGCTGAATCAACATTTGCTCTTAAAAAAATACTGGAAAATACTAAATATTTAGCAAATGTTGAACTTTCTCTGTGATTCCTGCAGAATAATTTCATCTACAGCGTATGTAGAAATGATGGCCAAATCGAAATGTGAATTATTACAGCATGAAATTAATTTGCATCTTATTTCAACCTGACAAATAGATTAGGCCTGAATGTGACGCTAAAACAACCAGTTTATGGCGAGCACCCGGCCCTTTATGAGTGACCGCGCCGCAGATAACGAGGAGAGAAAAAGAGATCAGAAAAGTACAGCTAATACTTTGTTCACTATTCAGGGCACAGAACTATCACTTCTCTCACAAAAATAACGTAATGGTAGAACAGCTTGACGTCTCTTCCCGTGATGTGGGTGAGGGAAAGCTCTCACGCCACAGCAGACGCAAAGCAGACATCAAGCCGAGCGAGGCGAGGGAGCAGCATGCGGGGAAGGACTGACGCACGCCACTAGTAATATATTAAATAGGACTCAAGTGAAATCTCCATCAATTAAAAAAAGTCTTGATATTTTTCTTCCCTTGGGCATAATGACTGATGTGATCTTAATTAAATGAAGAAACGTTATTTGAATATCTGGGGGCCGCTTGTGACACTCGGGGAAAAAAAGTACGAGAAATCCGCCGAAACATTTACCGACCAGGACGAGTGCGAGGCAGGCGCGGTGTTGCTTGAGAGTTACTTTTAAGTATTTGGGACACTGTGACACTTGACTCTTTTCACCATTTTGTAAGACAGAAACATAACATCACATGACAACGACTACGAGTGAACCAAAACAAACAGACGGGCAGGCAGGCAGGCAGACAGACAGACAGACAGACAGACAGACACAACCAAACAGGAAGACCGATCTACCAGTAGATAAACAAACGGTAATACGGATATACGCATCACACCACACACACACACACACACACACACACACACACACACACACACACACACACACACACACACACACACACACACACACACACACACACACACACACTAAAATATAATAGAAATGAACGTTAGAGCTGGTGCCTCCCAGCTGTCCGCGGCAACCCCTAGCGGGAGGGAGAGCTTCGGGGAAGTAGTCTCGTTGCGTGTATTTGTAGTGAGAACATAAGCAAGTGAAGAAAATGCACAGTTTTTAACATGTGCCCCCAAGGCCTTCCTGCCTCCGCCCGCCCTGCAGTGCCCAGCCACACCTGACCAGGACCACACCGGCGCACGCCTCACTAAATAACACCGGTGATTATTTTATTTCGCCATGGTGCCGCGGTTCTCGCGTCGACCACACATGACGGCGGTCCTGCACCCTGCCTTGAAAGGTCTCCGCACACAGTCACACCTGTCGGCCACCGGTCACTCGGAGGTAGTCCATCACGGGCAGTGTTATCCCGAGACGGGCAGCGGATAGCATGAACCCTGAGGTGACCTTCGGGAGCACTGCCATAAACACACACCACTCCACTTAAGTACATGCCCCATAATGGCCCGCAGCACGCCGCAGGGCCGAGCGGTAAGACCCCAGCCCATCTTTTAGGACACATTGTGTTTTGTAGAGAAAGATGGAGCGAAATGTATCAGAAGGTTGCGTCACTGCAGTAAGAAGGAGAACACTGACATGCAGGAATTGGCAACGCATATTGCAACAGTGCTCCCTTGACGGAGGCTCTGAGTGGATGACGAGGCAAGCTCTCTCTCTCTCTCTCTCTCTCTCTCTCTCTCTCTCTCTCTCTCTCTCTCTCTCTCTCTCTCTCTCTCTCTCTCTCTCTCACACACACACATCAACAAAAGTGCATCTCAGTCTCAAGCACAGCACTTGACGAGCACCAATCTCGAACCTCCACAATTAACACACAAAACCTCACACGGAATGAACACATACACGACTTCAGGAAACCCATCACAAGTGGTCTAACTCATAAGCCTCGGGACCAACGCCCTCACCACCACACCACCACTTTCGTCATCACCACAACGCTACCACAGCACCACCGCAGCACTACACCTCCGTCAACGTCCCTCTCTCCTTCATCATGACGGTGGAAGACAAGATTAGCCTCTGCTTTTTTGCACTGAACCGCGAGCCCCATTTTCCGTAATTCTGCACAAGTCTACGTGAAAGGCTTTCTTCCCTGAGGGCGGGGCTGACTGTAATCCCCTTCCTGGCCCGCCGCCCTCCACCAATCATAATCATCAACCATATTTGATCTCCATTTAGCCAAAATTTCAGCTCAGCATCACGGGGAAGGTTGACGTGATCGTGTGGTCCACAATTAAAGCAATACCCGCTAAATGCTGTACTTGCTCACACGTAATGGTGCATAAATACTAACCTTTACTAGGGGGCTGCGGCCAGAGATTACATGTTGTGTGTGCCCTGTAAATAGAACGTCCAACTTTATTTATTTATAGATATATTTACTTTCG